>NC_143437.1:99185625-99495000 GCF_987193195.1 Phasianus colchicus | reverse complement strand
TGATATTTTGAAATTCTCTCAAATGAAATATTTGATGAATGTGGATCACTTTCTTTCCATTTTCTTATCTTATTATTCTTTCTTAATAAAGTTAGATTAATTTCATTTTTCTTCTACTTAAGTAAAAAAACTTCACAGCAGGGCAAGGACCATGTATCATTCACCCTCTCCATCTGCCCATAGCTTGGCTTCAGCCTACTGAGACTTCTCCAGATGTTGCCTGGGCAGACTTCAGGGTTAACACCCGCCAGGAGAACGAGCTTAAATGCATAAAGCTTGGATATGACTCTCCTGTTTTATGGGAATTTGTAAGACCAACTGTAAGGACACAGGGTGTGTTGTGATCAAGAACATACCTATTTGCACAAATAGTGCAAAGGAGAAGAGAGAGAAGACCTACTATTGAAAATTTCTGTGTAGATGAATGTTCTCACTAGATAAAAACTGTATTCCTGTAATAAGACTCACAAGATTTCACTAATATTAGTCTGATTTTTTATAAGATTAAACATCACTGCAGTAGCTTCTGCTACTTGTCAGTCACCTTGTCCTGTTGGGGCCTGGAAAAAAGGGAATATTCAAGCTTCTCATCACTAGACTTAGAAGTTGCTTGTTCTTCTGAATATATGTGAAGTCAAAAGACCAAAAAATGGTACAAGGGATATGTGTTTTGTGGGAGGCATGATTTGACACATCAAACAAGTAAGAAAAAAAAGAGTATCAGGGATAAAAAAAAAAAAAGATATTATTGTGTTTTAAGTAATTATTTCTCTTTTTGGTTTGGGGTTGTTTTTTTGGTGGTGTTGTTTTGGGTTTGGTTGTGTTGTGTTTGTTTTTTTTCTTTTCTTTTAGGTAGTAATGCTCCTGTCATATCCCTTATTTTTTCTTTTCTTACCTGTTGTTTTTGTCTCCATCACTTAGAAGGAAGTTCTGCAATACTTGGTCTCTTGTTGGCAAGCATGAAAACCTGGTATTTTATTTTCAGCATTTGCTGTACTTATTCAGATAAGAATGCATTGTGAATATAACCCTGTGTGAGAATTAGTGCAAATTGTGCTCTCTGCACAAGGTTACAAATGCCAATAAGATACTGGGAATTCAAAGATAATGTTCAGCTTTCTGCAACTAATATGTAAGAGTCAGCTAGATAAGTGAAAGGCAGATTGCTTTACATCAGATTGATAATTTCCATTTCACTTGGCATTTTGTCCCTGCTAAATTATACTCTTCATTTAAATTATGGAAAATATGACTATCATTTTTCATTACTTTTTTTTTTTTTCATTTAAATCTAAAATAATTACAATCATCTCCATGAAAAAGAGTGGATTTTTATTTCATTTCTCTACTGAAGATCATACTAATGTAAGTAACAACAGTGGAAAGTACACCCTAAGTTGTCTTTTTTTCCTTTCGGAGTGCAAGCACTCACAATATCAGCACATTTTATTTGCAAATTCCTCACACAGATTTTAGTGCTGTTCAATAGTATTCAGTTCCAAACAGGATCAAAGTAGGACATCACCATCCATCTGCCTTCTGTGTGTTATTCAAGGTTGCTGTTGTGTAAGATCTGCTTACCCTTACTCCATTACTTCCCTTCAACCCAATAAGTCCAACCTACATATATCATAAATAAAAGCAAATGAAAGTAGGGAGGGTAAATAAACGTGCATACTAAAGCATTTCAATCACATGTTGATTGCATGACTTCCCTGTGCTCTGGGGAAGATAGTGCAGTGAGATAGAGAAGCTGGCTCCCTACACAACCTCCTTGTGCCATGGGAGAGATGACACTGCCCTGCAGGGAGACGGGGCACCCCTCATAATTGTTCTTGCTGTTTCAGCTATCTTTGGTTACATCAGCACTCTTAGCTTATCCTTACCTTAGGACTGGCTAAAGAACACAATTGCAGAATCACAGAGGTTGAGGTTGGGAGGGACCTCTGTGTCCATTATCCAGTTCCTACATGAACAGGGACACCCAGGACTGCATGCTCAGAACCACATATAAAAGGCTTTTAGAGATCTGGTACAGAGACTGCACCCTTTCTGAACCAATGCTTGGTTGCTCACACAGCACAGAAGTGTTTGGAGGGGAGCAGCTGATTTACATCATCTCCACATTTACTAAGAGTGCACTCTACCCTATCATCTAGGTTGCTAATGAAGATGTTAAAGAGAACCAGTAATGACTGCTGTAGTTCTCTGTTCATTGACGGCCTCCAACTAGACTTCGTGCCACTGACCACTAGCCTTAGGGTATGGACATTCAGCCAGTTTTCAGTCTATCTCACTGCTCATTTGCCATCTTGCTGATGACCAGACCATACATTTTTTTGTTTACTGTTGTTTTCCAGTTTGTTTCATTGTTGTTGGTACACACAATCTGCTTGTTCCCAACACTTCAGCACACAGTGGGACATCTTGCTGATACCCAGCTATCTTCTTGTTTGAGACAAAGAAGTTCATCATATCTTCGTCTAATTCTACTGCAGCAAGAAGTTGGTTAAAATTCACAGACCCATACTAACAGCTATGCTGACTAGGCTGTAGTCACACTAATTGCTACAACACAGGAAGTACTATTATTGTTATAAATATTTTCACCGGAACAGATTATATGATTTAAAATTTCACATTAAATTCAGTCCATATGTGATGAGTGTTTCTGAGGGCGTTAGAGCTTGTGGGTTTTTTATTCTTTTTTAACTGACCTCTATGATGCAGTTAACATTTGAGTCACACTGAAACTGGAAGTCACACTGGAAGCTTTGAAATCCTGGATTTATTTCTTTTGACACATACTGGATACTGGAAAGAATTCCTCCTTCATGATGTTTAAAGCAAAATGTTAATTTTTTCTTTTCCTTAAATATTTATGCTATCATTGAAACAATAGTATTACATGTT
Organism: Phasianus colchicus; assembly: GCF_987193195.1. NCBI lineage: Eukaryota > Metazoa > Chordata > Aves > Galliformes > Phasianidae > Phasianus > Phasianus colchicus. The sequence goes on along the minus strand of NC_143437.1, from coordinate 99,492,087 downwards.
AAGCCCATTGGGAAGAGTAATGCTGTCTCCCAACTGTTGGATCTCAAGAAGGGAACATCTGAAAACATACAGATCATTAAAAAAGTAGAAAACTTCAGCAATTCCATTTCTATAGTCTCATACCTAAATCTTACTGAAAAGGCTTTGACCTGTGGTTTATGAAAAATGATGATGTCACTGACTAGGATTCAACACATAGATGTATTTTACCCTGTCCTAGCAGGAGGTTCTGATCTTCAGTTTGGACTATATTAAACAATATGGTTTTACTTCTTGCACTTGCCTTTCAAATCCTAATGCCTTAAGTTGGAAGATTTGTAACCAAGGAAACATCAAGTGCTATTTCTCTTATTATTCACAAAATTTGACACAAACTACAAAAAAACATCTATCTATTAGCACTTTAAAGCAAGAATGTTTTCCTACTTCCTTTCCTATAATTTGTCTCTGCCTTTGATAAATGGCTTATTGCTTCAATGTCAAATATCACAGATATACGTGTCATAGAAGGACAAGTTATTTTTAAAAAAAGGTAATAATTTTCCTTGGTTTATATGAAGAAAGATTTATGATTTCTGTTTCCTCCATAGATTAAGTGTTCCTTGCAGAACTATAGTATATTACATAGCAGCTCACTCAGCAGAGGGCCATAATGGGGAGTCACAGATTCCAGAATGTTGTGATTATCTTTGCCTTTAATTATTAACAGTTTTGATAGCTTTCAGCTTTGACGTTCGAACAAAACACTCATAAGATATTGATTATATAATTAACACACAATCAGAACTGGGAAGAAGTTAATCCTATGACTTGGTTACAGAATTATCTGTTCTGTTTAAAATAATCTTCAAGATTTCTTAAGGTTCTGAACTAGACCCAAGCCCAGCTGAGTATTGAAGGGAGCATGAGTATGATTTTTTAGTGAACCAGATAAGGTTATTAAAACTAATTAACATGAAGTGAACTCTTTGTCTTTCACTGCAGAATAAAAAGTCACATCCTTCATGACTTGCACAGTTTCCATTGCTTTTTCCAGTGGAAATAGAGGAAAATAGATTTTGTGCACATACAAATTCAGCAAGTCTTCTGGTGTAGATGTAGCTTCTGATTGTAGTTCTGGCGTAGAGACCTCACATATGCGCATTTTCAGAATGTAAACCATCCCAGTTATTTGAATCTGTGACAGTGTGTTGTCATTGTCCCCATCCCTCCTCCCTTCTTCCCTCTACTTCCTTCTTTGGCCTAACTTCACACAGAAAGGCAATGTGCAAGAGCACTGATAACACAATTGCAGACACCTAGTTCAACAGCTGAGGACCAATTGCGCATGCACCTAAAAAACAACCTATGACTATGAGTCATACCCTATCTTACTCCATTAAATTGTGAGCAGCCCAGGAGACCCTTGAGCTCTTTTGCATAGTTGGTGTCTTCATTAATAGGACTGTCTTTTGAGTAGGGATACCTCTTGAGGCTATACCTGCATAGAGATCCTTTACAATTTGATATCAAGTCACCTAGCTAATACAGATCCTTGGTAAGTGGTGAATTGTTTGTTTTAGGCTTTTTTAGCTTTACTAAGATTTATTCTTAAGATGACTTGTGCACATATAATCCCTTGGACTTAAAGTATTGATTAAGTCTGGGACTAGAAGCATAATACAGCCACCTCCAAACTCCTTATCTCTGTGGTTCAAGTTTAGAAAGCAGACATTGTGATTCAGTGGGAGGGTCTCCTGCATGTGTGTGTTTAACCCTACTCTCTATGCCATAAAGAATCAAGCATACCCAGACAACTTAAGTCTTTCTAAGTTGCTGTTAACTCACTACACTATATCTGTACTACATCCATAAGCATATTCCTGCTTTTTCATAAGCAAGGGATATTGTGTAAATATTTTCATTCACAACAGAGCCTTATAACTCACAATGATGCAACCAGATTGGGAAGTATTCTTTTTCTGCATTTAGTAGTTCAGTTTTTTCATTCAGTTCACTTGCCACTAAATTTTCATTTGTCATAATGCACAAAACTTGAAAAGCTCCCACTCCCTCTCAAAAGCTCTCTTGCCATTAAAAAACCTGGATCTTCAGCTAGGAGAAAGTCATTAGAGAAAAACTAGGAACTGTGGGATCTCATCTCTTATGGTACACTTCTTAAAACGTGAGACAGGTATGTATTTTGTGCTGTTATTATGAGATATGCTAAAACAGAAAACTATACGCTTTGGAGAAGGAAATTCTACTGGAAAATGTCTAAGTATGTCAATTAATGACCAGAAAAGGTTTATTTTGCATGACAGACATCCTGGCAATTAAGCATTATTGAAAACTTCCATCAGTTCCTGGAATCACAGAATTGTAGGGGCTGAAAGGAACCTTTACAAATAATGGACTCTAACCCCTTACTAAAGCAGATTTCCTACAGCAGATCTCACAGGTATATGTCCAGACAGGTCTTGAATATCTTCAGAGAAGGAGATTCCACAACATCTCTTGGCACTGTTCTAGTGATCTGTCACTCTGACACTAAAGTTCTTCCCTGAATCAGTATGGAATTTCCTATGTGCCACTTTCTGTCTGTTGCCCTTTGTTATATTGTTACTTATCACTGAAGAGTTTGTCCCCATCAACTTGTCTCCCACACTATAGATATTTATAATCACCTTAACACCTTTGTTGTGTTCCTCTTTTGTGGACTACAACGCAGAACTGCAGAAATCTGAAACTTCTCTTCATGATAAGACCATTAGTGAGATTTCAAGAATTGTATTTCTTGACACAGCGGACATACACAGATAAGACAGGATTCAGTGTGAGATTAAAACACCTACATTTCAGTCTTTACTTGTGCATAGCTGTCATTGGAAAGATGTAGGCAGTACAAACAGTGGAGCTTAGTAAAGTACCAGCCAGGATGGAGTTGTTCTCTGTGCAGCCAGGAGGAACTCAAGTTAGTTGTGTCACCTGAAATGCCCTTGGGTACTTAAGACATTTTGCTTTAGGTGAACTGAAGTAAAACTTCTAGTCTGACTAGATCCCCACTGTATGTAACAGGAAGTCAGACATCTCTAGCTTTGGACACGTGTGTATGTGGTACATACATACATGTCCAAAGCACTAGTAAGACCACAGGGGATCTACAAAGGGCTAACAGGTTGTTGCAGATGGGGACTAAAACACTGCACACTTCAATCATAAGAGGAAGGCAGAAAGATCGTCATACAACTTAGAATTGGATCTACTGAACCAGGTGTCTGAGCACCCAGTTTGAGACAGTATGATGGCTGTTAACAGTCTCTGGTGTAACACTGATTGTTGTCTGTCCCAAGGACAGGGTCTTGTGCATACAGTCGTGTGCATTAGGCCTTGGGCATAACAACCAGGCTGGGTGTGGGGGCAAGGAGTGCACTGTCAAACAGACGTGGCAGGGGACCTGTAGGAGACACAGCTTTCTTTCTATAGGGTCAGCTGCATACCTTACAGGATAGTCCTTGGCATCTGAAATGGTAGATTTAGGAAACTGTATTCCACTTATATATTTACCCAGCAAATGCAGTAGAACTTCCCCTTCTCCTTTCTTACTCAACTCAAAAGTCAGAAAAATAACCACAGATAAATTTCCACATCCTTAAAAGCTTAAAGCTTTTTATTTTTTAATTTGCGGTAATAGCTTGGGCACTAGGCTACAACATCCTCTTTGTCTTTTCTGCTTGAGATATTCAAATTTGTATAAATGTGCTTTTTTGCTCTTTAGAGCAGGGATTTGAACATTGGTGTTTGGCTTCTCAGAGGGCTGCCTTGAACTGCCTCCTAGTCAGTTCCACACCTCCTACTCCCATCTCAGAGTGGAACTTGCAAAGCTCCTCTACAGTCATTGCAGTCATTCTACAATCTTTTAAGTAAGGTTTTGGGAGGAAGAGTATGGCTATGAGTATCAAATCCTATGAAAGCTAGGTTATACTGTTAAAGAAAGTTTATTTCAGTACAATCCACACTTTCAAAAGAGCATACACACTCATACAAGTACTGCATCTTTTCAAGACATTTTCCTCCTAACCTTCCTTGCACAGACATCTGCTATGATCTTTCTATGGAAAAGCAAACACAAGGCAGTGGATCCCAAATAGGAGGTGTGAATTCTGTAGGAACAGCAGCTATTTCTTTGTTATATTTAGATGACCAAACCTTGTTACTGGAGAATAATTTTAAAATCCATGACCTGAAATTTTATAACCTCTTGTTACATCTCATAATGAGGAGTTATCTTATTAAAAAAAAATAAAAAATCAGGAGAATCTTGAAAATCCTTTGTGCCGGAGAGGATCATTATGTTGAATCCAAAGCAATTACTGAAACTGCTAATAATCCATTGCTAATTAGTACAATGTTTTTTTCAAGTGTGTGGGTGTGGGTGTTAACTTTTTAACAGCTGTTAGTGATTCCCTGCTGTATTCTTGTATTTTATTGTTGTAATCCATGTATCCCTTGAATATTAGAAGCATTTTAATACACAGAGTTACCAAGCAACTGCTCAAGACAGCTTTATTATAAGCTTTTGTTTTGTTTTGTTTTGTTTTGCTTTTTTCCTGATTCATGAGATGGCTCTGTGAAGAGAACTATCAAAGCAAGGGAAAGGGAACAGAAGACATCCCTGGATAAGGAGATCATCTAAGGGGAACAACAATTTCGGAGGATCAATTCTATGAAAATAACTCTAATAAACCTCAAAGACTCAAAGAGCATGGAGGCTGTTATCTGCCTGCAGCAACAGGCATCAAACTTTGCTGTGTTCTGCTGACTGCAAACTTTTTATCACAAATGACTTTTTAAAAGATTTAAGTACTACTGCTTTAACCCTAAACCTAGGATTGTGTAGAAAACGCTCTCAAAACTCAGCCTTTAGAACAAATCTAATGATCCCAAAATGGTTGCTGAGAAACAGCCACATATATATTTCACATATATTCGTCAGCACACTTTTGTTTGGATTCTAAGAAATTGCCATGAAATGGTACTTTTAGAAAACATCAGTTTATCTGCACACTAACATGGGACTATATCAACAATACAATTTAATTTAATGAGAGATATGAGAGGATGGCAAATAATATGTCTGTCTGAAACATGAAGTGTTTTTAAGAATGATACCAAAGGAGATCATACCATAAAAAGGGCATCTATGACTTTTTTTCATTTGAGGGAACTTGTTTTTAAAGCTTTGTACTTCTGAAGCAGACATCATTTCTTTGTTTCTGAAATGCTAACTCCATGTGCAATATAGCATTATAACACAAATTCTCCACAAGGCTTTGTGGGTTTTTGTGTGTGTGTGTTTTGTTGTTGTTGTTTTGTTGTTTTTTTTTTTTTACTAGGAATAACACACATAAGAGGATCTGCAGGAGCTACCATATGTCCTGCAGGGTTTGTGTTCAGGCAAAAATAATAAATCCTTCTGGATAAGAGCTGACGTGGAACAGAGCCACGTGTCTTTTCAGTGTAACCTCTTGGACTCCAGCTTCCAGGAACACAGCTTATGCTGGGCTAATGGGAAAGTTATCAGCTCGCTGCTGCACACAGTTGTCTTGGGTTGTGCTAAGTGGTTACATTGCTAACCTTGGAAGGAAGATAAATGCATGTACATGCCATTGTGCTTTAACTCACAGTCCAGACAGAGAAGGCTGCAGTGTCTAATCCTCAAGCTGGAGAAATTCTCTGTGGATAAATGAGTTTGTTGTTTATAAATGCTGCAGCATCTTTCCTTACAGTTAATCACAAGGGATGTGAATATGCTGAAAAGCTGCAACATGTGTTTTTCCCATTAGAAGGATGCTCACCAAGAAGAAAGGTAGAAGTTCTACAGTACAACATGTAGTATGAAAAAATATCTATACAGTAAAAAAAGGACAAATCTGATTGTTGCCCCAATTCAGAGCCAAACTGATTTCAAATTATTTGGGTTGGGAATTCACATCAAAACCTGTGACGATCCTTTCTTGAACAATCCAGATCTCGTTGCTCTAAATCATGGCTGAGGAGGAGGACTGAAGAAAAGACAGGATGGCTTTCCCCACACCCTCTAAAAACCCTGCAGGAATCAGAGAACCATCTGAGACTGCAGCATTTGTTGTGATGTATAGGGTGTAACATACCAGGTGCAGTCACAGAACTCTTAATTTCTAAGTTCTTTATGACAACATGCAAAGCCTAGTTTTACATTGTGAAAACACAGATTTGTTCACCAGGACACTTTGCCTGATCTAGTAGGAACTGGACACATAATTTCAGGCATTAGCATCCTGCTTTTCCACTGCCAAGAGGTTGTTGAGGTTACACCTAGCACTTGTGGGTCATGAAGCAAGCACTAAGGTCTAAAAGACTGATCTTTGTTAATTAAAAATGTCCACAGATTTTTGAAAATAGTCCAGAAAAAGTCAGAACTAGAAGGATACAAAATGTAATAAACATGTAGTTGAAGTCCTTAACATCTCTGGAATTGCTCTCTCTGGCCTTCCCCTGGCCCCCAGCAGAATTACACAGGATAGTAAAGATGATGTGGACTTCAGTACTCAAAGAACCTCTTTTTCTGTTGAAGAAGGATCATGGCACTGTAGACAGAGTACATTTCCACCAAAGTGTTGTTGTTTTTTGTTGTTGTTGTTTTTTTAATACAATATCTAGAAAAAGAAGCCAGTTCCGTGTTTGCTTTTGCATAACATATTAACACTCTGTCACTTATAAATACTCAGACTCAGCCTCCTGTCAGATTCCATTTGTACTTCCAGTTAATGTTTTCTCCCTCTCCTTTTCAGTACACTGTTTGACACTCTTTGCTTTATAGGTTTCTTGAAAGCTTGTCTACACATAAAATACGTAACTCCTTCTGAGTATTCCTAATTGGAAATAAAATTATGTTATTCCCCATTAGTTTGGTTTGAATTGTGGACTATTCTGAATATGCGATAAAAAACTCAAATGAAAACTTCTAGATAGATTACTGTTGAGGAATAACAGATATACAAATTAGATGCATACTCTACCTTAATCCAAATTAGCTCATCTCTTAGAACAAAGTCTATTTCTATTCAAGCTCATCCTAGTGGAGTAAGGCTATGCTTGATTATTAAAGTATAATTTTTTTTTACACTATTATAAGTGCTAACATAGATCTAGCATAACTATCTTTTTAGATTCTACTTTAATCGTATTTGACATAGAATCATAGAATGGTTTGGGTTGGAAGGGACATTTAAGATCGTGTAGTTCCAACCTGCAGCTGTAAGCAGGGACACTTCCCTCTAGACCAGGTTGCTCACAGCCCCATCCAGCATGGGCTTGAATGCTACTAGGGAGAGGGCATCTACAACCCTCTCTAGGCAATCTGTTCCAGTGTCTCACCACCCTCACAGTATTTCTTCCTGATATCTAGTCTAACTCCACCCTCTTCCAGTTTACAACCATTTTCTCTCATCCTATTGCTGCCCTTACAAGAAGTGCCTCCCCAGCTTTCCTGTACCCTTCCTTCAGTACCCTTCAGGTAGTGGAAGGCCTCTATAAGGTCTCCTTGTAGCCGTTTCTTATCCAGGCTGAAGGGACACAACTCTCTCAGCCTGCCCTTATAGGGGAGGTACTCCAGCCCTCTGATTATCTTCGTTGGCCCACTTCTGGACCCTTTCTGACAGTTCAGTGCCCTTCTTGTACTGAGGGCCCAACAACTGGATGCTGTACTCCAGGTGGGGTCTCATGAGAAGAGAGTAGAGGGGCAGAATCACCTCCTTCAATTTGCTGGTCACACTTCTTGACCTGCTGGTCACACAGGTGACATAATTTCCAAAAGCTATGAGTGTTCTGAGAATAGAAGATTGCTTATCTGGTGGATTTCCTACTTTTTATATGGATGGAATGAATGCAGCAAAGTGTCCCAGGAACCTCTGTATTAAACAATAAGGGCAGGATTCATATAGCTATTTAATTTATTTCATCAATTCTTTCACTTCTGATCACTCTGAGACACTAACATAAGGGTCCCTATATTGCTCCATCAACTACAGATATACTCTACAGGGTTTGAGTCAGGAGATATTTTCTCACTCCACCTCTCCCTTTTCTTAATACTGTGTACCTTCTTTGCTCTGGTAGACTGCTCTCATTACTGCAATATTGAATCCTCCTCCTTCATGGTGTCTGCAGATACTGTAAAAGTAGTTAGGTACATTCTGGGAGGAAAGCTGAGCCCTGGGTTCCATCCTCATGCTGCAGGACTGTTTACTTTCCTACCACCTTCTACAAATCCTCAACAGCATCTCTCCAAGACAAATCCCAGGAAGAGGGTGAGGAGCAGCCTTTCCCCTTGGAACAATATTGTCAAATTTACCCCAGCTGGGTGCCCTGTATCCCAGCCATTTTCCCAGCTAGTTCTGTGTCTGCAGGCACCCTGCCTCTCAGCCAGACTGGAGCTGTGCTGTAACATCACCTGCTCCTGGCCAGACCTGAGGGAAAACTCAATAAAAGTGTTGTCTCTAGGCCATCGGCTGTGGACACATGGCCTACTGCTCTGGTATATAATCACGTGTAGATTGCTGTGGAAGGAACCTGTGGAAGGAAGGCCTGTGGAGTTTTTGTTAAGTAAATTAGTTTAATTCACTGTTTATTCTTGGTCCTCCCCATCACCCACCTTCCCAAAACAACAAGAAAACATTCATTATCCACTCCTGCCAATGAAATGTCTGCTAGAATTGGCAAAAGAGACAGAAAATTACCTCAGTATAATATATAAATTGTCAGTGCAATTCCTGAATATGTTCTTATTGGTATTTTTTGTTTACCAAGTACATATGTATATGTGTATTACAGCTGACTGAAGCTACTGCTTAGCAAATAAAAGCATATTGTTAAGGACAAACTTGTCAAAATCCCAATTTTCCACTGTCTGTTATTAACATATTTTTCTACCAGGTTTTATATGATACTAGTGCAATTGCTGACAGCAGACAGATTTTCAGGTTTGCATAGGTTAATTTACCTTATGACATTGTATGATTGCTTTGGAACACAGCAATATATCTACTATATCTAGCACTTAGATCCTAGGCAACATCATTATTATTTAAAGCAAGGATCTGTCATAGGGATTCTGCATTTGCTTCTAGCCCTGCACAAGGGAAGAAGAGTAATACAGCTATTTCTAACCTTGGAATGTATTCATGTAGTAAAACGGAAAAAAGAAAAAAGAAAAAAAAAAACCCTACTTTTTTATTCCATACTTCTTATTTTGTTTCTGCTACTGACACATCATTCTTTCAATTAAGATGAAGACCAGAATAAAGATTTCTTTATTCTTTCATTTTAAAAGTAATGAGGTCTGAGATTAACCTGATTTCTGAAGGGAGAGGATTCAGTAGCTGTTGATTTAGTATCAGCAACTTCAGGCATCTGCCTCTGATCTCTCCCAGGGCCTGGGATTATTACAGTTATTTTCTGTGTTGACCAAGGAAATAAAAAGAGGAGCAACTCAGGGATGTCTTTCTTTAAAAGGTCAAAGTGAAATGTAATGTTGGAGCCTTGGAGGGATTCAGAGACCAGCCCTGTGGAAGCATTCTGGGATTTCTGCACCAGGATAAGGGCAGGTAATTTCCACACTGTTTGCCAGCTGGGACACAGCTTCCAACACAATGAAATGCCAGCTCATGCCTTCTGATTGGAGTGGGCAGCACTGCCCAGCTTGTGACTGCCAGGGGCTCATCACTGCCCTTCAACTTGGAGGTCTTATGAATCCATCTTCCAAACCTTCTAGGCAGTCATTGTCATATCCCTTTGACAACAGATACCAAGGCTCTTTTTTTTTTTTTTTTTTTTCTGTACAAAAACAAAACAAAAATCAGATTCATCTGGCTTTAGTTTATAAAACGTAATTTGATTAGGTAGAAAGTAACTTGTAAATGCAGACAACATTTGACTTAGTTTTGTTATTTTTTTTCTATCAGTGTCTGAAGGTTCTGGGGATTTTTGTTTATATTCCTTTCAAGCATTTTAAACATACAATTCTCATGCTAAATATCATTTAATACAGTATAGCGAATAGTCTGTACTGTGAGTTCTTTAAATCCGTCCTCGGATGTCAGGACTACATTCCTACAGGCTGTGCAGAAGTTCCCTTTAAATATCGGGTGTTCTTCCACAGCGATTAGCTGGCATTTCTGCTCGCATTATGATGGAGTCTAGTTCATAGAAATCTCAAAGCACTCTGAATCCCTCAGGATGTCATTAAGGAGCTCACAGATCTTTCAACAGCTAATCAACACTACCTCACCTATGCACCACCTAGCACTCATTATGATCATTTGCGAATGATACTCTAATACCAGCTACAGGGTGATAAATCATAAAAATGTCACCGAAAGAGCTGTCAGTCACAAGAAAACGTAAACAAAGACGCTTTCGCCGTTTCTGTATTGCTGCCTTTTTGTTAGCAATGAGCTCCACCTGCTGGACCACGCCAGCTCATACCAGCATCCAGCCAGGCACTAAGTCTCCTACAGATCCGCACACCAGCTCTTGCCCTCACCTACAAGCACAATGCGTGTTTTCTATACATGCCCTCCCAATCTTCATGAAGTGCAGCTGACATATGTTTTATCGTTTTTTTTCTAAACACACTTGGAGGTATGTCAACAAATTGCACGCTATAGTTCTAAAATACATCACCAATCAGTTGTTGAGCTGCGTGCTTGTGTATTAGGCACTCATCTGCTCTTATCAGGCATGTGCTGCCTGGAATATGACTGTGGAAGGACAAGCTGTAATCCTAATTATCATCCTTGTGTTTCCTTGGTGCTGGCAGGTACAGATGTAAAAGCAACCTTTTACCTTCCCCTATTTATTTTGGGCTTATTATCCTATCTTGCAACATGGCACTCTTACCCTAATATTTGCCCCCACAACAGAATTTCTCCAAAAGATCTGATTTTACTGGCTCCAGTACCTTCCCAATAGAGACTACTAGACTAGTATGAAGAAAACATGATCTTGTGTAATCTTATACCCCTCAGGACTTCTGCATCAGATGTCATATCAACTGCACACATGCAAATTGTGACATATGGAGTATCCATTCTTTATTAGTTGTTTCTTAGTATTACTTTAGTATATTTAGTATATTTAGTATATTAATTTGGTAAGTATTAATTTTATGATAGATGAGCATTTCATGGATTTATTTTTTTTCCCCCACTGGAAAAAATGGCAATGTAGCTTTAATATCTGTGCTGAGTCACTAAAACATTATTGCCTATGTGGAGCTCAGTACAGCCATGAAAAGAGCTGTACCAAATGTTTTTGAGCAGAAAATGGCCTTGAGCAAGATAGGGCTTGAAGAGAGCTTGAAAAAAATTGTCACAGGAGTCTATTTGTCCCTCAATGTTAAGGTAACACGGATATGCGTCTGTGGTCAAAGGCAAAAATAAGTATTGCAGGGAGGGAACAAAGTAGAGCCTGTCTGGAACCACATTTGAGAATAGTTAGATGAACATGGCCCAGAATTCAACTCATTTTCTCCATGAAATACATGTCCCATGCAGGATTAGCTTTTCCCTTTGATAGAATGGAATACATGCATTAAACAGAATCTACAGTGTTTATGGTAAATAAATTCATTCTACCTGTGATTTTATTCTCAAGAACAACCAAGGACTCTAGATGATAGCATACAACTCTGCAAAGAACAGAGCATGAGATAACCAAGTGTCTATAGCTAAGTTTCAAGAGCCTCAGTTTTCCTAGGGCTTTGATTTCAATAATGAAGAACTGTGGGTGTTTTTTTTCCTATCCCAGTTCTAGCATTCCATGTGATGACGATAAATGTTTTATAATTATGGGAAAGAATTGGTAGGAGATGGAACAAATAATACAAATATGTCAGTGATACTAACAAATTTCCCCTCTTCCCATGGCTGTGTCCTTGCTCATGCAGTCTCACACATTGCTAGTCTTCACTGCAATACATACAAATTGGTTCCATATGAACTTATCACTGAGGGTACATTGCTGTAATATAATTGCAATGCTGTTTTGTTGGGTTACTGAATTTCCAAAAGTAGTCCATAGTTAACTGTAGTTATTTGATTAATAATCCTATCGTGTATGCCCTATTATTTATTCTTAAGAAATATCATAATGACATTCCACAAGCTGGACAATCCTTCTTACGAGCGGTGTGACAAAACATGATGTGGTGAGATGTGCATGCTGAACTGAAATATGTGAAAAAAAGCACACATTGCTTTGCACTTCTGTACTTAGTTTCATACAGTACTAATGAAGTTTTGCAGAGCTCCTACAGAGCAAGTAATTATTAGATTCTTTATACGGAGGGGAGAAATTGAAGCATAAATAAGCAACAGAAGTAATTTTAAGGTATTGGGGATGGCCTAAATGATCTCTCACTGAGTGGGAGTTTGAGGAATGATTTAATTAGAGGAGAACTAGGTCAAGGCTAAGTGCTTTTGAAAATCTCACGCTACCTTTTCCAACTGAAAGTCAAGCAGAGAACAGAAGACAAGACAAGGCACTTACCCTAATTCTAGAATTTATTTTGAGTGCATATCATGCTCATAGACACTGAGCCAGTTCCTCCTCCTCAGGTGCTAACATTCATCGGGAGCAACACAGTGTAATGACAGGAAAAAAATGCTTAGTGCTACAGTTCTGGGGGAAAGTGTATCCAATTTGGTAGATGGATGTAATAGATTCCTGAAACCTCTTCAGCAACTGAGGTGTTGAATGCTTTGTGCACAGTACATTGGTATCTAAGACACTTCACCCATCCAGAAGACATTTTTTTCAAAATAATATTTTCCATGAACTCCATCTTTATCAGGACAACCTGTCAGGTCATCCTTTTAACAACTCATTTTCATAGCATGACTAGATAGTTCAAACTGTGAAATGTGTCCCAGAGAGGGTAAGGTTTTTTTCTTTTAGTGCTATTAATGTATTTCTCTAACAGAAATTAAAAGATCTCAAAAATACTCATGTTTGAGCAGGGAAATTTGGTTTCTTTGCTTTATTGAACAACTTTTTAAGAAAAGCCAGGAAGATTTTCCTCTTTTGGGTACTCTGTTTGGCACAGTGAAAATCAACTCTGGAAAATGCTCACTTTATGAAACGTTAAACGGAATTATCTAGAAATTACTACGCAACTGATGAGTGCCACAAGATGGCACTGTTTTACTCCACCTGGTTAATTATAAATGGTATACTAAAGTGATAAATAGATTAACACGGTTTCTAGAACTAATAAATGATGCATATACAGGTTTATAAGAACAAAATTAATAGTAATAAATGAACAGGAAATATGATACATAGTTATCTAAATATGAAGTTCAGTAAAAATAGGATCAAACTATTCATTCATTCAGCAATGAGCCATCTGCCATGATGATTATCAAAAGGTAGAGAGGAGCTGCAAGCAAAAACAGCTGGTCTGCTTCAGATTAAGCAAGAACTCAGCAATATGATTATTTAGAACTTTTTATTATTATTATTATTATTATTATTATTATTATTATTATTATTATTATTATTGTTGTTGTTGTTGTTGTTGTTGTAAGTTTTCAGGTTCAGGAAACAATATTTAACTGTCCTTGCAGTGTTTTTCAACTTTATTCATTCTTTTGAAAGGTAACACTTACCTACACTACCTACACTCATTTCTATACTTATGAAAAAATATTTCACAGCAGAAAGGAGTTCTAGAGGATAGGCACAACATACCATGTTTTGATCCTGGGGAAGAGGAATTTGTTTCATGTTGAGAGAAAGAAGGATCAAAAAAGCTTCCCAGGCACACCCAATACACTCACCTTGGTATTGCTGGTTGAAACTAAAGAGAGTTGATTATTATTCATACCAAAAAAGTTGCGTCTCTAAGAGTGGGCAGGACTATAAAGCACAGGTCACATTCTTCTCCACATTCCTGCATGAATGTCAAGATCCATTTTGCCTTCAGGTCTGGGAGGACATGGCCTGAAACATCTCTGCAGTCCTTGAGGAACAGGCTGTTCCAAAAGGCAAAAGGAGGAAGTCATTCATTCCCAATTACCTCAGTTGGAAAATGCAGGCCATTAAATCTTTGTATTCAAAATATCTGTCCTGCTGAGGAGATTGTCATATCACTAACTAGTACACAGCCTGTCTTTGCATCAGTCCAGGTGCGCAGAAACTTTCCTAGTGTGGGAAAATATAAAAACCGGATTAATTAATTAATCAATTAATTAATTAATTTACTTATTCTGGTATGTTTTGAATGACAGCTGAAGGACATTCATCTCTGAGTTTTGAGCAGCCACTCATCACCAGTACTCTGTGCTTCCACATAAAGCCAAGGATAATAGGAAAGCTAGCAATGAAGTATAGCCCTCCACATGTGTGTCATCAAAAACATGAACATGCAATTTATCATTTCATATGCTGAGGATTTTACCTTCCATAATAAGGGAGCAAATATCATCCAGAGTAGCAATGAATTATGCTGTTACTTAAACATGCCCATGACTTCAAGTTAGAGACAGGGAAATTGTTCAGAAGTTCAGATCAAATACTCTGAGACCATTTTAACATTCCTTTCAACTGTTTACTCTAGTCTGAAGCACATTTAAAGCCCTCAAGTTGGAGTGGACAACAGCACTTCCAGCAGGACACAGCAATGGCTGTATGTACATTTATAAAAATCTTATATTTGCAGCCTATCTTCTCATCCAAGTAGTTACGTCTAGTTAAAAAATGTCTAAAAATCAAGATAATCAAGCTTCACTGCAGAACTTAATGCCAGCTTAGGACTTTTGTTACACTGAAGGGTTATTTTAATTTACCGATTCTAGAAGGAGTAATAAAGCAAAGCTCATGAAGTATAAACAACTGTATGAAACTACTAAAATAATCTATGCTTGGAATTGCAAAGATAGAAAAGAAAATGGTTAGGCACAAAATGGCATCGCATATGCAGAAATATTACTTTGACAGAGAAACATTTAAGCATTGCAAGAAACCTTAAAAAAAATAATTTGTTCATTTAAAACATTTTCCTTCCTCTACTTAATGATTACTTCTACTAGGATAGTTAGTCTTAAGAGAACATTACTCCATTGATTAAAAGTCCCATCCCGTAGGAAAACAGCTTTGCAGGAATTATTTTAGCAGCTTTCATGGAAGACAAAAAGAAGAAAAGGGAGTAGGATCAGGGATTTTTGATATTTTAATTTAATTCAGGTAATGAATTATGAAGGTGAATATTGGCAAAGGTTTTTCCAGCTCAGATTAATGTGTTTGCTGGGGAAAAGAGGAGAGAAGGAAAGGGGAACAAAAGAGTCACAGTGTTTGGAAGATTGGCTCAGGACCATGGAATATGTTTGTGGTGAGTTGCTGTTCTTGGAGATAGTCGTGTCTCTAAGCAACAAGATCTATAATATGCACTCTCACCAACACAAAGTAAATTGCCTCAAAACTGAATAAATTTTAAGTCAGATCTGAATCTTTATTTGGTGATATTAGCGATTGCTTTATTATCACGGTAAGTAGAGAAATAAATATTGTCATGGTTTTTAAATTCTCTTCAAGTTTAATATTGTTCAGTATTCATATGAGAATGTCTAGGAAATATTTGTATTCAGAGTTCTGACTAATGCTCAAAATTACCGTGTAGGCAATGTCTTCACCTATAATAATCATCTGATTCTCTTTCAGAGATCAGTGATGGCAGAATGCAGAGATCCCTGGATTATGCGGTATTCAGTTCTGCTATACTTTTATGTAAAATATCTATTTTTTCAGTGCTTTTGATCTGTACAACAGTAAAGATTATAACTACAATAATAATATGTGCATGTCTCTTGAGAATAAATTCTGGTAGATATAACTTGGGTTAAATTATGCAAGAAAAGTCTTTTGTAATTCCATTAGTAGCAGTCTTCTGCATGCAAACATGAAATATGTTGTGGGTATTCCAGTTGCTATACAATGGGACAAAAATAGATTTCGGTATGTCTACTAATTTTCAAGACATACATTCATGACAAAATTTACAGGCAGTTTATTTCCCATGCTGAGTGAATTGGTGTAGAGCCACTTCAGCTGGGCTACTGGCTGTGTTACCTTCTTGGAGGAGACCACCCAAATTTCTCTGGGACCAATCTGAGGCTTTTCCCCACTGCATCCTAAAGTGACAGTGTTCCCTGGCTTTTCTCTGTTTCTCAGCAGTACTTTCCCTTTTCTCCCATCAAATCTAGTTTAAAGCTTTGGTGATGAGCCCAGTCAGCTTGCTGCCAAGTATATTCTTGTTCCTCCTGATCAGTTATGTCCCATCTGACACTGAAGGTGCGTTCAAGATCATATTACTCAAAACCCTGAGAATGAAATCATACACAAAACCATTAATTCAACTGGTCTGCTCTTCTCCTTCTGTCTGAATCTCAGTCTTCAACTGGGGGGACTGAGGAGTATACTACCTATACCTTCCCAATCCCTTCAATATTATTTCTCTTTGCAGTTACCAAGGGGCAAATATAGGAATGGGATTCAAGTCATCTATCACTATTTAAGAAATGACACAGGACTTGCTGAAGACTTGTATTGTTGTAGTGATTTTGGCAGGCTAAATATGATGCTCTGGGGTACTTCATACATTATTAGGTGCTTATACGCAGAGCAATATATCAGACTTTCAGGTTTACTGATTATAACCAGAACTTTAGACACTAAATACATGTATACGTAGAAATCTAAGTGTGGGCGTCTCCATATGAAGATGATAACCATCCTAGATATCCTTCTACAAGAACATCAGAGAGCAGATGTAGTTTTCCTCAACTTGGCATTTAGGATTCTGGTATGTCTTGAATGTTCTACCTGGTCTCTGCCCCCTGCTCCAAAATTGCCTGGATCTTCTACATCATATTCAATTCTTTCAAATCTTCAAATCATGTTAAATTCTTTCAAATACCCTCAGACATCCCCAAAAGCTCTGAATGCATATATGTGAGTAAGTGAACAGTGAATATTTTATGAATCCTTTTATGACACAAAATGGTTCAGCAAGCACCTGACACCCATAATTTTTCCTGGCACTAAGTAGCTTTAAGATTCAATCTTGGTTTTTTTTCCTCCCTTCCTTGTGGCATCTCTTACATAGTGTGGTCTCTGCTTTCAGATAGTTTAAATGGTATTCATCTGACCTATTTTAGACATCTTCATCTGATCAGGTCGCAGTAGACTAATTTTATGTCAAGGAGTCTAAGACACATTTCTAGACTGCAATTAAACTCATCCTAAAGTATGTGGCTGAAATAGGTCAGATGAATCACATGCCCATTTCTCTTCATTGTCTCTGAAGTATGGCTAGCTCAGATGTGGACATCTAAAGTTAGGTCAGATGAATCACGTTATATGGTATCCCTCAAGGACAGAGTTGGAGGGAGGAGTTGCATTCCTTCTAGTGATTTGTTACCACAGTGTCTGGGGATGTCAGAAGTCAGAATGATTATTTCTATTCATATGTTCTTATGATTTATAAGTCTTAACATATGAAGAGTTTCACACTGAAACAATAGGTACAAGTTGCATATACAAAATTTATATTGGCTTTATATCTTTCTGCCCTCTTTAGCCTAAATATGAGAAAATGGCAAGCATTTGATGCAGCATACAGTGGAACAGATAGGCAATGACTTAATGCGCATAAAACCTACCACTGCAAGTTTGTGTCTCAGAGAAGGTAATCAAAGAGATTTGAACTCATGTAGCTGGTTTATATCAGAATAATAATCACTATCATGTGCTCATGATATCTTGATCTGGTGCTAGGAATCCTAAAAATAAATTTACTATATTCTCTAACCAAAGACTCAAAATTTAATAAAGGCATGTTGGGATGAATATTTTACTAACTGCTTTGCTCAGTAAAGAAGAAAACTTAAAGAATCTCCTTCTCTTTTGCCACAATTCATCAAATATTCAGTTCTTCAAATGCAATTAATTATGAAACTGGATAGAAAGCAGATTAGTGAAATTCTCTGAGGGAGATGCAAATAACTGGTGTAATCTGAAAGTCCAGACAACAGGAGAAAAAGAAGTAGAAAGCAGAAACAAGTAGTCTGAGACGGTTCCACTGTCAGACTGGCTTCACTGTTAAGAAAGCTGTACAGCTAATAACTACACATGGCCATAACAATAGCACATCATGTTTCTAAAACTTATGGAGGCGAACGACCATGTAATTACAGGAAAGTCAAAACTCCTTCCTGGAGCAATTAAGGAACAAGAAATTCATGCAAGAAGGAAAAGAAGGGAGCACTGAATCAGAGTATGCTTCAAAGCTAGTTCTGAGGAACTATACCAGAATTTGGATCTTGTGCAGCCTCAATATTTAATACTGAAAGAGGTACATATATTACCCTTAGCCAGAGGATTGTGAAGTATCCATCTGCTGGCCAGACAAAGAAGAGAAAGATTTAGAATCTAAATACTGCATAAATACATGTGTTCTTATATTTACATTAAAACCGTGTTTTATAAGCTTTTATAGCAGTATTGTTTATCTTTGTTCCTATGCCTTCACAATTAGAAGACTGCTCTTTTTCAGCTCCTAGTTGGGTGATCTGGTTCTGTTCTCCATCCCATCAGTTGGAACTTGTACCAGTTGAATATTATAATAAGGGATCAAAATTTAATTATATTTAACACCTTGCTATTTCACATGAATTGAAAACACAGACACAGAAGATGAAGTTTCATAGAAGGGAAAGAAAGTGAGATAGAGAAGACATCTTGTATTTAGCAGTAGTCAGGGAGGTATGGATCCATATTAAAAGTGAGATTTTTTGTTGCCTATGACTTTTTTTTGCTCTGCCTTTAAAGCACATTAATGATATACTATAATATGCCTTTTTACTATACCTCCAAGTATTCTGTATCATCTACAAGCACTGTGTCTCTGGGAAGGTTATGAATAATGCAGTGCTTTTACTGCTTTGAATTTTTCACCCTATATTTTCCAGAACAAACCAAGGGAACAAGGGAAAAAAAATAAACAAATGTATTCAAATGAAAGATGACCTCTATTAAAAAAAAAAAAATCATTTTGAAATAAGCCAGTAGTCCTCCCAGGAATGTTCTTTTACAAATATTGTCACAGTTGGAAATGAATACCTCTCGCAGTCTAAGCCTGCTACCATAACTGGTCTGACTTCATTATAAAGCAGACCAACAGCAAAAAAAAAAAAAAAAAGTAGCAACATTTTAGACGCACGATGACTCTTACGGGCTATACTCAACCACAACACAAGCATCTAAGATTCCTCGTGTCACTTTCTACAGGCTGCGCTTTAGTGTGTGCAGTATTTTTTTTTTTTTAAGATCAAATTTCACTTCATCTTTTGTAAGAGTTTTTTAGAACTGGTTGGATGGCAGCTGCCAACATCCATGTTTGCCAATTCTTTGAACAGCTATACCTTCTCTCAAGTGACTTCTTTGGTTGCAGCTGGGACACCAGCTCTAAGCTTTGTTACTTTTTTTGCATGTCTGTATTAAAAAAGCCAGCTGAAAGCATTGAATTATAGAATCATAGAATCCTCAGAGTTGGAAGGGACCTTTAGAGGTCATCTAGTTCAATTCCCTTGCAATGAACAGGGACACCACAACCAGATTAGGATTAGGGCCTGATACAGCCTCGCTTTGAAAGTCTCTGGGGACAAGGCATCTATCACATCTCTGGGCAGCCTGTTCCAGTGCCTCACCACCCTCACTGCAAATGACCTTCTCCTTATATCTAATGTAAATCTCTCCTCTTTAAGCTTGAAAACATTTCCCCTTGTTCTATCACAATAGACTCAGCTAAAGAGCTTGTCCTCGTCTTTCCTGAAGCTCCTCTTTAGATATGAAAGGCCACTCTCAGGTCACCTAGCAGCCTTCTGTTCTCCAGACTGAAGAGACCAGCTCTCTCAGCCTGTCCTAGGAGAAGTATTTCATTCCATGGATCATTTTTGTGGCCCTTCTCTGGATGCACTCCAACAGGTCTATATCTCTCCTGTACTGAGGACTCCATATCTGGAAGCAGTACTTCAGGTGAGGCCTCACCAGCACAGAATAGAGGGGCAGGATCATCTCCCTTGACCTGCTGACCACTCTTCTTTTGATGTAGGATACAGTTGGCTTTCTGGGCTGTGAGGGCACATTGATGGCTCATGTGCAGCTTCTCATCCACCATTACACCAGGTGTCTTCCAGCAGGGCTGCGCTCAGTCCTGTCTGTCCCCTTCTTTCCTGTAGCTTCTCTTTAGATAGTGAAAGGCCACTATCAGGTCACCTTGGAGTCTTCTCTTCTCAGTCTGAACAGCCCCAGGTCTCTCAGCCTATCCATGTATCTTTAAAGAAGAAAATCTATACAAGGCTTGATCAAGAACTGACGTGTGTATTTACAGTTGCCTACAAACATTTGACTTGTGGTAGATCCTGTGTTACATCTCTGTATGACTTCAGGCTACATGTGAGTCTCTGCAGCAAAAAAACAGGAAAGGCACATTGCTGGACTGCCAGAAACACTGACTTCTGTTGAAGATTCAAAGCAGGTATATACTAAAAAAGATCACTGGATTTTTTTGTACCTGTTGAGAAAAATAATTCCTATTTTCTGACATAACCAATGAGAAGACAGAGGTCAGGAGATTATGCCAGGAGAACAGATGGACCTTCTACTCCAGCTGCTCCCTACACATCATTTGAAGTGCATAAATTCCCAGCCCTTTCCACAGTGACTTCTGCAGTAGTGAATGAGAAGAGCTCCATGATCCTCATTCATCACATTAGGAAACAATACTGATGAAATTTTGAGGCATCTGTAAAATAAAGAGGGGATTTTGAAAACTGCTTCCCAAACTAAGCTTCTACATTTCAGCCTTAGCTCCAATTAACACCACTTGCATTCATCCCTACAGGCATCAGATAAATGTTTCCAGATGAGATTTCCTATAAAAAGGTAAATTTCTGAAATGATGTTACATTTTTTCACAAATATATTGTAAAATTTCTTCTTTCTTTCATAACACATACACCTTTTACAGCTCTATCAATATTCCTAGCCTGTTACTGCTCATCTCAGCAGCTCCTTCAGGCTACCACAGCTGTTACACCTTGCTGAACTACGCACTGCGGAGCACAGTCCTAACACAACAGGCAGTGAAAGGAAAACAGGTATGAAGAGCCTCATTTTTCTTCGTGTATGCAGGTAGTGTTTCTGTAATTAAAGCTACCAGAGACTTTCTTTATAAGATTCTCCCTGAAGATCCATTCCCAAAATTCATTAAAACAACCGTCGCAATGTTTTTCATGTGTGCTGTTCCATTTAGTAGCATGGACAGAAATATAATCTTAGAGAACAATTATTTGTGAAATGATGGCTTTTTGCTGTTCTTTAAATTGTCCTAATAACACGGGTTATGTTACACATGCAAGGATTTCAAAAACAGTTTCTTTGATTTCATTTCAGCTATTCCAGCTTACGTTAACATGAACAGCCCTTTGACAGGACTACGTAGCTAGTGTTATTAACCCTGAGACTTCAAAAGAGAGTTATCACTAGTTATCACTATATCTTTGGGGTTCTATTATATGCACAAGAAAAGACCTCAGAGTTAAAGGAGATCAGAATGCTCAGGCTTATTTAAGAGAACGTTATAAATACCACTGTACATTTTAAACTCTGTAACTTCATGCTTCATGGTTTTAAATAGATCCCCCCTTGGTGTGTTTGTGACTTTTCACAAACATTGCAGTTTAGAAGTCTGGTGCCAGCTAACTTTGCTTTGTATCGTTTTTTCAATGACAAGAATGTGCGCACATGTGTTTCCTGCTTGAGGTGAGGTTCATATTTACAGGATATGGAAAGTTAGCATGACATAAGTAATGACTGTGTAGAAGGAAATCCACTTTCGTTAACAGGCATCCTATTTGTTTTACTCATTCTGCTGTCACCTTGCATGACACCCTGCATGACACCCTGCATATCATTTCAGACAGACACCAAAGTAAGTTTGGTGAAAGCTTTCTGCATAGAAAATGGAAACTTTGACCAAAAGAAATATAAAACAACAACAAAAAGTGCCAACCACCACCACCACCACCAAAAAAAAAAAAAAAAAAAAAAAAAAAAAAAAAACCATGACCACAATAGCAAAAGGAAATCACAAAAAGGAGATATGCACTGAGTTTACCCTGGGAAAAAAATATACCACTTAGATCACAGAATCATACAGAATCACAGAATACAGAATGGCCAGGGTTGGAAGAGACCTCAAGGATCATGAAGCTCCAACCCCCCTGCCACATGCAGGGCCACCAACCTCCACATTTAATACCAGACCAGGCTGCTCAGGGCCCCATCCAACCTTGAACACCTCCAGGGACGAGGCATCCACAACCTCTCTGGGCAGCCTGTTCCAGCACCTCACCACTCTCTCTGTAAAAAACTTCCCCCCAACATAAATCTTCCCTCCCTCAACTTAAAACCATTTCCCCTTGTCCTGCATTATCTACCCTTTCAAAGAGATCCTTTCCACATCTATCCCCATTTAGTTCCTATGGCATCCATTGGTCACACTCAATGTTGACCCAGGCAGATGATATTGAATTATTTATTTAAATGGGGAAAAAAAAAAAAAAAAGAAAAAGAAAAAAAAAGTTGCAAAAATTCTTTTTTTTTTTTTTTTTTTTTCTTTACGCACTGCATTTTACTCACTGAGAGACAGGCCTGTTTTCAAAAACTTCTTTCCAAAATCTCTTAAATGTGGTTGATGCTTAATTCTTGATGCAGTGGCTGAGGTTGATGCAGTGGCTCAGAAAGGATTCCCAGTCAGCAGAAAAACATCCAGAGAGGCAGACTGAGATTGGACAATGATCTACAACAGCCATTACAGGATTACTGTGGGATGAAGGAAGAAAGAAGTAAGTTTATATCTACAAATCCCCCAAAAAAAAGGGTCCCAGAGACCCAGTTGCCATGTTAGAAATGCCACAGTGGCTGGATTCTTGATGACAGGGAAACCACAGGGCTGGCTGACACTCTAAATGAGGACCAAGAACAATTCAGTTAAAGGAAATTGTTTTCTGTGCATTTAACGTGATGCAAGCCCTCTATGCTTAAAAACAGTTCCACTTGATTGCAACACAAAGCACGGAAATCGGAATAAAATTGATAAATTCTCATTAAGTGGTGCAGAGATTTGTATATAAAGAGTTTGTTTAGGGTTTTTATAAAAGCAATGGGGGGAAAAAAAAATAAAGGTTTAAGTGTTACCAGAAATGGTACACTTTACATTGTTATTTTGAAATTGAAATAAATTTGCTGCTGATTTCACACAAGTTTATAACCACTTGCAACTTTTGCAAAGACCATAACACTGAAATTTAAAAGGATGGAGCTCATTCACAGCATAAATTATATTCTGGGAAGAAAAATTTTCCCGTAAATCAGCTCATATGACTGAATTGAGAGCCATGGAATAACATTCCTCTGCTCTATGACGCATTAATTTAATATTGCACCATGATACGGATCACTGAAAATGATCATTTCCAGAGCTATGGAAGAGCTTACTGCTGATTAGAAATCACAGCGCGTAACTGAATTTTGGTACAGAAAAAGAAGACTGAAAATAATTTAATAATCTGAAATTTTGGCTTTTGATTAAAAAAAAAAAAAAAACAAAAAACACGTGAGAATGGTTCACTAGTTACTAAAATACACTGTGTTTTACAGCAGCAAAAGCATGTAGACTTTACTTGTCTAACAAAAATATAGGCGGTAACAAATTATGTTGCCGTGAAGAACAGAGGAGGAGAGATGCCTACTGAAACCTGATGCTGTCTTTGAACTTTACAGTTTTGACTTAATAAGCTCTGTGCTGGTGCGGCTCAGCACAGAGCTGTCACTAAGGGAAGATTTGTTTCACAGCAGAGTCGCTTTATTAAAAATCCTCAGCATTTCCATAAAGTCTTGATTCAGAACCAGAAGGAGGAGTTACGCTGAACTTGACTGCTGACCTGACAGTGAGAATGGAGCTATTGTACCCAGCACTGAATATGCAGATCTGTGCTGCCTCTTGCTGAGCTTCACATGGCAGTCGCACTTGGAGAGAGAGGAACCCTTTAGAGATCTGAAAGTTGCTGACTGCCAGAGAACGAAACCCTGAACAAGACCCTGATGTCAGTAGGTTCCAGAGCCATTAAGAGGTTAAAATACAACTTTTAACCTCGCTCCTTTTTTCTCCGTTTGCTGTATGATAATCAATGGATTGCAAATCACATACAGCAGCTTGGCTCATGTCGTCAGCTTTATGCTATTTAGCAAACTACAAGCTAGATATGCTTGATTAATGGTAAAGTTTGTCAGGGAAGCAGAGCTGGAAATGCCTTTTTGGTACTGTATGAATTGAACCTGCTTGTTTGGTTAAAGCACTAATTACCTCATTGATTCATTTGCATTAAGCCTTCTCTCTAAACTACTTTAGTTGGTGGAAAGGAGTTAATAAAAATTCATTCCGGACAAAATCTGATATAAAGTAATCCTGGGGAAGGAAAAACTGTAATGGTATGAGTTTTGTCATTTATTGCATCCCTATCACTGTGGAACTTTCAGGGTAAAGAAAACACCATCTGTAATCTCTGGATGCACAAAGCAAACACACAGAAAGAAATGTCATGCCCTTGTCCTGAACCTCAACAAAAAACCTCTGCTCTGTGCACAGGCTCAGGAAGACCATCCTCCACCTAAGTCATGTGTGAGATTTTGGCTCTATTTCAAACTCTGTGATGAAGATGGATCTCCTTATGATTTGATTCAGTTATGATGGCAAACAGTTATCCTATCTGTTTTCTTCCACACCATCTGAGTCATAGAGGTTGTGTTATCCACGAAATTTTTAAATGCTTTCTTCTGTCTTCATCCTGACAGAATTCTTTTGTTAGGCCTGTGCTAAAACACAGCTCTCAGCTCAGTCCTACAGCTCCTCTTATAGGTGTTACCCTATAAGAGTAAGCCATCTCTTGTATGCAAAGAAATGTAGAAAATACACTGAAAAACTTGAAGCAGAAAATATGCTTCAGTCCTATTATGAGATCTATAAACATCTGACAAAATTTTTTATGTTTCATTTGTTTCATGCAAAATTAATTGTTCTGTAATTCAGTGCTCAGTTGTTTCTTCTAACAGCTGAATTAACATATTTCTTGTCATGGGAGAAATAGCTTTCAGCTGTCACCTATTAATGAGTTAGAAAAGACTGTTTGCATATCATCTTGTCAAATACTTGGATTGTTTTGCACCATAGTAACAAAGCTGAAACAACTGTACAAGGTAGAACTGCAGAATGTCTAACTAGGACTGCTGCAAGAAGCAATGCCAAAGCCAGAGACACTCTGATTTTAAGAAACATCTGGTTGCTGCTAGGAAGTGAGGAGCTTTTCTCACTAGAATAAAAGCTCAAGGCAACATAATCTAGATGGGTTTAGTTTAGATGTTGGTGGGTTTTGATCTGGTGGGTGGCTACTCTGTCTGTGGCAGGTGAGCTGGGGCTGGGTCAGCTTTAAGGTCCCTTCCAACCCAAAACCATTTTATGACTCTATGATCCTAGACTTGAGCACCTGCTTTTGGATAAGTGGCATTATGAGGGAAACGGAAGAAAGTGAGGTGGAGTAAGGTATTTATTTTTCATTCATAGTAACTGATGGGAAAAAACAGATGACTTACTGTCTGTTGTATACGACTATTAGGGTGGAACTAACAGCAGCTTTCTAATACCCTCGAGAAGGCTATCCAAGAAGACACACATGGGCTCTTCAGAGAGATGTATGGCAAGAGAGGGAGACATAACACACTAAGTTGAAGAAGAGATGTTCACATTGGCTAGAAAGAAAACTCTTTTCAGCACGAGGGCAGACAGACAGTAGACTGACACAGGCAGTTTCTAGACTTGGGGGTTTTCAGGACTCAGCTGGATAAACATCATTGCTATGTGGCCGGATCTCATAGCTGACACCACTTTGAGCAGGAGGTAGGACTAGAAACTGCACGAGGTCCTTTCCTACATGAATTATTTAATAATCCTGTGATCCTATGATTGTTAAATACATTGTGGAAACAGGTCTTTTTCCACCCGTGTAAATAAACTTTCCATTTTTTAACTGTCTCAGTATTAACTACTGTTAATTTCAAACATTTGCTTGACTCCTATTGACTTTTCATAATTAGTGCTGCAATTTTCTTTCAGTATTTTATTTCATCTATGTATAGATTCAGTGCTTGAAAGATGACATGTAATGGTTATTTAGAGAACTCCAGAAAATGTGTTCATCTTTCCTTGTTCAGAAGTCAGAAAATGCATAGGTAATTTATTAATAATAAGGATATTTACCTTTTTAATTAATTTTGACATGATCTAGCAGGAGGACGGTATATAAGCTACAATAATTCTAACTCTAATTAGACAGCAGAAGAGTAATGTACTCCTGGGCAGTTAAGAAAGCAGTATCTCAATGCTCCTGGCACTTCTGCTGCTGTGCTGTTTACTTTATAAACTAGAGAAATGATAGACTAAGCTTGGAATGCCTAGATTGTAGAAGAATTAAATTGTTTTCATGTTGGCACCCTCTCAAATGGAGTCCTTACCAGTGCTCTTATATGTAAATTTTCTTTGAACATTTGACTAAAAGGCAGAAGCCTTCTTTTGAAAGAGGTACCATTTTCCATTTTCGATTTTTCAAATTTCAGAGTGGTTTTGGTCTGCTGACTACAATATCTAAGATCGTTTTAAAACTTATTTATCCTACTTAGATAAACTTGGAAAAGAAAACAGAGATACCAATCTTCTAGTCTGCTACTGCCTTGCTTATATTATGGATCCTCTACAATTTGTGAAACACGGGTGAAGAGAAGAAAACACCCACAGAATTTACAGATTTACTGAAAGATTTACACTAGATTTACACCTGAGATTTGTTTTGATGAAGCAAAGAACAGTTAAATCCCAATAACTTTAATAAAGGACATGCTTTAAGTTTTCTGCTGCATCAGAAGAACCAAACAGTTGTAGAAGGGAGGACTCAGTTTTGAATTCCTTAAGTTTGCTGAGTGATAAGCAGATGCACACTGTAGGAACATCTTGCCTCTCTCTCCACTTTGTGCTAGGAGATCTCGCATTTGCTTATGTCTTCTTTCAGGGCTGACAGGGTGAGCATGTCTTAGTGTGGTTCAGTCAAAATGACTGGGCCAACAAAGATCTACTAATTAAACAGTTTAATCTAACCTATTACATTTTGACTATATTAGCAGGTCATCCCAGCATTCCTAGGGAATAACAATCACAGGCAAGAAGCTGACAAGCAGCTAGGAGTGGTAATGTGCCTTACCAACACAACAGAGGAACAAGGAGACTCCACAGTCTTGGAGCAGGCTGTGCCAATGCTCCATCACTTCCACAGCACAGAAATGCTTCCTGGTGTTTAGACAGAACTTCCTATGCTTTAGCTTGTGCCCAATGCTTCTTAACCTGGCAGTGGGCACCACTGAAAGTAGCATGACTCCCTATTCATCGCATCCCTTCAGGCATTTATGTATTTGGACCCATACCGAAATTTTAAGTGCAATTAAAATCCTGGCTTTTCCTATTATAAAAGCTAAGAGTCTAATCTAGCAAGCCAACTGTTCCTTTGACATACTTGTGCAATTTCCTGGAACAACAGCTCATCACTACATATATCATCAAATTGCAGTCCTGATCTTTTAACTCTCTTAAAGATTTCAGTCAAACTTAAGTTTGCCATGTAGCAATAAGGCAAAAACATAATGCTGAAATTTTCTACACAAGGAAGGCTTTACTGATTAGCTCAGGAAGCATGTTCTTCATACTGTATTTTGTCAGTTCTATGTATTATAGTAAACTGAAAAAGTAATCCTAGGCCAGCTGAAAACTTCAGTGGCTCAGGAGTTGCTTCAGAAATAGTTCCATTGCTCTTGCTAGAGGTACATTTGACATTGAAGCAAGAACAAGAAAACTGATTGGGGACTATTTCAGCTGCCTAGTTTGATTTATTCTGGATATAACTAAATCTTACTGGTCAGTAGTGGAAGCTCATTGTCTCAAAGTGGAACAGCAAAATTTATCATGTGCACCGAGGAACATCTGGTAGGATAAATTGAGTCTACCAGCTGTGCTGCTACAGAATTGCCATTTCTTCAGAAGAACTACATAGGCCTGGCTTTTGGAGTGTTCAGGTTCAGTGAGTTTGATTCAAGCTAAAATCCCTTAAACAAAGGTAGGGAAAAGGAATTAATTCTTTTGATAGTGGTCTGTACTTACGACAGTGTTATACACCATACCTAAAGCTTTGGCCCAGCTGACCTTAGATCTTCTCAAGTGAAACACTAAGGGTTTTGATGGTACCAAAATATACTGAAGATGTGCAAGTTGCTCTAAACTATTCCTATAGCAAATGCATACAAATCATTCACACACAAAGAGCAAAACCAGAAGACACTTTTCTTATAAGAGTCCTTTCAATGACATTTCAATCACGCAATTAGATAGTAACTCCATATATAGTACTTCAGCTTTGTGTTTGATGTAGACACTGTTTTACTTATCAAGTTAGCAAGTCAGCATGTACAGATGCGATCAGTGGCTGGAGTCTTTGCTCTTCCTCCTCCTCCAGCTGATTAAGCTCTGTGTGAGTTTGAAAAACATGCAGCATTTTCAACTTACAAAAGAACAAATTGGAAGCAAAGAACAAATTGGAAGCAGAAGCATGGTGTGGGATAATCGTTACTTCACAGGACACAGATTGAGTTGCTAATGCTTTCCATTTTGGAATAAAAAGTATTAGAATCATGCAAGATAAACCTTTTAGCTGCGTTGATGTATTGAAGGAAATGTTTAATAAATTGTTGAAAAAAATATATGACTTACAGATCATCCTTAGTCATCTATCTATAGCTCTGAACAATGTTATCCAAGTTATCCATCTTGAATTCTCATGATTCTTGCAGTATTGGTTATCTCATTTGCATAAAATGAATAGAATAAATTGTTACGAATCCAAAAATATACGGTTGCCTGGATACATCTCAGTAGATGCAAATGAAAATGGGTTTGTGCCGACCAGCTTAAAATAGTTTGGTACATAGACATTTTCTTATTAACATTAATAGTGATAAATGCAATGTTACATACCCAGAGAGATATTGAAATTATTGCTATTCGTTTTGCATTAGGATTATTATTACATCAAATCTGAACCATTTTTTTGTAAAATATAATTCCACTGCCCTGCAGTTTCACTGTAGGAAAAGCATGCAAAATGAGTAAGCATTATCAAGCTTCTTGATAAACTTCTGAATTCAAAAGGTAAGTTTTCTGTTAATTGTTTTTGTGATTTTCAGTACTACAGTGTTACCAGTATGCATCTTCAGTATAAAGGAACAGTATTATGCTTTGTAATGTATATTTGGATGTTCACAGTGGAGAACCATACCCAAAAAGTATCCCAGAGTCTAACCATATTCCTATTCAATTACATAAGCAAAGACACATTATTATATATATTTGTATGCTATTCTGACTTGTTAAAAATGACAAAAGTAACATTTATTTTTATTATATATTTTATTTTATAAATCTCAACTATTTTTGAACTGTGCACATGCCTACCGATATCTTTAAAAGCCTATACAAGAAGCTTAATCATAGAGTTTATTGAGTAAACTTGTTTAACTTCTGTAAGACTGATAATAAAATTGAGTCTACATTGAATGCCTAATGAATATAATCAAGACATTAAATAAACATATTTTTATTGTATACCTCTCCAAAGTGTGTACATGCATTGTAATGGGGATTATATTTATGATGTATTGACTCCCAAATAGGTAAACAAATACAAGACAGATTTCCAGCTGTATTCAGTTGGGACGCCTGTATTTTTGTGATCAGTTTAGCTGCTCTAATATCCAGTGGTTGATCCTTTGCCAGAAAAAGGCTGGCTGCCCATGCTTCTGCTAAGTTCTTTCATCAGCTGATGCAAGAAATAAACTGGGGATTTCCAATGAAGTCTCAGTGCACGCTGATAAATCAAGCTATTTTGAGCAGAAGGCCAACAACTGGGATGCAGAACTTTTCTCTGCCCTCTTACTGATGGTTGATTCTTTATGAGGAGAAGAAAAAAAAATGACAAACATACAGCAGCATATTTCTCTGGTAGGAAGCAATTTCAGATATGATTCAAACTCATAAAAAAGACAGATAAACTCCTTTTTTTCTTCTCTCTCTCTCTCTCTCTCTCTCTCTCTCTCTTTTTTTTTTTTTTTTTTTTGGTTATGTCTCAAATTGATTTTACTTCCTAATTTTGTCTGGTATCACTGAGAAAAAAATTATGTCCCTAAATTGCAGATTAGTACTGAGGTTTGTCTTCATAAGTGATGAATAGCTACAATTCCAAACAGCATCAGCAGTACCATGAATTATGCAAGTGATGACAGGATAATACTGAATACTGATTCATAGAATCTATTAGCATTACCTCTTTTTTTTTCTTCTTTTTTGTGTGTTAGCCAAAAAGGAAAACAAAGTACTTCCAGACAGAGGAGATGATTAAGTGGCTCCAAAATTGAAAAGATTTTCCTTCGAATTTGGTAATCTCTGAAGTGAGTGCTAAACCTTTCTTTTCTGAGAACACTGTTTGTACTAACCTTCTATGGCAGTCAACACAGAGCTAAAACAATCATTAAGAAAGATGTCCTTTTATTCCACAGATCGACTTCTACAGGTAATACTTGAGAAAACTGCTAGATAAGTCTATTACTTCTGCATGGCAATTTGAACATTACAAGCAAAAAACTCCAAAAAACTCTCTTTTCCATCTGTTCTGAGGTCATTGGTTGCATCCAGATGCTTGTTATTCAGCATAAAGTCATGATTTTCAGGACTTGTAAGGAACCATATCCTCTACAAAAGACTAGAAAATGTTGTCCCAGATAGATAATCATTCAGATATTTGCCAGTGTTGTGGATGACTTTTTGAACATATCCTTCCTCATTAAAAACAAAAACAAAACATGTGGTCTTTCAAATTACAGGAGATGTTGCAATGCCAGAATCTAGAAAACTTGTGAGATTGCTGCTCTTCTACCATGCCCCAGCTGAGCCTTGCCTTCCGGTTCCGTATGCATTGCCATAGCTGCAAGAAAATATTCCTCTGAGATTTGAGTTAGCAAACTGATTTGGATGGGATTCATTGTGAAATTTAAACTCCCAAATTGTAGTTGTCTGTATGCAGGTGTCTTCAACTAGGTATCTAAATTTCCATTGCACTACTTCTGAGCAAAAGCTGGGTGTTATTTGACATGTTTTGTAGAGTCCAAATGATAAGAGATGACTTTATTTAGGATTTCAAATTCTACCAAATGCGTCCCAAGCTGAATTTGTCTCACGTCTGCATTGGGATAGCAGTTCCACACAGACAGTTACTGTCGCATGGCTAATGCGCAAAGAGCTGATTAAACAATTAATTCCTAGCCTGTAACGTCACTGTCCGAAACCGAGAATCTGAAATCTATCACTCAGCTGCCATTCCCCCTGAAGGCTGTTCAACTTCACTCTTATGGCAGTGTGTGACGCGAAAGCTGTGTAGAGTTCCACAATTCATTTCATCAATACATAACATATGTTTTGACAGGATTAAAAGTTGAAAAAATCTAATTCCTAAATACTACCAGAATCCAGAACCAAAATATTCTTCTGATTAAATCCCATCGGCATTCAGTACATACACTCTGAGTATATATAACACATACAAACAAAATTGGAGTATTCACCAGTGATGAGGGACAGCTTTTTTTTTTATAACGGCATTCAGTTAAAGACATGCCCATTATATAGCAGTCAGAACATGTGCCTCAGAAAAATAAGCAAGGAAAGGGGGACACGGAGCTGCTAGCTCCGTTCCATAGCCCAGGTTCCATTGTCTCCAGGCTCAAGCTGTCCATGTAACCGTTCTTCCTGCTTGAAAGTGGAGCAATGCTTTTTACTGCTTTTACAAGCTACTTTTGAGTAGATAAAAAAATGCAAGCCAGCAGTTTAGCGCTCCACTGAGCTGGATGCTGTAGGGATAGTTGTATTAAATACATGCCATTATAGCAGAGCCTTTCAATGGACTAATTCCTGACCAGAAAACTGGGAATTTTCAGACCAAAAAAGTGCACTTCAAAAATACCCAGATGCATACTGTGTTGGGTATGGAAGTGTTGCTGCCCAGGACACTGCTCTGGTGCAAAAGGCAGCAGAACTGTGCCAGCAGAGCATCCTACACACTGACAGCCTCCCCACAACCTGAGTCACACCTGCTGGGTGGCACAGGCCCCAGCTTTGATGCATTTCCCCAGACAGAGCACAGCTGTGAGCGCCGGGCACCATGGCAGTGTGACACAGGCACTGTGGTCAGCGTTTGGCTTCTCACGTTTACAGAGCTCAGCAGCACAAGCCTTGGTGTGAACAAATGACCTGCTATTTCTGCGCTGTACTCCCAACGCTGTTACTTGCAGGCTCTTTTTGGTTTCTTTCTTCCTGTAAATGACTCAGACTGGCTTTTGGGGAAGGGGGAAACCAAGCACCGAGCCACTCTCACAGCTTTAACCTTACTTAACCCTCCCAGCAGCAAGAGGAAGTACAAAACATTTTCACGAGCTGCGAACGGGCTCAGATCTGCTTTTGACATCTTGAGGAAGTACTGACTTGTGCGAAGCCAAAAAAAAAAAAAAAAAGAGTATTTGCTGAACTCAAGCATTCACACACCGAAAGAGAGCCCACAAAGGGGAAGGAGACGGACGGCCTGGGAACCGAGAGAAGCTAGGTAGATATGGGTCAAAGCCGCCTCAGCGACAACATAGGTGACACGGAGGTGAGCGCCTGAGGCAAGGCGGGACGCCGGGCCCTGCGCGTGGAGCGCTGCGAGGAACGGCTGCGCAGAGGTGCGGTACCCCGCGCGCTTCAGCCCGCAGGCCCCGTCCTCCTCCCGCGCGCCTCGCCCCCCTCGGCAGCGGGAGGCGGGTCCGGCGGAGCCGCGCCCGCCCGGGGCCGACAGCTGGCGGGAGCCGCACGCAGCCACCGCGGGGCGGGCCTGCGAGTGCGGCGCTGGGCCGGGCAGGGCTGGGCCGCGCCGCGGCTGTCTCTGAGGCGCGGGGGATGGACGAGGGTCACCGCGGCGGGCACCGGCGACGGGCGGCTCAGGTAAGCCGGGTCTCCTCGTCCCCCGGCCGCCGGTGGGGGCTGAGGCGGTGTCCTCGGGTGGGAAGAAGCTCTCCTTGCTGGGAGGGGAGCGGGGAGCCCCGCAGTCCCTGCGTTATTTTGATCTCCGCTCGGGTGCTGCCTTCCCCGAAGGGCTGTAGGGGGAGGCTGCCGCCTTTGTGCCCCCTTCTCAGCCCAGCCCTGGGCCCGCGGCCGTCCCTTTTCCCCCCCCCGCTCCCCTTCCCGGGAGGGCCGTCCGTGCGGTCCCGGGGGGCAGCGGCGATGCCGGGGAAAGCGGCCAACTGTTGCCTCGGATCGCGCCGCTTCGCTGCCAGCCCGGTCAGCGGGGCCGGGCGGGGAGGCGAGGGGCGGGCGGGCTCGCCTCGTGTGAGGCGCTCCGTCCGGAGAGTGTCCGCGCTTCCATCGCTGCACGCGGGCTGGGCCGGGCTGCAGCACCTGGCCGCGGGCAGAAGGCAGCGAACCGGGTGCCGGGCTGTGACAGGGGCTCGGAAGGCGGACGGAACAAAAGGGCGCGGAGCTCCGCTGCCCGCGCTGCAGATGGGGGCAGGGGGCTCGCACGCCCAACTTGGGCTCTGCTGAAAACTTTCTGCGGCAGCTGCTGGCCGTGCCGGGAGCACGGCTTAGTAGATGGTCCTTTCGAAAGCTAGACGTGAGAACGGGGGAAAATCACGTTCTGTAATGTTCGTCTCATCATACGAATCGCTGTCTGTGCTGTGTTACACTGAGCAGATACGGCGCTTGCATTTCTTCATCCCTAATTTAATTTCAAGATAGTTTAGCTTTAATTTTATTTCTCTGGGTTGTGTTATGGTAAGGCCCTGGTTATATATGATGCCACTGGATGAAACTAAACGTTCCATAATTCACGAGAAATACAGAAAGAACTTCACATCCTTCCAGTGCTGTTGCTGAGGGCAGCTCAGCCTGCTTCCCAGCCTGTTTCTGGTAGCTCTCCATTTCCATACAGACCATGTTTGTGCTTGGTTGTTGTTTACCAGCTCCTAAAGGCAGTGCATGTGTGGAAAGGATAAATGGGGACAGGGGTGTGTTTTTGCTTTGCTTTTCTTCTCCTCGCCATCTGCAAGGTCAGGAAAAAAACTGAAAATGACTTTGACTGTGAGCTCTGCTTAGGTGGGGAGAGCTGGAATGAAACACACTTGTGACAAGAGGTTGCCTTGTGGGCATAGAACCGTGCACATCCAGCACTGGTATATGGAAATACCCCAACTCACACTGCACAGAGAAGAACTAAGATAATATTTACCTTTTCTCAATATGCTGTCTTTTATATCTTTGTAATGTATATATGAACAGCGTACTGTTTTGGCTTTTTTTAGGGAATGAACTTGGCAGTTTCTTATGTTGGATCCTGCTTTTTTGTAAGCCACCGCCCCCTCACCAGGCCCAAAATAAAAACATATTATAAAGTGCTACAGCTCCTCAATTTCACTCTCCTAGAGTAGATCTTAAAAATGTCTTAATGAAATTAAGCATGGGATTAGCATAAAGGTTTGACTTAAATTTATGAAGAGCATAAGGTAACAGCTAAGAATGAAATTCCTCAGCTGCATGTTGAACACTGTAGTGTAGTGTACCTGAATGTTAAAGTTTCACTTAGATGTAAACTATAGCAAGCATAATAGAGGCTCTCTGGATTATCTGCATGGTTTCTTAATGACTGTCCAAAATTTTACTGTATTCTGCTCTGTACTTTTCACTGTCCCCATGTACTGTTTATGCAGTCACATATGCCTGTGAACTTCTTTATTAAAAACAAAGAATAAGCAAAACCACAAGTCATTAAGAAGACAATGTATGCCAGTAATTAGAATGAAAAATACTTGATTAATTCACAAAGGAAAATGGTGAAGTTCTTGGATATTACTTCATAGTTACTGTCAGCAGATGCCATTTTGCCATAACAGTGAGTCTTTTAGTGTATTTTACAGTACTAGGAAGATAATTTGTTGTTAATATGCTTCGTTTGTCTTCATAACATTGTTTTTAACACAGTTTTGTTAGGTTAAAATATGTTGTAGGTTAAAAAATGTTGTCCTCAGCAGCTTGGTGGTTTCATGAAGATGTCAAAGGTTTGCATGCACAGTATGTTGCTGATTTCTACAGGTTGTATTACACAGAATTAGTGCTTAAAAATGTATATAAAAATAGACATAATCTAGATGAATAACAGTTCTAATACTCTATTAGAAACCATGTTGTATAGGTGTACAGGCATTTGAAGTAAGACTTCTTTAATTGATTTATATATATATATATATTTCCAAATACCATCTCATTTGGAATTTTTAGGGAAAATGTAAAATAGTTTTGTGGAATCAGTGGCATTGTTTAGTACCAGATGCATGATGCACATCGGAGAACATGAACTTGATGGTTTGGTTCACATTTTATACAGAACGGAAAAATAATGTTTTAAATCCAGAACTTGTATGCAATCCGGACATCATTAAGTCTTCTATTAAATCCCTGGAAACAGACTTAGTATGTCATTGTGAGCTGTAGTATCAGTGGACAGAGGAATATGTGCAGTAATAATACATACAAATTTGAGGGAGCCAAAACCTCACAGTGTTTCCCGTGTAATGAATTCAGTATGTATTTGGATCTGTTTCAGTATTATCAATCATTCTTTTAGCAGCGCTTTCTACTTACATTATCTATGAATGCAAAACAGTAGCATTAAATCAGAGGAAACAGTTTGAGAGGCATGAATTAAAATATTTAATATATGGGACAGCTTGAGAGTTGCAAAAAATACGGTCATAAATTTGAATTTTGCTGTTTAAATTGAAACTGTAATAGGAGCTGCTAGGCATTCACGTATGAGTGATGATGAGAGCACTGTGAATGATGTGAGATGTATAGATCTTAATTCATGTGAAGCACTGATTTTACCATTTTTCTGTTTTCACAGGATTCCAATCCATACTTGCAATTAAAATGAAAAACGTGTCTTATTTTTCTGTCCTTGCATACCATCTGATAAAGATTGATGATTTGGTAGCAGTCATTTCTTGTATGGCAAAAATATCAGAAATAGGAGAAATTGTATGATGGGTATGATTTGTATTATTATGGATTTAAAATGTTTAGAAATAATCTCATGAGCAATATCTTCACATTTCCAGACTTACGTTGATTCAACAATACTTATTTTTGCAAGCCAACAGCTGAAATATTCTAGTCTAATTGACAAACCTGTCAGTAGAGGGCATAACCAGTGCTCTGTGCAAACTTTCTGTGAATCTTAGACTTCTTTTTCCTGGTCATTATATTATTTCTGAAGGGCTGTTTGGAGTGGCAATGACTTTCAAGAGCTTAGGTTGGGTGAATGGCAGAGCAAAAAACAGAGCTAAAGCCTGAGTCTATTTTGCATAAGTCTGTGTAAGAATTTTGTAATCTTGTAAAATGTGAGCAATTCATTTTGAAGGATCTGCTAGCAATGTAACACGTGGTGTTATTTATGCCTCCCACAAATGCCACTCTGGTTTTGTCAGTCTTGAGTTTATAAATGTAACCCCTAAGTTTACAGCCCTGACATCTGTTGAACAGCATCAGTGTATCATGGGAGTTGTCATATATGGACTATATGATGGAATATATTCTATGATACTGGGATCTGGCTTTTGGTCCCCTATTTATCTGTGGTGAGCTTTGAAAGACTGCGTCATAGCTGGGTGTTGGAGTTTGCACGCTTTAATAATGCTGTGGAGGTGGTTTGGTGTTTGGGGATGTGTAGTCCTGCACTGATTTATTTATTTTTTTAGGTAACAGCAATCCTGTACTGTCCTATAGGACTCTGGTACACACACATTCAAGTTGTTATTAGAAGCTTTCAAAGATAAATATATATATAATTTATGGAATTTTGGAGGGAAAGTCTTTCTCCTTCTTGAATTGCAGTTTGAATTCATAAATTATTTGAATGGCCTATTTTACAATTAGATGCCTTAAAGCTGGTGATGGTGTTCTTAAAACTCATGTGTGATAGCACTCTGCTGTCTGTATTTTTTTTCTGTAGAGAAAATGAGAAACGTGGAGCTTCATTTGTGCATCCATTCAGAACCGTTACCACCAGGACTGTTCTGGAGAGTGGCATCTCCCTTGTACCTGACTGCTTTTGGCACTTGCAGACAGGAGTGTTCCCACTGGATTTGAAAGCCTTGTTTGGCTAAGAAATAAATAAGAAGTGCAAACTATTTATTTAATCTAAAGGAAGAAGAATTTGCAGTGATGTTTCTCTCTTCCATCCTCTCATTATTTTCAGTGATGCATGAGGTGCATCAATTAACCATGAGGTGCGAGCTTGTTTCTATGTCCCACTTTCAGTTTGAAGTAAGTTAAGCTCACAGCTCTATCTTCCCAGGAGAGGAAAGCAGACAACATCTCATAAACTGTTCTGTAGTGGTAAGAAACATTTATTTCACATGCAGTGGTGTTAATTAGGCCACAGGAAGAGTGACATGTCCTGTGATCAAGGCATTCATCTGAGGTGAGGGAAATTGCCATGGGTATTTCATTCTTTGATCCAGGAAATATTCAATTTCATACCATCAATGGGAGTAGTCTAGAACAGACAGTGGTCTGTTGGCTCTGCCCTGGCATGTGGAGGTGTGACTGTGAGCCAGCCTGTAGCTCCAAGACCACTTACCACCTGGTGCTTTTACTTCCTTCGTGGTTGCTTTGCTGCTGTTCTTACATTGCTCAATGGTGCTCCAGGGTGTGCTCTTGCCTTCTCATCTGAAACTTCAGAATTATGTGTCTCCTTCCCTCATCAGTTTATGAAAGGGACGACTTTCTATTTTACTCCAGGAGAGGCTTGAAAGTTTTAAAACCTTTTTTTTTTATAACATAATACACCTCTTGAGCTTCCAAGTGTAAACTGCAGGCTTCTCAACTTTGTTTCCTGTTAGGTTAGAGGGCTTCCTGCTTACTATCCCAGTTACTTAAAGTTCATAACTGAAATTACTGTAACCATGATTAGAATTCTGATGAGAGTCCATTTTTATGCTTTATTCTCATATAAACCAGTAAATCTAAGAAAAGCTTAGATTTTTGGAGAAGATGAAGTCCAGAATTTGGCAAGTATGCTGTGATTACCTTCCAAAAATAGTTGTTATTTTGGAGTTAGGATGTAATTTGAACATAGCTTGATTCAGTTGCCTGACACAGTCATCTGAGATGCTTTGTGATGTCCACTGTATCCTTCGTTCAAGAAGTAGAGAAGACCCATGTCCAGCTTGGTGTAATGTCTGCTGGGCAGGCTGGATGTTATATGTAAGTTGATGCTGAGGATATTTCATTTAGCAACTGTTGCTTACACAGCTGTATTGAACCCGGT
Organism: Phasianus colchicus; assembly: GCF_987193195.1. NCBI lineage: Eukaryota > Metazoa > Chordata > Aves > Galliformes > Phasianidae > Phasianus > Phasianus colchicus. The sequence continues at coordinate 99,453,388 of NC_143437.1, read as the reverse complement.
AGTGTAGAATCATAGAATTGCTTGTATTGAAAGGGATCTAAAAACCATCTAGTTACAAACTCTAAAAACTGCTGTGTACTAAGATTACTCTTTTATAGGCTGAATGTGTTTACACTGGGAAGTAGTGGGAAAGGGTGCTTTTCTTGTTTTTTGAAGTCGTTTCAAAGATAACTTACTTTCTGTTTTCTATATTGCATGTGTATTTGGTAAACAGCCTGATCATTCTCATTTTCATTTTGCAGCAACCCCACGTTAAGTCTGGGAGGTTAGCTTGAGTTAATAGCTTTCTGAGAAGGGAGCAGAAAGTATGTCTTCTGGTTTCTCTTATGCACATTAATAGTGGGGAGCTGTAGGGCAAAACTTCATTACTATCAGCTGTTAGCTGATAGGGAAATGCTGAGTGATGGTACCATTATGGAGCTGATCCTCTCTCATGTCAATTGATTCCAGAATTGTATTTAAATAGCCATCATAAGAGATGTGCAATGGTATTTATCATTTGGTTTGTTATTTGGTACAGATGATTTGCTGTTCCTAATTTTTTGGAGGTTTTCTGCTTTGGGAATTGGGGGAGGGAAAAGATTTACTATAATAATTCTCAGTTGTGCAAACCTGTTTAGGTTGTAGAAGACTAGATTGTTGAATTTGTTGTACTTCATTTCCATGAAGAATCTAACTTTGTATTGGTTATGCTTCCTCCCATTCACATATACATAAGTGTGACTAATTGTACTGCATTGTTTGATAAGTTTACAGTGCTTTACTTGAAGGATCACCTGCAGACTGCTGGTGACGCCTGTAGTTAAGGATTTCATGATGGATATGGGCATCTTTGGAAGTTTCTGAAAGCAAGACTTTAGCCATCTTCCTAACAACCGATTGGCAGGGGAGGAAATGGGAACTGGCATTTTGTAACCATTTTTCCTGTATTTTTATTATTAAAGCATAAATACCCTGTAGGACTGGAGCGCTTCCCTCATCCTCTCAAAATACTATAATAAAGCAGAGCTCTGTAATATCAATTACTGCAGGGACGGTTTGTGATTCCAAATGAGAGCATGACTGGGAAGCTGGAAAATGAGTCTCTCAAAATGTGTTTCGTGCTCTGAATACATTAGAGGTCTTGTTGGAGTGCAGTGCTGACGTCTAGAGGGTTTATATTTTTAATCAGAGAAGATGTTACAAAACAGTAAGTGGATTTTTTTTTTATCAATGCTTTTTGTACTCGAGAGGAGAATAGGAAGTATTTCCTAATTTTGAATATTCTGGGGTTATGCTGCCTGTAGAACAGATTTGTATTTCTGCAACTAGTTAGGCATAGTACTTTAAATTTTGTATCCAAAAGACATGGAGAGAACATACATATGATAGGCCTTAGAACTGTGGATAATGTTTTTGCCCATGTTTATACCGTGAGACAAAATTGATTGTGGTCTGACTACTTAGGCCTTTGTTTTTCTGTGGTTTTGATTCATTACAGCACAGACAGTATCATGTTGTCCTTTACTGAACTAAAAGTAAATCCGCCTAAAAAATCCCCTTTTGTTCTGCTGCTGAGGAACACTGTGGGCTGCCAAATCCTGGCGTCTGACTCACCACAATCGTAATAAAGTGTTTGTACTTCTGAAACAGCAGTTATTCGGTGTTTTCTAATATATTTATAAGGCAAAGGGACACCTACACGTTAAAATACTACTTTTTAAAAATATATGCCTTGCTTATACTGAAAAAGCATTTTATCAAAAAATGACTAAGTACCTACTGGTGACACTTCCCAGGAGTAAGTAATAGTCTTTAACAATAACCAAGATATATATACATTGTTATCAAATTTCATTTTCCATGTAATAGCAGTGACAGACTGTTTTGTCAGTGAGCTTCATTGACATCAAAAAAAAAAAAAAAAAGCAGGATAATTTTAATTTTTGGCCATCTGATCTGACCTGATAGTGATCTGATAACTGGGAAGACTGCTTCCTTCCTTCCTTCAAAAAAAAAAAAAAAAAAAAAAAAAAAAAAAAAAAAAAAACCACTTTATGGACAGAGACTGACCTGGCCAGTGCTTATCTATGTTATTAATTTTTGGTGCGTGGGCTGCAACCCAGCAAGCGTAACTGTGTAATTGAGTTCAGTTGTTTGCAGGGTGAGTTCCAAGCAAAGCAGTCAAATAAAACATGGAATGATTTCTCATCAGCTGAGGAAAAGAAGGTGGTTCTGAATCAATGGCAGGTACGTGTGAGGCTGCCAAATTAAGTACCTGATTGCACAGAGCATATCTGCTACCCAGCTGGCCTGGGTGATGCGCCCAGCTGCCTGTTGTTGGAGAAGAAATGGGAATTACTACAGCTTCTTGAACTCGTTACCTGTATTTGGTGAGGAAATGTGCTTTTTTATTTCTCGATTCTTCAGCTTTTTGTAATTAGGATTCCTCTCTTAGAATTTAAAATTTTAGCTGTTTTGATTAGCAGTGATTTTTTTCTTTCTATTGATAGATCAATGGAGTTGGGTTTTTTGGTTTGTTTTTGTGTTGTTGGGTTTTTTTTTTTTTACCTTTTTTGCTTGATAAATAAGGGGTGTTGTATGTTACCTTTTCTGAGTTTTGTGCTAATGATATTTCAACAGTTTACTTGAAAAGGCCAAACTGCAAGTCACATCATTGTATCATTCTCCACCTCTGCCCTCTAGACCCATGTTTGGTGCTGAACAAAAAATAAAGTGCACAAAACTGGGAGTGAGTACCGGGCACCAAGGCGGTGTACAAAGCACAGAGAAATATATGAGTAGAAAATACGATAGTTCACAGGAATGCATTTTAATTGCTGCTCTGAGTCATACTATCACTACAGCTGTTTCCAAAAGAAGACATTCATATGCTAATGGTAGGACATTCACACCAGGAAAGAAGACATTTGATAAGCAAATGCAAATATATTACACAACCTCTCTCAGTTTTTAATACATTCTCTGGTTCAGTAAGCATGAAATATTCTCTGATGTAATTATGTATGCCTTAAGTAAATGGCAATTGGTTCATGGTATGCCTCTTTCAGGGTATATATTCTTAATTCACTTTGGTAGGAAGGAATGAGTAGCATTGAGCTTCTCGATTCACGTGGCAGCTCTGCTTGTGGAGCTGACTTCCTTTCTCCTTTTTTTTCTTTTGCCCATAAAAGGAGAAAAGTGCTGCCATATGACTTGCTTCAGAGAGAGGATCACAGAAGGAGGAGTTGGGGGGAGATTATTCAGGTAGCTTTGTTTCTTGTACTGTTTCACATGCTGTTGGACGTTCTGCTTTCCGTGTTTAATTTCATATAACTGTCAGAGTACATGGTAGTGTTCCCTTCAACTGACATTGAAATAAAACATTTCATTCTTAGAATTACTTTTTTGGTGTTTCTTTTTTGCTTCGTTTTTATATGTGTGTGCCAAATGGATTAGAGATTCTGAAGTGAGGCTGAATATAAATGTATTTAGAATGAAGAATAAGAAAAACAAACAAAAAAACACATTTCTCTGGGATTAGGCTGTCCTCCAAACCTGCAGAAATGTTCCTTTCCTGCTGGTGATTAAAAGAATGACTGCAGTATTCTCCCATCTTGTGCCAGAGATTGTAGACAGGCATGCCTAAGTTTACTGCTTAATTTTGTACTGTTAAAAGTTTATTTTCCAGTTCTCAAGAAAGCAGAATATTCAGGGGATTATTTGAAGACTTGCCCAGAACTCAAATCTGGAAGTCGCAGTGCTTTTCCAGGACCGGAGGTCTTGCACCGATTTACTCTGCAATCTTACAGTGACTTTCAGCGACTTTCAGCAAGAGTGTTTTCTTTTTGATGCTTTCTAACAAAAAGTATCATTCTCACATTGAGGGCAACATTGTCACTACAGAATGAAGACAAATAACATCTCTAAAGTGCCATCAAGCTTCTGCAGTGGTTTACCAGATAGTGTTTGGCTTTTTTATGTTTCAGTATCTAAGTGTGGAGCCAGAACCAGTCTTAATCTGTCAGCTCCAGCCACGCTCCCTGCTGATCTCCTGAATGTACTTTCAAAGCCATCTCCAAGTCAATCCATAGTATTGATTTAATTTGGTTCCAGCCAGTTGTATGTTCCCTTTACTTGCTGATGCTTTGAACCAATTTGACTTGGAGGCATCTAAATCAGCCTCTCTCTTAAAGCTCAGTCTAATGCAACATGTTTAATTAGAAATGACAGCAGGATGGATCTACCTGTGAAAACCAAAATAGGTTTTTCTTTCAATGTTGTGAAAACTAGAGCTCTTTGACCTAAACATTTACTTTTTTTATGGAACAAAAACTTTTTTCAGGGAGTCCAAAGGCAACTGGAAAGAAGTTACTGATATTAAGCAGTTATTTCATAGCTTTGTCTTTTTTCTAGTATCACTGTAGATATTCTGAACAGAGAAGACAGAGAAAAAGGGCCCAGTGATTTTGGAGTTAAAATCCCACTTTCTGACAAGCTGGTTTAATACATTTTTTCCACATCAGAACTAGGATTTAGGCCAAAATCTGTGAGAAACAGATGCCTGTTTCATGCCAGCAATGCAATTGTCACTGAGATTTAATGAGTTTGTTACTTCACTCATGTGGTGTGGCTTTTATTGTGTTTTAGGTTTTTTGATTGTTTCTTCTGGAAGATCTGGTGGTTTTCTGGTTAATTGGAGTAATGATCTTTGTGCACGTGCTCATAGAATTTGCTCCTGGCACTGCTGGGGTAGATAAGGCATCTCTTCTATCTCTCTGTAAGTCAGAAGCACCTATAGCTCAAGGTCCTACAAATAAAGTACTCCCAGGTAAATGGGCATAGAGGAGTTAAATGTCTGGAACTGTTACACCGGGCAGAGGACAAGGAGAATAACTTGGTATTTCAGAACTTAATGAACTGGATTGGCAGCCAGTGGTCCAATGAGTATCAACATTGTGTTATGGCTTCACAGCATTATAGGCAGTTTTGCCAATGCTGCTACATTTTAAGGCTATTCCAAGGTAAGCAGAGCTGAGACTGGGAGAAGCACAGATTGGGGTAATTTATAGGTATGCAGTTATGAAATATATGCACCTTTTTGCACTTGCAGTAATTTTTCATTACCTTGTGTCACTGGGTAATGTGGCTTACATCTATGCAAAGTTTAAACACACTAATTCTTCCTCACTATAACAGTTGTGTCCACTTTGTGCCAGAGTAGTGAACGTCTCCATTTGGAAAAATTTAGCTTGTTTTTGTTGTGTTCACAAGGACTTGTTGCTTGTGTTACTTTATATGCTAATTAAATGTAAATGCTTTTGATTTGCATTTGCATGGGAAATAACACATTCTGGGTTTCTGATTCAGAATAAATCTGTGAAGATACCAGTGAGTTATGAATTAATGAAGAAAGCACAGCAGATTATTTCATGAAACACGAACCTTGCTAAGTGTATGACTTGTTTCCTTGCCCATCAGGCAAGGACTTGTAGGTCAAGGTTGGAGAAGCAGAGTCCCAGCTGCTGCATGTTGGCTAATTGTCAGCAGAGCCGTGCCCACTTTGTGCTAGCTGACAGGCTGGACCAGTGTTCCATTGGCAGACATCCAGGCTTGCTAAAAGGACAAAGTTACATGCTCATCTTCAGTCTTACCTGAACATAAATAAATCCAAAAGGTAGAGAGTGCTAACTTTCACCTGCACTGCCCATAATACACCTGGAAGCAAATAGTCAACTATTTTACATGTATTTTTCTTGATTTGAAAACAACAGCAGCCTAGGTGAAGGTGTGATATTAGAACTAGAAGCCATCATGCCTGGAGAAGGTGACCTGTTGATTCTGAAGTACATTGGCTACTTATGGAATTAAATTCTAAAATTAAGTTCTCCAGGAATAACTGGGAACTATAATCATGATACATGTTTATAGTAGGATCTAAATAAGGAGTGGATATGGCATGCGTCTGTTTGTACTGTTAGAATTTTAGTACTCTTCCTGACACACTTTTGTCCTTTGCCAACTAACACTCTCCCACATCATGCCCAAGCATAGTTCTGGGGTTAGTATAGACAGTGGACCATTTCCAAAAGCTGTTTGGATCTGACCGGGCTGTTCTGGAGGGACAGGATTTTAATTGTACAGCCACAAGCTGTACCATGCTAGCTGTGCCAAGCTCCAAGCATGGCTATTTGCCCTGCTCTGATTTATTTTCTGTTATATTTGCAGCCACAGATCCTGCTTTTCAGGAAGGTGGGATTTGGGAACTCCTGCAATGGCAGGAGTTTCTGCAAAGAAATAAAATCAGTCAAATCTGAAGCTGAGAATCTGTCTAAAGCTGGAAAAATAATCCACAGCAACCTTAAATCTTAGAATAATTGAGTTTTGTATTGTTTGTATGAGAAAAGCCTGAGAGAACGAACAGGTAATGAGTCATTTTGAAAGTTATATTTAGAAAAAATATATATATGAAAAATAATGGTCTGGCATTTTAAATCAAAATGAGTAAATTAAATGTAGCCAGATGGCACTTGCAGTGTCCTCTGACCAGAGGACATATATCCTGATAATAGTGTAAAACTTATCCCTTTCCTAAGCTTTGCCTTCTCTTAACCAAAGTAGTAGTAAATATTTGCTAATACTAACCTGAATTTGAATGATTTAAGTTTTCCCAGGGCAATCTGTCTCAAGAAAATGTCTCAACTCTTTAATTGTCTGATTGCCTCTTGTCAAGTAGATATAAGTCTAACCTTATATTTTGCAATAACTAGTGAGTTGATTTCTTTATTTTTATTATTTTTTTAAGCAGCATTAAAGCTATTAGCAACCTAATGTCTTAACAAAGTCTGGCCCCAATGACAACTTATGGGTTGCATGTAGTCTGTGGTGTGTTTCCATCTCCCGTATCCCAGCCTCTTTGCTGTAGGAATAGGTGTGTGAGTAGTGAAGGCTGCCTGGTGAACTCAGCACGTGTCTCTCCACCTGGGATGGAACGTGATTAGACATCTCTGGTCCACAGGGAGACAGTATGGTGGATGCTGCTTTCTGGGCTGGAATCCCTGATGTCGATGATGACGAGGTCGTGTGGAGAGAGTATCAAAACCTGGAGTAGGTGCTGCTGCTTAGCGGTGAACTGCCCTAAGAGCCATCTTGCCATTCTTATCTTTCATCTTCCTGCATAATATTTACATACTACCAGCTTGATACTAAAGGTTTTAATAAGCCTGTGTTTCTCACTGTGCACACTGCTGGTTTCTTTGCTTCCCCCCTCCCCCACTTCCGCCCATGAAATAGAGATTTGTAATTTTGTTTTGGAACTTGTACCTTCTGCTTTTGGTGTAAATGAGTTCTAAAATGTGGAATAGTACTGCGGTTGCATTGTTACAATTCATAGCCTGACCTCTCTGTTACACATGACGTCTCGTTTAACTCCAGTGTTTCAGCTTTGAACTGCAACTTTTTGTAGCCCATTCTGTGATGCACCTCTGCTTGACTCTGTATTTGCAAGTAGAATTAATTTGGCATCTTTACTATTAATGCTTTATTGAATCCTGATCATACAGTCTCAATTATTTCTTAAACAGCAGGAAACTTTCAGAGTAACAGCTGTGTTTGGCCTAAAGTTTGAATTGGTTGTGGACTGTTACTGCTCAAATCCCTGAGTGTGGAGTAAGTGGTAGAGCCAGCAGGGCCCCCAGACTACTGCTCCAACTTGTGCTTCATTTCATAAATGCCTTTTAACTAGAGATAATTTAACTTGGTCTTACCAAAGCAGTGTAGAACTTTCTCTTCTGTGTTAATCTGTGATGATTTTCCTGCTTGTTGACCTCCTTCCTTTAAACGGGCATTCAGGGTGGTTGGCTTTTTTTGTTGAGGTTCCATGAGTAAGCAGCAGTGTGTATTTGCTTCTGCGCATTTTCATTACGCTGGTGTTAAGGAAGAGATGACTTTGTGTTCTTCCTGACGCAAGAATCCTCATACTGAAAAGAACAGTTGTTCAGTGATATGTTTGTTCACTCTATTCCCTACAACACTGTGACTCAAATGTACTGGTATTCACTTATTAACATTTTTAAGGTTGTGTGTGATTCCCCTGGAAGACTCTGATTGCAATCTCTGATTGTTTATCTCCACTTCTAAAGGAACATTGTGTTAGAGAGCAAAATCAGAAAATTGGAAGCTATTTCAATTAGAGTAGTTTATTTTCTCTCTGCCACTCAGTGCCATCTCCATCAGCCCAAATGTTTCAGTAAACTTGCCTCGCGGGCCATTCCATGCATTTATTGCTAACTGAACAAGATGTGCCTTCTGGCATCTACTTGTTATTTTTTACATGCCTGTTGCATACCCCTTTGTTGTGCTAGCTTTACTGAACCGGACTGGCATTGTTTTCACTAGACATTTGATTATTATTATTTTTTTTTATTTTAATTTTTATTTATTATCAAAAGACATTTGGATATCCAGAATAAGTTTTTTAAAAGGTTAAACAGGCTTCCACAATGTAAAGCATGTTTTGTTAAAAATCTTACACAGTGCTAGCTCATAACTGAGTTGTACTTAGAACAGTAAGTATAAACAGCAAGCTTGCTGTAGTTTCATGATTATGCTGAGTAGAAGGTACTTAATTATAGTTGTTGGGTTTTGTTTCAAAAACTTGTTTCTTCTATATAAAAATGTATTGGAACTTCCTAAGTAACTGTTCTAATCCAGCTGGTCTGTAAGCTTCTAGTGAGTAAACTTTGTGCCTGTTGTAAGAAAGCTTACTTTTCCTGCATTGTTCTTTTTTTTTTTTTTTTTTGTGAAAATAAGAGAATTGTCTGACAAATCTGCTTTGTTATCCATGAATATATGGAAATGGTCAGCATACTTGTAATTTAAGAAAAACTCACCTTTCTGTATATCTACAATAGATGTCAAGGTTTCCAGTTCACATAACCCATACAATTAGGGATGACTCCTGTTCTGAACATAGATTTTTTTCAAAACAATCCAGTTAATTTGTTTTGCATTACACCAATTCTGAAGTTTGTCACATGTTTTATCTTCTGTTCTTACATCATAACATTCGTCATTTCTTACAGCAGCTCTTCTCTCCATATAGACTGGGGTTTTTTTCTGTCCCAATGGTTTCAGCAATTCTTTATCTTAATTAATTTGGACGGATTGTTCTATAAATGATTAATTTCTAGAAAAGCATCTCTGTTCCGTTGTTTTAGTGGAATTCTGAGAGTCACATCCTATACATTTAGAGGGGATGTAGTAGTTGCTGACTGTTGAATTGTGAACTTTGTAGTTCTCTTTTCATTTAATACTTTCAAAAAGAAGTGGGAATTTAGCAGCTCACTAAGGCATTTCTCTTTTCTTTCTCGTGATACTGGATGTGAATTCAATTAAACTGTGTTGCCCCTGGCATCAGTGGCTGAAAATTTCTGTTTTTTAAAATTGATTTCTCCTGATGGTGGGTCTAATAACTACAGTTCTGCAGATGCCTACTCTGGCATGAGATTTTTAATTGATTAATTAATGGATTTGTTTAGAGTTAAGGTGCTTATCTATCTAGGCTTTCCTCCCCTTTCTCAAACTGATTGAGGATCTTTTTTGTTGTTGTTTGTCCTCTCCAAAGCAAGTAAATACAGTGTCAGAATAGTCTGTGCTGGACCTGCCCTTTCAAAGCTAAGCTCTAGCTTTTCTTTCCTTTTTTCATCAGGCATCCAAGTTTCACACTCCTGTTTCTTTACCTACACAGTGGAATCCTTTCTTACCGTATTCATCCTTTCTATTCTACCAACTTTTTCTCATCCCGTGTAGTGAATTGCTTTGTTTTTGTTTAACATGAGTCTTAATCTGTTGTTGCTTGACCACTCTTTTCAGTTACTCGCAATGACACGAAGTTTGGAAAGTAGCTAAACGCTTAGTAGCTGGGGGTTAACATGAAGCTTTAAGTGAGATACCCTCTTTGAAACTTGACCATTGTTGCTCATTTAGTGCTGAAGTGACTGAATCCTTCAGACTTGTCCTCAGTGTCAGCAGGTCAAGAGGAAAGGAGTGATGATTTCATGCATCTTTAATCAGTAGAGGCTGTGGAACATTATGGTAGCTGATGCTGTCTGTGCCTTATAGGTCTGGAGGGTCAAAAAACTTCTGTTGCTTTATCATTGCTCCAGAGGAAATTGTAGTTTTCTGGGTTCTGTGGGGTGTTTCCAGACTCTCTTCTGTCTGTGGGTGTTCCTGTTTTGCCTGTTCACTGATTCCTCTTTCTTGGCTTCTTTCCCACGACTCGTGAAGTTAAAACAGTAGAAAGGTTTTATCAATTCCTATTATTCAGTTCCTTGTAACTCTCCATGGAGACAGCTAAAACTGCTGAGAGTCATCCAGTTTAACTCTACAGGACCTTCCTAAGCTCAGTGTGAACTTTTACTTTTTTTGCTATCTTAACCCTGTGAACAGTAGTTCACTATCCTGGTGCACTGTACTATGATAATTGACCTTTTACTTTGGGGGTAACTCACAAGAGGAGATACGTTCTCATTGCTTTTTAAAAGAGAAAAATTACTATAATGTTTTAAAGGCACTAAGGTAACTTGTTTTTATTATTTATTTCTACTTATTAATTTAAACTTTCATTAATAACTATTCTTAAAACAAATTTTAAAATTCACAGATTGCCATCTCTCTCTAAGTATCAGGAAGGCTCTGGATCATCTTCAGCAAGGTAGGAATCAGTTCAGGTACTTTCAATCTTGCACAGAAGTTGCTGAGCAGATTCAAACATCATAAATAATAAATGAATACACGTGGCATCTTGTTATACAGTTTTACTGTTGCACCTAACTGCTGCTTTCAAAATGCTGCATGGGCATAACATTCCTGCTTTGTGGCTTTAATTGTTTTTGGTTTTGGTTTTTTTTTGGTAGAACAAAAAGTGAGAATTTTTCCGTGTTCTTTCTTTCATTAACACCACTGTTTGTTTTGAGTCATTTCACTGTTGCTATTAGGTTTTCTGTTTAGACTTTGGGACAGAATTGGCCTAGACTGAAAATGTTATTTGTTCTTATCTCTCTTGAAGTTCTAATACCATTATTATTTAGGCCTTTTCCTGCTACTTTTTTTCAGCTGTTAACCACATTCTCATCAAACTGACTCAAAAATAAATTTGGTAAACCCTCCATTGCTACAGAACTAGAGAGGATTTGCAGCCAGCCGCATAATAAAGCCATGTTGAAAATACTTTTTTTTTTCCCTAGAGAAGGGGAGTTCCCTGACTTGACCAGCTACTAATTGGTATAAAGGTTTGTTTACTCAAAGGGGTTATTCCTAATTAGTTCTCTGTGTGGGTGCTGTACTCGAGAAATTAGAGTTTCATTCTGATTTAATTTAATCTGTCTTTATAATGAATTATAGTACTTTGTAGTGAGGTACTTAGTTTGGGGGAAAAAAAAAAATGCTACATCACTCCCTGAGCTTCAACAGGAAATTCTTTTTTGGAAAGTATTGAAACACACTTATGTTTTGAAATGAACAAATATCTATAGTTAGATTAGGTGTGATTGTAGCCATATCTTTATAAGTACAGCCACAGAAATGTAACCATGGAATTTTCCATACCAAAACTTAATTCAGCTGATTTATGGACCTGATGAACTTTACTTCTATTTTTCCACAGTCATTAGAATAGTGAACGAGAATATCTGTGAAGAAGAATGTTTGTGGAGCCATATTGGCAATGTTGAGGGCATGGTTGAAATGGAAGTTCACTTCCTGCCTTTAGCAGATTACTTTCTCTTAAGTTGGTTTCAACTTTTTAGTTGGAGCAAACTTAAACTGCTGTAAATTATTTTATTTAAATAGTTGTAAAGTAATATAAGAGCCAGATCTTGGGAATAGTTGTCCCTGTAGTTCCTTATGAAGTATCTGGTCCGCTTGTGTTTTTCTCAGCTTCCTTCCCACACATTTTCAAAAGTAAATGATCACTGTTGATCATTTAAATTTCATTCTTTCTTTTGGAAATTTCAGAAGACTGGAAATTTCATTTATGAATTTAAATCACTTCAGGTTATCTTCTTTCAATGTAAATACTGCTCTAAATAAATATAGCCACAAATAAGTAAGCCATTATTTATTTAGTGTGTATGTATAGCTATACACTAAATAGCTGTTCTGGAAGTGTGTTATTTTCATTATTTTATTGTTATTTGTTTTAATTCTTAATGTAATGCATCATGGTACCAGTGAGCATTGTATTCCTGTGGTTGTACAATCTTGATAACTGCACGTTATAAAATGGAAATTAAATTGAATTTGTTCTGAAGAATTATATAGCATAAAAATTAAGTTAAATATCTGACCACTTCAACCCAGCAGGATTTTTTAATGGAATTACTTTATAGATTTGTGGATATTTCATATTTCATTTTTAAAATAATAATTTCAGTTTTCAATTGATAGAATGTGGTATATTTACTTCTAAAATAAAAAAAAAAAGGGGGGAGGGTTTCTTTCTGAAGAGTGAGGGAAAAGCAGAGTTTTTTCACGTGTAATCTTGAATTTTTTTCATGACAGACAGGCGTTGAATGTTTTGCATCAACACTTTGGATTTTCGAATGTGAATTGGAACTACTTTATTTCCAGGTAAGATATAAGTAAGTGTTTGTGTAAAGTATCTCCTTTCTTTTACGCTGGTTGTAAGAAAGCTAAAGAATGCAATATGCTAAACTTTATTGTGTATGAAGTATTTGTCTTTGTAGAATGAGTCCACTTTTACTTGAGATTAAATAAGAGATTATTTCTGATGAATTTTTATTTTCCTGTGACCAACTCTTTGTGGTCTGATCGTATATATGATTTAATTTTATGATTAAGTACATGCTTGGTAAGCTGATTGCTATTAAACATGATGGTTCAGTTCTGTCTGCCCCTTCTGTTGTATCATCACCTGTCCCCATCTGTGATGTTTGGCTTTAGGGAATTTGCTGATGAAAATCTGTGTGATTTTCAATGACTTCTAGAAGGATTCACTGAATCACGGAATTGTAGGGGTTAGAAGAGACCTCCTGACATCATGTCCAACCTCCTTGATAAAGCAGGTTTCCTACAGCAGGTTACACAGGTAGGTGTCCAGAGAGGTCTGGAATGCATTCAGAGGAGACTCCACAGCCTCTCTGGGCAGCCATCCTGTTCCAGTGCTCCATCACTCTGACAATAAAGAAGTTCTTCCTTATGCTAGTATGGAACTTCCTACATTCCACTTTCTGCATGTTGCCCTTCATTATATTATTGCATGCCCTGGAAAAGGGTCTGCCCTCATTAACTTGACTCCTGCACTTTAGGTATTTATGAACAGTTATGAGATCCTCTGTCAAGACTTCTCTTTTCCAGACTGAACAGTCCCAGGTCTCTTAGCCTTTCCTCACACAGAAGGTGCTACAGGCCCTTAATCATCTTTTTTGCCTTCCACTGGACTCCTCCTAGAAGATTTCTGGTTTTTTGAACTGAGGAGCCCAGATCAGTTTTCTCACAGCTTAGACTCTGAATCATCTCACAGTAGAATCAAACAAATACTGCTTTTGACACAGGGAAATCAGTGCTAGTATTTGTGACATCAAACTGTTTTATTGGTTTTAATGTATCCTTCTTGCTTGCTTTCTGCTCAAAGAAGTATAATGCATGAGAAAAAAGAAGTTGTGAACAGCTGCAGTCTTAAGTAACTTGGGAGGAAGTACAGGATGATAGAGTAGAACTGAAAGGTTTTAATAGGTAGATGTAGTCATAAGTTATCAGAGAAGATTTTCTTCTTCGTAGTCAAATATTGCAAGTCATGCCAGTTTAGCTTATGAAGATCAGAATGGAAAGCTAAATGTAATGTTTCATGTATGGCCAAATCAGTGTCAGTCATGGTTTCTGCGCTCAAAGGCTACACGTTGCTGGAATCAGTTCTGTCAATTCTGACCCAACGCTCAGCTGTTTGCCAGCCTATTCTACGCTGTTGGGAAACATGAAGCAAACATATTTGTGCTGGGCTGCTGCAGTACGTAACACTTAAAAAGTTAAACTAATATCTTAAGTTATTAAAGAACATAAGGTCTCAAGAAATATTAATATTCGTCCAGTGGTTTTGGAGAAAAGGAAATTTTGCTGCCATTAATTCAGGAAGGGCTGCTGTGGGCAGATAACCACAAAGACTTCAATTTGTGGTAGGTAAAAGCAAGCCCAACCTGGCAGCAGTCTGACTGGCTTTTTATCAAAGCAGGTTTGCAGTACCCAAATGACCCCAGGGAATCAGTGGCAGTCTATCAAATTAAAGGTATTTGCTAATTATGTGGATGTTTGTTCAAAAGCAACAAAGCCACCTGCAGAGGAGCTTGGAAGGTTGAAAGATTCATTAATTTAAGGATCACAAAGGTTTCTATTGAAAGTGGAAGCAACGTATTTGAAAAACAGTGTTCCAGTTTTATTTCACTGGCTGGTTAAACAAACCCAGGTCTATGGATGTGAGACTGAATGGAGCAAGCCTGTCATCTTTGATAACCTCTGCACTGTAGGACATTATTCTTATCTACCTTGTAAATTAATTATATGATTCTTTAAAGGAATATAGACTAAATCAATGAAGTTGCTGCATTTTATTTTCACACTTTATTTTCTTCCTTAAATGGCCTTCCAGCCTTTTGTCTTGTTACAGTCCTGTAGAATTCAAAATAGAAATTATGCATAAGTCCTACCTGTTAAATGTTATGAAGATAATACTTCAAATATAATTTAGGGCCCATTCAGCTTCTTAAGTGAAGGAAGATCTTGCTGTGCTGGTGAGGACAGAGTCTCAAAAATGACTGCTCTTCATTGGCTTATCCATTCAACTGGAGAGGGACTGAGATAAGCTGAAGTATAGGGCAAGGAGATCTTAAAGACGGGAGAAGTAAAATGGAATGGAAGAATACAGGGAAAAATTCTAGGAATGCCAGAGAATACTGTAAAATAAAAAAAATAATGAGAAACAAGGAAGGTGAATTGAGGAAATACTGATTTACTAGATTTAATTCAGTCCACAGAAAGTTAACAGTTCTTACAGTGTAGTTCATAATTCTTTTAGTAGGAACTACCACTGGTAGATTATTTTTTTTTTTGTAATCTTTTTAAGCTGATAATTTTTTGAAGTCCTAATTTTTGGGTATTATAAGCCTTTTACAGATGTTGAGACAATTTCTTTTTTCAAAATTAATCCATTAAATATTCCTTTAATGACCTGAAAGATTGACTGTCAGGAAAGATAAAGACAAAATGCAGACTGTGGAAGTGTCTAAACACATTTCCCCAAAATAAATTTCTAAGAATGAAATATTAATATAACAACAACAAGCCCTAAAGCATTTCTAAATATTACTACACCAGAAGCTGTTTTTTGTGGTCATAGCTGCAAGCTGTTTGAGCTGTGTTGAAAGTCTTGCATGATAACATTTTCCACTTCTCTTAGTGCAGTCTTGTAGGCTTTTTAATATGAGCCATATCTCTTACAACTGTTTCAAAATGTATGGCATGAAATTGTTCTGATTTCCCATAATTTGAATTTCCTTATAAGATTTTGTGAAACTGTTCTCAGAAATGTTTTGGTGTGGAAATATTCATGTGTATCTATTAACATTTTTGAAATGACCTTGGGGGTCAAGAGAAATGTGGAATGGGGAGAGAATAAACTAGATTTTGATTTCCTGTTTTCTGAGAACACGCAGGAAAGTTTCTTAATTAAATAGTAACATAATAAATGTAAATTGATTATATTTTTCAGGTCTTTGGACAGTAGGAAAATTCCTAATAACCAGTTGACAAAAATTACATATGATTATTTTCTACCAAAACTGTTGCAAATTTTTAAGATGACAATAGTACAGGGAAAACACCTTCATAAATTTAATATAATTCAGGCAGTTGATTTAGATGCCTGTAGTGCCTTTTGAAGCTGTGTAAGCAGTCAGGATTGATTCATAGGTGCCAAAATAACCATCTAAACTGAATCTCTGGCATGAATTATTACTTCACAAGAATTGTGTTTTTAGTACCTCAACTATGGTAACTTTTTTGCTGACTTTTCAGGTACCATGATAGAAGGAGAACCTTAGTAGTAGGACTCTAGAATATCTTTTAGACATTATTCTAGAAAATAATTCAGTTTAGAAGCAAGATGATAAAGTTTCACGTCTGTTAGTTTGAAGTCTTTGACTATTTCTTACTATGCTTGTGGGATGTCTTGTTTTGTAATGCATCACGTGGAACTATGTAACAAATAGTCTTCAGCTCAGATTACTTTAATTCATTATTGAATATTTGCAAATATAATGTATGAATATGTTTCATGGAGACATGAAGAAGTGTACTGTAGAAAATACAGTTCTTTGTCTTATGTATTTTGCCAGATGTGTTTTACAGAGAGATGAGTGCATCCATCACTTTCTCAGTTTGAAGCAGTTTTAGATTGGATTTCTGTCTGCAGTAACAGAGTGTGACTCAGTCAGAATCCAGAATTGAAATGGCTTCCCTGAATTCTGTATTCATACAGGATGATAGTGTCCTAGCAGTTGTTAATGATGTGTTCACTAATTTACAGTGATGAAACTTCTTGAAGTTTTTGAAGAGTATAATTTTTCAAACAGAACAAAGGCTGCACTTTCTATTTACTTTTTGAGAAACAGATTCCAGTTTTTCACCAACAGCAAACAGAAAGGTCATAATTCATTTAATAGAAACTGCTTCAAGGAATCTTTCTGATATATGTATTTTTTTTAAATTGCAAACATCTTTTTCTGCAGTGTTCACCTTCATTAACACAAGTTGCTGACTTCCTTCCTCAGCTACAGTTCTTCCTACACTCAGAGGTCAGAAAAGAGCAAGATCAACAAGCCACACATCTGGCTGTCTCTCTTTCCAACTGGAACAAAGAAACAATTTTTTTAAATGACTTTTTGAGTTAATTGTAAACAATTTGGTTTTGGAGTCTCTGACTTGCAGCAAATGTTTGTTGTAGGCGGATGTAGGGAAAAAGGACTATGTCCTAATGCAATTCCTTTGTGACCAGTGAGGAAAAAAATCACTTAAAAAAAAAAAAAATCTTATTCTAGCATTGAAGTATGCTCAGAATTTTGAGTGCATGTATAGGACATTTCTCAAGCTTAAAATTCATGCCTTGAAGTGAAAAGAGAAAGTAGATGCTTATTTCAATTTCCTATACTCTTTTGTACAGCGATACTGATTTTTTTTCATTTTATTTTCAGCAGTTGCATGTACAAACTGACAGTGATAAAAGAGTGGGGGCAAACAATAGAACAAACCTATTTTAAAATGAGAGTTCTGATCAAATGCATTTTTCTTGTATTTATATTTCTAAATGCTTTTACTCTAATAAAACTTCTATTAAAAAAAAACTATATTTATTCTCATTTATCATTTAGTAACATTTTGAAACCTAACTCTTAAATAATTGCTAAAACATAACCATTGGAAAGTAAGAATGGTATTTATTATTTTTCACATACCTTTTAGCATCAGTTAATGTTAACTTATCTAGTCTATAAGATTTACTTTTAATAATTGTTTTATCTAAAAGTGAAGTAAACACCAGATGTGTCTTCTGGTGATTTAGATTTTATAATTGTAAATACTAAATTATCGGTGTACATCAGTTCTGAAATCCCAATTACTTCTTAAACACTTCATTATGCCTTTATCAATCTAATTTGTGCTTGTATTACTCCAGTATTTTGGTTTACTTAATATGCCTTTCTTATATGATAGTCTTATTTCTAACCTGATCAATCTGCAAGATATTTGCAGATGTCTAGGCACAAAGAATAAATGGTTAATGCTGATTCACTAATACATTGGACTGTTTGGAATTATCCCTAACTTTCTGATAAACATAACTGAAATCATCCCAAAAAAATGTTTTCTATCAATTTGTTTCTAAAAGGAAAAATGAGCTTTATTATGGTTATTTTTTTTTGTCAAATTTACATGTTTGAGTTGATAATGCCACTTAGTGGATAATGACCTTAACTACAGTCTCTGCAGAAATGAGCCAAGTGTCAGAAAGTTATCTTTCTTTACGTTGTAGTCTTTTCCTGGCTGGAATCTGCTGATTGTTGCATGTTTTCAAAGAACCTTCTGTTCTCCCCATTTTTTGAAGTCCATGCTAATCACTTCAGGTTCTAAATGAAATGTATTAAAAAGTGAGAGTCATTTATTACAGGATACTAAAGCTAGAAGAAAAGATCTTATTTGTCTATTTCATTTAATTTAAAATATTAAATACTACTTGGTCCTCTTGTGTTCATCCTTTAGTGAGTGAAATATAGTTGGTAGTAGGCTGGTTATATTGGTGTTTTGAGAAATTTTTTCATTTTTAGCATTTGTGGTTGGAGGATTGGGTGGCTGTGCAAGCCATGGCCTTGAAGAAGCATTTTTTATTTAACGTCTCATGTTTTTCTCAAGTTTTTAATTGCACTACTTTCATTAGTAAGTAAATTGACTTAAGTACAGTAAAATACTGATCTAATCAAAGGAGGAAGAAGAGAACAACATTAAATTTCCTGTCATGTTCCACTGCTTTATTATAGATTGACTTAAATTTTCACTGACTTAAATGACAACATTTGTGTATCATGAAATTGGGAATAATTGAGGATTTTCCTGCCTCACCCCATCCTCCAAAGAACTCACAGGAAGGAGCTAGCACAAACCTCAGTTTTATGGCTCTGAGATGAATGAAATCACAGCTTTTCTCCTGTGGCCAGAGCAGAAAGAGCATGGCCAGCAGATGAAGGGAGGTGACCCTCCCCATCTCCTCTGCCCTGGTGAGTCCACCTCTGGAATACTGTGTCCAGTTCTGGGTTCCTCAGTTCAAG
Source organism: Phasianus colchicus (assembly GCF_987193195.1). Lineage (NCBI taxonomy): Eukaryota > Metazoa > Chordata > Aves > Galliformes > Phasianidae > Phasianus > Phasianus colchicus. Next base: position 99,434,519 of record NC_143437.1, on the reverse strand, counting down.
AAAGACAGGGAACTTCTAGAGAGAGTCCACAGAAGTGATAAAGGGCCTGAAGCATCTCCCATATGAGGAAAGGCTGGGAGACCTGAGGGGAGATCTTATCAATGCTTATATGAACATCTGAAGGGCGAGTGTCAAGTGGATGGGGCCAGGCTCTTCTCAGCAGTGCGCACTGACACAACAAGAGGCAGTGTTCACAAACTGAACGTAGGAAGTTCCATAAGAACATGAGAAAGAACTTTGCTGTGAGGATGACAGAGCTCTGGAACACGTGAACCAGAGAGGCTGTGGGTGCTTTTCCTCTGTGGAAATTCAAAACTTGTCTAGGCATCTTCCTGTGAGACTTGCTGGAGGGAACCTGCTTTAGCAGGGGGTTGAACTTGATCATCTTCAGAGGTCCCTTCCAAGCCCTGTGATTCAGTGGTTCTACGATTTCCTTATGTCATTTCTGTTGAGGTGTGAATGGAAAGTTAGTTACAACTGAAAATTAAGTGAAGTTCTTGGGTCCTTATTGAGTTAAACTTACAAAATTTTGCTCTAAGCCTAATTATAGTGTTTTTTCCGTAGTTCTAAAAGGCACAAATTGCCTATCAAACAACACAACTCAAAAAAGGCAATAAAAACTGTTGGATAGAACTAACTTCCTACATTTTCAGTACAGATAATTGGCTTTTTTAAGCTAGTGTCTGTCATCCTGTTCATCTGATTTTGAGTCAGAAACTACAAAAAGAAAACCAGATTTCTTCTTTTTCAACTTATAGTCTGCTTCTAAGCTTCAAAACAAGCAGTACTAATTGAAACTTGAATAACTGTAAACAGAATTTCTGTTTACATGTAGAGTACACAGGTCAGAGACTCGATGTAGCATGAGTTACATGCAAGTTGAGATGCCTTTTTCATAGTTCTCACTCCATTGAATGCTTCAGGAAAAATGGTGGTTTTTATACTTTTAAATGTAAATTTACAATTGGTTTTAAACTAAATGATGAGTTAAAGGGAATGAGAAACCAATATAATGGGTTTTAATCTTGATACTCATTCTGAAATTTGCTTATTGACGTGCTATTTTGATTAGTTTGGCTTTAGTTAGAAAATGAAGATAGAGGCTAAGTTCCTTCACTGTTACTATAGCTCTGGTCCCTACAAAAATTCAGTTCTGTGTGTGCATCTTCTGAAGAAGTAAGTTAGCACTGATAGTTCAGTGCAAATATAAATTAGTAATTACATCTAGACTAGTAGTGGCATCTTAAGCATAAAGATCACAGGCATTTCAGATAAAACATTAACTGACTAGCTTTTATTTTGAGTGTATGTTTTCATGCACTTTGTGTAAAACTTGTTCTTTCGTAGTGCAGTGCCATACAGTGTTGTAGATTAAAAACACTCAGGTGTGTCTCCGGTTGAGATTTCCATTCAGACAGTAGAGGGCACCGCGTCACCAACAAAAGCTTCCTGGGTTTGTGTTATCTTTATTCGAGTGAAGCCATGTTGAGTGAGCAAACGTCTGTAGTCTGGTCTGTGAGTTTTAAATGTCTCCTTCACAGGAAATCCACTGAGTAGCATTGTAGGGTTGTCAAAACAACTGTACAATGTTCACTTTTGTCCATATGTCTAACTTTGCTCACATCATTGAACAATGCTGTTTTCTTTGTATAATATGCCTCTATAGGCATGTGCATCTTCTAATGTGAAGGGAATGAGCTGTTGTAAATGAGTTTGTGATTAATCATCATGGAAATCTGTCAGCTAAGTAAAAATAGATTTTATAGGGAAGTAGAATAAAGTCACTACTGTGCATCGATTTTATTGTCTTAACAAAAAGATATCATGCACATTTCATTGCTAAATTAAGAGTAGCTTCTAGTAGTTATTTAAATTAATTATGGTGAAGTCTGTCAGGGTCAGTCAGTATGTTGTTTCAATTTTCATTTCCACTATCTAATGGAATTTTTAATTAAAACTCCATCCTTTTAATTCAGCAGCATTCACAGTACTCTTCACTTATTTGTCATCGTATGGAAGTTGCAGATTTGTTAAAATACCAAAAAAAGTTGCAGCACAAAAATGTTTTTAGCATTCTTTGCATATAAAACTAGGAGATAGACTTCCTAGAGGATGTGCTCCTTAAAGTATTAGGCACGATGCAAGTGCCTAATAATACAAGATTTACTTATATTTCCATAATTAAGAGGGCTAATATACTTGCCTAGTAACTGAATGGTCTTGAGATTTCCCTGTAAGTTTTAATGAATTGGGAGTCTAATGTGGAAGAATGAAAGTTAATAAAATAATATCAGAAGGAATAAAAAAAAATGGCACAAAGCTAATTAAGCTAAAGGGAAGAGTTGCTGGAAATCATGCATTTCTGTAGCTCCTGTCTAATTAGAGATTACACTGTGGCTTTGGAGAAGACACATTCTGCAATATATTCAATATAGCCCTCCATTCCTTAATCCTGACTATAAAATCAATCCTTGAAAAACCTCGAATTCAGTACTTTTCTACTCTGCTTTATGTTTAATTTATTGTCCAGTATAACAATGAAGTAATTTTTCCTCAGCCTCTCTGATTACCAGACCAACTGCATTTGTAGGTTTTTATTTCGGACACTTGTACTGGATTTTCTATGAGCATTCTATGAGCATATGAAATGTTCTGTTTGGCATAGTTAGAAGGCTGAAAAATTGGTAGACATTAAAAGGTAGAAAGAGCAACAATGACAGTTTTTTTGTGTTTCTAATTTTTCATATGTGTTCATATTTTGCTTATAATTTTTGTGAGAGAAGACAAGAAGGAAATTCTGAGAAGAGTGGCTGTGACTTCTTTTAGAATATTTGTGAAACATAAGTTCAATTCCTCCTGGAAAAAGATGAAATGGTTTTGTTTTGAAGGAAGTAATTCTTAACACTAGCTATACCTGTTCTGTTTCAGTTAAAGGCATCTCATTTCCATGCATCAATTTGGTAACCATTCCTGCTTTGCTTACCTGATATCATCAACTGATGGAGTATGGGGAGACTGATCCCCTTTCTGGTGTTTTAAGCATCTGTGAAAGTGATTCATTGGATTACAGTTACTGTACTTTGCATATTCAGTACAACAGTACTGAAAATTATAACAGTATTTTTTTTTTCATTTCAAACATAATTTTTATTCTAATTATTTCATTGGTTTCCATTCTCTTTATTGGTCTATGAGTCAGAATCTAGATATTTTGGTTTCCTGGTTTTCATTCTTTCATGATGGCTTTTTGACATAATACACTTTGAAAATACATAGGTGTTCTCTTCAAAGTGTATTCAGATGTGAGGGTTGGCATGTTGAAAAATTCCTTTAAAAAGCAGCAAGTTCATCTGAGGTAACCTTTTTTTTTTTTCACTTTTTGATTTTAGTGAAACCACAAGACAAGCTCTTAATCCTTGGGGCTATAAATACTTGTATTCTTGGCCATCTCTTCTAACATTTTGTGATTATTTAAAAATCCATTTGTCATTACAAACCATTTATTATCTTCTTCTGACTTGCCTCACCTTTCTTGTAGTTGTTAGTTGTGTCCTGCAAGCTACCTATTAGTTGACAGTAAAAGCTTTTGGCTTCAAGCATTATTTATCTAAGAACTATTATAAAATAACTGTTCAAAGCAGAAGCTGCTCTTTTATCTTGTGTTGCTTTCACCTTGAGCAACATTTTTGTCTTATTCTTCTTTCCATTTTTTTGCATCAGTTTTGGGGGATGGATTTTAGTCGGATTTTTTCTGTGTATATCCATCACCTGAATAAGGAAGGTGAGACACTTATTTTTTTGCTTATTTGTACTACACTCTCTCTGTATGCTCTTACTCTGTGGATGACTCCAAGGACTGCATATTTCCATTTTGTAGGAGTTAGTCTTTCACAAGTGCTTTAGAAGAGAAAATGTTTTTAATATGTTTAATGCAAAGGATAAGAAGCAAAAACTTTAGTAATAGAGTTGACAAATGTTAGAAATGATTTTTTAAATCTTCCTTCCTCTCCCAAACAAAAAAATGAGTGATACGAGTTTTCTTCAAAAAACAAAATACGTTATCATTACTAAGAAACTTTGATGTTTAGTCAGGATTTTTTTTCCATTATCATTTCACTCGGTAATTCAGTAAACTACTTTCTTAGTTGTGCAGTTCTGCACAATGTTCTAATGGAACAATGCAGGAAACTACATAGGTGAGTATCACAACTTGAAATTGGGAGTTTTGATCTAAGAGATCTTGGGTTCAGATGGTGCTATGTTTTGTTTGGGATTTTATATCACAGTTAATTATTCATGCAGTAAGGTCAGTTACACTGCTTTAATGATACTAATAAGCTTAGTACACTACAATTCCCTCAGACTGTGGATGCATGCATGCATCAGCGCAGACATTCCATTAGAAGTCATCATTCCTAATTACTGATTGCTGCTCCTGAACTCGGGAGTCACTGTTTCTCCTGAAACTCCCAGTGGAGCTTCTCATGAGAACCCTCCCAGCCCCATTTAGTTAGGGTGATCTAAATGAATTTAAGCAGTAGGTATTTGCTGATCCAGCTCATTTTCACAAAAGCTTTTTAGACTATGTTTATGTACACGGGCAGATTTAGGAAATTAAATATGGCAAAGGAGCACTGATCAACAGTAAAGGGTTGAGCTGATCCATGTGTCTTTTTTCCCTAATACACTATTTAAATACTTCATATGTCTGCATGTGGCTATTGTGATACTGCTGTTTTTGACTTTGTACTGATGTAAATTAGTCCTGTAAAGTCAGATGAAATAACTTTATTAAAAGTTACTGCTTCCTAGCAATGTGTATAATATTGTAGCTATCAATTAAAAATAGTGCAGAGCCCCACAATTTAAAATTATGCAGTGACTTAAAGCAGTAAATCCACAAATATTTTGAAGATCTTAAAAAAAAAAAAAAAAAAAAAAAAATAGTTTAGCATTTGACATACAAAACTGAGTTGATAATACCCAGTTTGTGAACATTGATTACATTTTCAAAACAGGATTTCAGTGTATCTGAGAGTGTAGATAATATCTATGTCAGATTTGAAGGATTGATTGGTGGGGAGCTGTGGTAGTGTTTTATTTTACACAATTCAAAAATAAATTGATTGATTTACTGTAGGAGAAGGAATTTATAGCAGTACTTTTAAAATGTCTGAACTAAATTACTGAAATTTTGGGAGCAAAGTGATGCAACAGAAAATCATTCTATGGTATTTTAGTTTTGAAGCTCAATGCTTTAAAATCAACGCTTTAAAAAATGCTAGTGAATAATGATATATGAAACACGAAATTCTAAATGTATGCTCTTGTTCACAAATTTCTTACACTTTGCTTGCATTTCCATGCAACTAATTAAATGTTAAGCATTGAATAAGGACTAATGAGCTTTCAGCTGTCAGCAGTACTTTGGAAAAGTATTTTCAGTGTTCATAGTTCATATATATTAGGGTAAGCTTTGATCATTTGCAAAAGTAGAAAATTGAAAATGCAAACGTTGTGTCTGCATATCATCATTTTTAAAGCGTACTGATAAAAGGTTATGTTCAGAGGGATTTGGACACTGAAGAGAAGCTGCTATCGTTTAGGAGTATTGTGACAGCAATGTTTTTATGCATGCATTGAGTCTTATTTCAGCATTTGAACTGATTTTGCAGTAAGTGAAAGAAAATGCTTTCTAGTTTAATGAAATAAAATTTTAAAGTCTCTAGATTAAGCCTTTTTAATTTGCTACTGTGCATTAGCTCTATGTTTGCATTTTTGTCACAACTGTAGTATATATACTGACTCACTGAGAATTTATGCCACTAATTACTTTGAAATCTCATTAGAAGTTATCATGGAATTGTTTTGCAGTTCCTGAGGTTTGAAAAGCATTATTTCCAGGGAAAGACAGTTTGAAAGATCTAAGTTGCGGAAGCAGAAAAGCTATGAAGAATAAAATAATGCATCTTGGGGGAGGGGAATATGCTTATTAATGTTTCTATTAGGATGAAGATTAGTCTTCTGATACAGAGTTAAAAACAATATTGAATGATGTTCAATATGTTCAAATGTTACTTGGAATCACAGAATCGTAGGGATTGGAAGGAACCTCCAGAGATCATCGAGTCCAACCCCCCTGCCAAAGCAGGTTCTCTACACCAGGTAGCAGTAGTAGGTGTCCAGGCGGGTCTTGAATATCTCCAGAGAAGGAGACTCCACAACCCCCCTGGGCAGCCTGTTCCAGTGCTCCGTCACCCTCACCATAAAGAAGTTCTTGCACACATTTGTGTAGAACTTCCTATGCTTCAGTTTCTGGCTATTTCCCCTTGTCCTGTCTCCGCACACTGCTGAAAGCAGTCTGGCCTCGCCATTCTGCCCCCCACACCTTACATATTTATAGACCTGGATCAGATCCCCTCTCAGTCTTCTTTTCTCAAGGCTAAACAGACCCAGCTCACTCAGCCTTTCTTCATAGGGGAGATGCTCCAGGCCCTTCACCATTTTTGTGGCCCTCCGCTGGACTCTTTCCAAGAGATCTCTGTCTTTTTTGTACTGGGGAGCCCAGAACTGGACACAGTACTCCAGATGAGGCCTTACCAGGGCAGAGGGGAGGAACTAGACTTGCTTTTTGGTTTTGCTTTTAGAAAGCCAATAAGGAACTATTTTACTATTTTGAATCATGAAAAAAACGAAGCTTAATTATTAAATGTTTGAACCGTGACTTCTAGATGTTGGTCTTCAGTATCACTTATTTTTTGGTTTTGTGTATATTGAAAATAGGTAATGTCAAGTCACTGCCTTTAAGATAATTGGAAAATGTAGTTTAACCCTGAAAATTGATGTAAATTTTGCATCTGGGTTCTTGCTTAGTACTTTTAAAATCTGGATTCACTTTCTGTATGAGGATTGTAGGAAAGGATAAGAAAATGAAAAGCTGGAAAATGTAGAAGTTCAGGAAAAATATATTAGAAATCTCCACAGCTATGATGTGATATAGTTCTTTAAGAAGGAACTGAAACCAAAGACTGGGCACATGACCTAAAGCTATTCAATGCAAATAAGAGTGCTTAGCCTCAGTTTTTGGCAAAGGGAACAGCTTTCTTGCTGTTCGAAGCATGCTATCAGCTAAACCAGTCTCCGGATGCAGAGTTAACTTTGACAGTAGAAGAAATGATTGGATTCTCTGTGAAGACTGAAGGCAATGAGGTAAGATACAGCTTAAAATGAGTTGGAAGTGAAGAATCCAAACAGAGTCAGTAGTTTAGATTGTGGTAGTATTTCTTGGTAACATAATGTTGTTTATGTCAGGGTTAAGTAAAGGAAACTAGGTTTATGCATATTATTTTCCCTGATCTAAATGACGTTATAAAATGCAATATAGAACAGTGATGAGATGTTAAATCGCTGAGTATACAAGGGTTGGTGCTGTATAAAATTGCTTCCTCTGTTCTCACGCTTTTCCCCTTTGTAAGCTAATCATAAAGGTAGGCTCAGTTCATAAAATGTACATCCTGTGAAAGTGAAACTGCATTTCATTTTTGTGCTTATAAACAGATGTCACTTTATGAGTAATAGAGAATCTTTCTTCATGTTTCAATGTTGTTTGTGTAAGATGGTGCTAACTGTATTGGACTTGACAGTCTGCTCACTGGATCTGTACTGGAGAGAAAAGTTTGAAAAAGTATTTCATGCAAAGCAAAGCGATTTCTATAGCAGAAACCTGGTTTACATGAAGCTGTGTACCCTGAATGTACTCTGTATGTTATGTGACTGTGACTGCTTTTAAATCTCCAAATCTTACATTACCTTCTTAGGAGATGTATCCTTTATATACATATAAAAATGAGAGCTTATGATACTTTTTCTTCTGTAGTGCTTGAGGGAGAATTTGGAAAATATCTTTGTCTCTTCAAATGGAGTTTTGACCATATACAAGCTTAGAATAACTTTGTGTGTATGTTCTGATCTCTCAAACTGAAAAATAGATGAGCATGAGATGTGATCCCTGAGAGAGTTCAGAGTACTGAGAACGATTTTTCATATAATTTTTAAATTTAAAATCACATTTTTCTACATCCTTTCGGGGAGATTGTTTATACTAATATGTGATTTTCATGGTTTAATTTCTCACTTCTGCAAAAAAGATTGTTTACTTCCCCAATCTGTACTTTCACATAGTTTTAGAATAATGCATCATTTTAAGAGCTGGTGTAAAAGAAACAAAAATAAAAACCAACCAAATAACACCAACTTTTTCTTCAGTTCTCCTTCTGCTTTTTTTTTTTTTTTTTTTTTTTTTTTCCCACAGAGACTTTGTTTTTGAGAATTGGTCACTTTTCTTTTTGGCAGTTTTTCTTATTAACTGCAGATGCAAATATTTTCACTGTGATAAAGGATAGGAATGGCAGATAAAAGAGTGCAGAACTTTTTTTTAATTAAAAGTTTTTAAAAAAAGTAGGCATTTTAGCTTTCTAATACATTTCTCTTGTAATATTGTTTTAAACAATTTAGTAATTTTAATGAAATAATGCAAATTTATGCTGAGAGTCTAACTCAGCGTTTACAATATTTTTTGCTCTGTAATGGTATTTAGTAATCTGAGTCAAGCAATTTGGAGGATTTACAAATATAAATACAGTTTTCAGTTAGTTTCTTCTAAGTAAATAAATTCATAAATATCTGTACTTAATAATGTACTGATGTTTCAATTCCAAGTTGATAGATAGAATTTCTGTCTCTCTACAAGGTTTTACACTCCACAGAACTGACAATGAGAATATTTCTTGTAGTCCAGAACTTGTCATAATGTTTAATGAATGATGCAGACTGTTTCAAACCTTAGTGGTAGTTTTCTAATTTTATGTATATAACTGTTTATGATTTTGTTGCATTTGCTAGGTTTGCTGGGATGGGTAATCTTCTTAAGGTCCTTACCAGGGAAATTGAAAACTATCCACATTTTTTCCTGGATTTTGAAAGTAAGTTCAAACAATTACAAGGTTGTGAGAGAATCTTTTTCCTGACTTAATAGTGAACTAAGGAAAAAAATCTTAAGATGGATTGTTTGCAGTGTTTATTTTCCAGCGCAACCAGTCTATCCAAGTCCTTGTCTCTAAAACCATTTGTTCACTCAGAACTCCTTTTCTCTTCCTTTTCTATTTTTCAGGAACCAAATGGGAAATCTTTTAAAAGTTCTCACTTGCACAGAGCTTGATCAGGGGCCAAATTTTTTCCTTGACTTTGAAAGTGAGCAAAGCTTCTTGCCTGGCTTGCCTTCTTTGCTTATTACTTCCTAATGAACTGCATGTGCTTACGCGTCATGAAGCAATTCAAAAGGGATTTGCAAACAAATTAAATTACACTTTGGTTGAGTATTGAGTTTTTTTATATCTATAAGACTATGTAAAACTACTTCATGAAAAGATGGCAGGATGATAGATACGCAAATAAAATATAACTATGATTTAGTTTCAGAACATTTATAAGCCATTATTAAGTTTATATGTGAATGAACTTACTTCAGCTTACTCTAACAAATCAGGGTTAATAATACCTGTTCTTCGTGTTTCTTCATTGAATGGAAATGTATTTACAGTGGAAATAATTATGAAAAGCTTAAAAAATACCAACAGTGTAGGTGGCTGGTTCAGTGGTGATTTAACTGGATTATTATAGTTTTTAAAGAGTAATGAAGTGGTATAAGTGTAAGTACTTGATTGCATCTCTCTTAATTGCATGTTTATCGGTTTGCAAACAGTGTTTCACATACTAATTTCCTTGTCACATTTGTTTCTGAATCAAAGCTATTTCCCTTCTGCTGGTTATGCTTTTCCTGCATGTACTTCTGAACACTTTCTTGAAAACTGGTCATCAAATCCTTAATATGGGTTAATCTTAACTTCACTAATTGTGTGAAATGCTTTTTATCAGAGTGCTAATAGCATATGATGTTTTGTCTCTTAAAACCTTTAATCTGAACCAAAAAAAGTTTTGAAAGAAGCTACTTTTTTTGATTTTTGAGGCATGGTTGAAGAGAGAATTTGGGATAAGTAGGCACATATTATCACCTTGAGTACTACTTTGAAATAATTTATTCCTAAGTTATTCTTAAAAAAAAAAAACAATTACTGACATGAAATGAGAAAGTATGTATATACGTGCTTAGAAGCACTGGTTCTAAAAGTCTTTTAAGCAAATTTAAATCTTAAGAAATTGTTCAGACATGCTTTCTTGGATTAAAACTGGAGTGTACGAATGTAACGTTGTACATACTTGAATCTTCTCATCTAGATCTCATTTACCACAGTATAAAGAATCGGTTTTAAATTATGAAAAAAGTTAATTGGTTATTTTGGGTTTGGAATAAGGTACTACAGGCCCTCAATCGATTTTCTACCTCTGTATGATTTGAGAATCTTATTCTAAAATTTGGCTGTTAAACCTTTGTACAAATCATCATGTAATTTTTTCTGTCAAACTTCAGGACACTTTAGTAGAACGCTGTGCCTGGCTCTTGCAAAGCTTTTCAGCTGCTTTGAACTTCCAGACTTTATCAGTCCCATCATGTCTTATACTATAAGAAGGTCATACTAGCTGTGACTCCTGACTTAGCAGGAAACAGGTGGCCTGGCAGAGGAAGGCCTCATAGAAGTGAGAGGGGAAAATGCCTATTTTCTTGCCTTGGCAGAGAAGGTGGTTGTTTTTTTTATTGTTCTTTCCTTTCCAAAACCTGCTCTGCCAACAGGAACAGAAGTGATCTTAAGTGCCTTCTCCCAAGGAAATGCAAGCAATTGCTGTGAGCACTTGTGCACTTGTCAGGCACAACTACCTAGAGATTGAAATAGTCTTGGAGATTCTTATGGAATAATAAAAAATGTGTTCTGTGGAAGGAATGTAACTTCAGGGGCATATGTTGGCTTGGTGCATTTTCTGTAGTTCATTTTTTTGCATCAAAATTTGAATTGTGTAAAAAAACCCACTCCAGTGTATTGGCCATGGGTGCCAGTCTGCATGTATGCTTGCTGGCCATGTGACCTTTTTGCGTTTTCAGCTCAAGTTCAGTGGATTAAAAAAAAAAGGTCATTTTAGAAACTAGTGCAGTTACAAAGGTTTCCTTCATGGTCTGATAGTGATAGGACAAGAGGAAGTGGTTTTAAACTAAAAAAGGGGAAACTTAAATTAGGTGTTCGGAGGAAATTCTTTACTCAGAGGGTGGTGAGGCACTGGTGCAGGATGCCTGGAGATGTGGATGCTCCATCCCTGGCAGCATTCAAGACCAGGCTGAAGATGGGATCTTGAGCAGCCTAGTTTTGTGGGTGGTAACCCTGCCCACAGCGGTCAGTGTTAGAAGTAGATGGGCTTTAAGATCCCTTCTAACCAAAGCCATTTTATGAGTCTATTTTTAAATTTATAATCATAATAAAAAGCCTTTCTAAAGCTTTGAGAAGACGTCGTCTTTAGTGAAAAATTGGATTTTGATGGATTCATGATAGAGAATCATATAATAAAATCACAGAATGAAGAGGGAAGGCAGAAGTTTTGGAGCAAAAAATTTCTCTGCTGCTGAAAACATTCAGCTGATGCAATTTCAAATGTATTTGTATTATGTTCACAGTTAGTATAAGATTATCACAGATTTCCTACATTCAATTTCAAATATATTGCATGAAGAAGGTTAGCTTCCAGTCTCTTTAAATATTTACTGATCATTCAGCTGTCTTCCAACTTGATTCACGTGATAGATCTTAGAGTCTTAAATGAAGAATTAGGTTGATAGTAGAAATCCTAGTAATGTTCCTCTGTGTCCACAAGGATTTATTCAACTGTGCAATACCTGTTTGTATACTTTCTGAGGAAAAAACCATGTCTGTGTTCATCTCTGCTTTAGACTGTGCAAATTACTGAAAGTAAGTTAAGCAATTTCAAAAAATGCCTACCAACTTAATTCTTTCCTCAACTTACTAAATACTCTCTCAGATAAATCTGGATGACTGCATGGTTGGAAGAGCCTTAGCTCTTAGTACACAAAAATGAGAACAGAAATGCAGGGCAGAATAACAGCAGCAGAATCTAGATATCTTAGTCAGTTAAGAAACTGCATTGTAAATTCAGCATAGTAGACTTCAGTGTTACTTTTTTCCCTTACAACCCTTAGTTAACACAGATCTCTCAGATAATCATAGAATGACCTGGGTTGAAAAGGACCATAAAGATCATCTAGTTTCAACCCCCTTGTCATGGGTAGGGTTGCCAGCCACTACACCAGGCTGCTCAGAGTCACATCAAGCCTGGCCTTGAATACCCCCTCAGTAATGACTTGTAAGAATAACCTAGTATGAATTCTTCTATGCCACACACAGATATTTATTTTTTAAAAGTTACTATTCTCCAGGACAGAATCCTGCTTTGAAAAATTTGAGGAGGTCATATGACATGGCATCTTTTAAATTTCTTTTTCTTTGCTTATTTTAAAGTATAAACTCACTTTTCTCTTTAATATTTTTACCAACCAATTTTTTTTCATATTTAGCTTTAGATCTTCCAAAATATCTCTCTGCAATTCTTGAAAAGTGAGCAAGTAGAAAGAGGACATCTAGAAAAATCAAGTTTTCTCACCTACATTTTTTTTTCTTTTTCTTTTCAAATTCTGCCTTGTGCTGTGTTTGAAATAAGAAAGAATCAGGAAACAAAAATGAGTGTGTTTTAAAATTTCTCCTTCCAAAAATTTTTAATGGCTATTTTAATTTTCTCCTTGAAAATTCAGTGCTACCACAAATTATTTAGAATATCAAGGTACTCCTCTTTTCTGCAGTTATCTATATGTATGATCAGTTGTATTCCTTACAACATGTTCTACTGATGTCATTGAATCCAATTCTTGAGTCCAATCAAGAATCAAGGAACCAAGTTTTGTAACTCTGATTATATTTTTTAAAAGATTGAATCTCTTACTAATTTCAATTAATGTTATATGGCAGAAGCAGTTCTGTATGCTCTCTCATTCTTGAGCCATGGAATAGCTGTTAATCTGTAGAAGTAGAAACAATTTGAAGAATTTTCCAATCCTACCTTGAAGATAAGTAATGCCCAACTTCAGAGGTTAGTGTAGAGAAGAGTGTTCTCCTATGCAGCTGTAAAAAAAAAAAAAAAAAAAAAAAAAAAAATTAAATGTTGGAATGATCAATTAATGTTGGAAGATCTGCTGAAGTACTTAAATAAAGAAAAAGTCTCTTATTTCCAGATAGCAAACTGTTGTGTTCTACATTTGATGTTTTTGTATTCAAAGTGACATTTTAAATATTTAAATGATAAATTTGAATTTATCATATACCTGTTTGCCCATCTTTGCTCATAACTTGAATAAAACCTTGTTAGGAAGAGTGAGTGCATGTTAAGTCCTGTGAGTTTGTGGTCTTCACAGCTAATTAAGGTTTCATTGTTACTCCATAGGGTGATTCCCTTGAAATTGGTTATTCTCCATTCAGCTGTTTTGTTCATTAGATCTTGACATTGATTAAATCTGTAAAAGGTAAATGAATTCTGGGCATTCAAAGCTCTTTCTGTAGCATGTTACGAGTTCTCATTTTTGCAGAACTCTGTTGTCAAACTACTGCTGCCTAGTTTTCAGGTGAATAAGTATTTGAATATGAATTCTTGGGAGTAATTTGAAGGTTGGTAATAACAATTTGTTTTTGAACCTAAAAGATTAAAGTTTCAAAACACGCTTCAAAAAGCTTGTAAGCTTTTGTCAGTCTTGAAGTGGCATCTTCATTCCATCCTCTCACCAGATACATATGTCTTTTATAAGACCAAACTCTCTGAATGCAGAACCTGAACAGGTTTCCCTTTTTTCTAAATGTTAGCTAGGTGGGCTTGTTATGTGATCCTTCTCCAAAGAATCGAGGATAATTACTTTCCAGTATTCCTCCTGCACTATCACAGAAAGATTTATGAAATTGAGTTATAGTTGCTCATATATGATTAAAAGTGTCTATTAATGGAACATGTCTAACAGCAGAGCAACTGCCCATTTTTTGCGGGATGTTAATAAGTGCCCTTGCTCCGCAGGCAGAGAGGCTGGAAGTGTAATCTCTCTCCAGCCAGAGCGAGATTAAACTCATCTCTTGCACTTCAGAAAGTGCCCTAAGCAAGAAGCGATGGTTTAGTCCAAGGGCATCCTCTTGAGGATGTCCACTCCTCATGTGTTACAGGGCTGAGAGCAACAAACCAATGACCTCATGCTTGTTCCTGTGGCATAGCCTCATACTCATTTAAGAGAGCTTCATTTTGTTCTGGCTAATTATGGAATTCTGGCATATGTCAAGCAGGTTATTTTTTCCATCATTGCCATTCTTTTTAATGTATGAGATATAGCAACTTCTCATACTCTCTGAAATGCATTATTCACTGGAGTTGAAGGTAATACTTTCTGTCTTTGTCAAGAACATAAGCTTAGCCTTTTTTCTAATCATGTGCCAGATTGGAAGGGGAAAAATCATTGTCATGGTGTCAGACCTGAAATGTGTGTGTGTATGTATATTTATACACATATGCTGTGCTCTAACTTGCTGAAATGCTGAAAGCAGAGCCTTTAAGACACCTTGTTGAACTCACTGCTCTTTTGCATGACTGTCATAATCAGGTGGCCATGATATTATCTGACAAATATGATTGCACATTTAATACACTTGAAATACAAGCATTATCCAGTCTCAGTGTGAATCCCTTTAACTTCCAATTACGTTGACTGAGGGTGGAATGAAGTTCTCTGCTTTTTGGTCTGCATTTCAGATGCAGAAAGAGTGCATGGATTGGAAATACTTTTTTTACAAATGACTTGTTATGCCTTAATTGTTGAGATAGTGTTACGCTTGACTTTGTAAAAGTAAGTACTTCATATCCATTCTTTTATATATAATCTTGTCCTTTGAGTATTGATGTGTAATGTATGTTGCAGTTTCTATGTTTTTTTCAAAAGCATAACTGGTGAAGGATGAGATAGGATATATCTTTTTAAACAAATGATGTATTTTCAGAAAAAAAAGTTTGTTCCACCTTCCAACCTTATTAAGTACCTGACATATATAATGAATCTACAAATGGACTTGTTCCAGAGAATTTATTTAGTTATCAGAGGCAGGTGGATCGGTTTCCTGTTTTGTCTTGCTAAAGAAAGAGTATTCTGATAAATAATCATGAGTACTATAAAGACTGTCAGACTTGAGGGTACTCTGAAGTCTGTCAGACTTGAAATTTGGTACATTCAGAAGTAATGGGACCTTTCTATTGAGAGGGCTTGCACTCAGCGTGGATTAGCTAGTTACTATGGATTTATTTATAAATGTGTTCAAATTGTTTAAGCATGTGCTGATTGTCTGGAGTTAGGGTTACAAGAGGTGATTCAGGAATAGTATTTATTTATTTATTTATTTAGAACAGTGAAATGAGCTTTGGTATTGTTGGAATAGGAAAACAATTTTAAAAGCCAGAATGAAGAATTCTTTGTTTCTTTGAATTTTTGTTGTTATAGTTCAAAGCAAGATGAAGTCCTTTACAAAGTGATCAATCACAGATATGTTAGCTAACCATGTTTGTCAAAATCTTAATGTAAAATCCCTTTTGAAACATGACCATAATTTTATCAGAGCATGTATTTGCATAACATACAGTTCACACATAAGATGCATGTTAAAAAAAAAAAAAAAGCCTGAACCATCCTCCCTCCTTTCATTTTTAAGCTAAACAATTTCTGCATACATATAAACCGCTTCTGCAAGTGCAAGCTAAGCCTATTGCTCTCTAGCCTTTGCAGCCTTCTTCCTTTCCCTTCCCTTTTCCAGCCATCTACCCTTCTCCTATTCCTCCTTTCCCATATGCTGAGATACTGCAGAAAGCTCAATTGGTTTCAAGTACTCACCCTTTCACCAACTTTCAAAAAATGAATTGGGAAAATCTGGAAAATAATGACTACAATGGATGTTATTAAAGACCAATTCTAAATCCCACAGTGATGAGCAGTCCAGAGAGTTTAAATTTTTATTAGGGGGCAATACATTTTAAAGCAAATGAACTGTAAAAGTAGCATACAAGTTTTTTGTTAACCAAATCATGCTTCTGGTGATGTGATTGTGCAGATTTTACACTTGTGATTTGTACTAATCAATAGCTTACTCTCTTTTATGCCTTAATATTTGCTGGAAACATTATTTTAATTAACTTTTATTAAAACTATTAGTGTGTGGATACTGACTTACAGATGATTCCTTCCTTCCCTCTACTCAATTGTGGATAGTATAGAAGTTTTAAGCAAAAATATCAAGTTCCTTGTGAAACTTAGAAATATTTCTGTTTTGTTCCCTTCTTTTTCACAAGGTCGAAGAACCATTATGGTGTGTACACCTTGAATTTCTTGCAGCTTGGGGAAAGAAACAGTATCACTGCAAACCTAATATTAACTAATAGTTCAGTTCAGCAGCCATGTCTGAACTGGGATTTTCATATTTGAAGTAGTTTTCTTCTTGTTTCTGCTTTCCTTCTGAAGTATGAAGTAGTGTTGTTTCAAGTCTCCCTCCATCTTTATAATAAGCCCCTTTTAAGCACTGAAAGTTCACTAAGGTCTCCTGGGAACGTTCTCTTCTCCAGGCTGAACAACCCCAACTCTCTCAGCTCATCTCCACAGCGGAGGTGCTTCAGCTCTCTGATGATCTTTGTGACCTCCCCTGGGTCTGCTCTAACAGGTTCATACCCTTCTTGTGCTGGAGCTGAACACTGCCACAGATGGGCATGATGAGAGTGGAGTAGAGGGCCTACTGGCCATGCTTCTTGTGATGCAGACTAGGTTAAAACTGGCTCTCTGGGACACACATATGCACTGGTTCCCTCACATCCAGTTTCTGTCCACCAACACCTCCATATTGTTCTTCTCAGAGCTGCTCTCAATCTGTCCTGCAGTCTGTATTGAGGTTTGAAATTGCCCCAAGCCAGGTACAGGACCTGATAGACATGTCGGCGTTTTGATTTCCTTCAGAATGTCATTACTCTGAATGTAGAAGGTCTACATAACACTCCACTCCCACAATGAAAACAAAGTGATGATTGATATAACTGGTTAAATAGAACTACTGTTCAGTAGTAGAAATGGTCTCTGCCATTCAAAAAGAAAATGTTTATATAGTACTGTACCTATCTTGCATAGAAGGAGAAAATTAGTCAGTTAGGGAAGCCTGGAGGAAGGATGACATGGCATAATATTCTACTGCACCATCCACTGAAAGGCTTGATTTTATCCCCAAGCTGCAAGGAAAATAAGCAATCCTTTATAATTGATCTATGGAGCTCATGAGTGAGGTGCCTTTTTACTAAAAGACCAAGACAGTATCCTCTTTTCTAATTACACTGCCTTATGATGCTGAGAAGAGACTTCTGAGCCAGAGATTACCAGAACAATGGGAAAACTTTAATGTTAGCTGAATGGCAGTGCAGAATAACTGTACCTTAAAAAAAAAAAAAAAAAAAGGCAAAAGTCAAGTGATATAACATTGTTAAGTCAAACTGAATAATCTTGCTGTCAGTGTTGCTGCTAAATTTTGTCTTACGCATTTTACTTTTATGTTTCTTAGATGCCCAGCCCACAGATGGAGAAAGAGAAGTATGGAATCAGATCAGTGCAGTTTTACAGGACTCAGAAAGTATGCTTGCAGATCTTCAGGCTTACAAAGGAGCTGGACAAGAAATTAGAGATGTATGTTTGTTCAGGCCAATGGGAATTCTCTGAAAGAAAAATTGAACAAAACAGCGTGTTCTGTATCCAGGCACATTCTGTGGAACTGTATAAGAATCTTTATAATTCTGTTTTGAAAACTTATGGATTCAGTGCAACGTTATAAGCTGTAATGTTAAATTATTAAATGATGGCTTTTGGAATTTGTTTTGGGTCTACTACTATCAATTAATTAATACTTATTTTTCACTTTGAGACAGTTTCATATACCTTATGTGGTATATGGCTAAAGTTTCAGTTAAGAACTAATACTTAATGAGTTTCTGACATTTGAGTATTATTTCTTAGGGAAAAATACTGGAAATAGCTATTCTATGTAAGTGAGGTAATGAAATACAGTAAATTGGAATTTTATATCAATTTTGCAGGTGTCTTACACTAGTTTTGAGGTACAATTCTGAATTGTAACTTACAGTTTGTCTCAGCTGACCAAACCTTTCCCTGTGTCACCCTCAAATTTTAGTGTGAGCTCTTAGCTACGTTAGTTTAAAATAATAATTGTAAAAAGCTGTTTATTTCTGCATACAGTACTTATACTCCTGATGCTTTTGCAGTATGTTTTTATTCAAAGTATGTGTTAAAAGATTTAAAAGATTCCTGTCAGTGTTGGATTAGAATGAATATTTTTAAGTTATTATGCTAAAGGGAAGATGGAAAAGAATGGTAGTTTTTTAGTCTTAATAACTTTCTCACACAATGTTAATTCTTATAATTGTCCTATGTTTTACAGTACTCATTTTCTGAAATACTGTACTGGACAACTTCCAAATCACCTTTTACTTGCTGTCTGTAATTCACAGTTCTTTATGTGGAATTTTCATTTCAGGCAATACAAAACCCCAATGATATCCAGTTACAAGAAAAAGCATGGAATTCAGTGTGTCCTCTGGTTGTGAGGCTGAAGCGCTTTTATGAGTTTTCGCTGAGATTAGGTGAGCCCTGGTTTAGTATGTTTGTTTTATTCAGTTACTTTAAAGAAATATGAAATTTCTTTTTCCACTAATTTTTAAAGAGCTTTTGTTTTGTCTCTTTGATCTTAACAGATGTTTGCCTTCAGTCACGTTTCTCAGTGTAGTTTTGTTATCTTGTTTTGATTTAAAATTATTTAAAGTTTGTTGGCTTGCCACCTAAACTGTATATTATCTAAATATAGCACAGAGAATGCAATTGCGACTGTAAAGTTTTTATCTGATGCCTCCCACTGTTCAACACTTCATTGATGTTTGTTGTACTGATGCAGTTTACTTTTTTTAATTTGAATTCTCATACAGAACAGAGTTTTAAAAGGACTGAAGACAAAAATATTTCGAGATTTGCTTTTAAATAACAAGGAGGAGGATAACAGAAACAGGAGGATATCGATACTCTCTTGCAGGGTGAAAATGCAAGGCTGGACGCATTTTAAACTGACTTAACCATCCGCACTGCCCTCAAAAAATGATGTAATTAAACCTCGAATTAAGACTCTGGATGACAATCTTTGTGCAAAAAAAGTGTCTTCATAAAGT
Source organism: Phasianus colchicus (assembly GCF_987193195.1). Classification (NCBI taxonomy): domain Eukaryota; kingdom Metazoa; phylum Chordata; class Aves; order Galliformes; family Phasianidae; genus Phasianus; species Phasianus colchicus. The sequence goes on along the minus strand of NC_143437.1, from coordinate 99,415,229 downwards.
GGGAAAGTTCCCAGTAAGGGGAATTCTTCTATAAAGTCCTGCTATGCCTATCACTTTTTGAGTAATGTTAGTAATTATAGCCACAGGAGCTGAACTACATTGCTATCAGTGCCTAAGAGTACACTTTCAATAACTAAGATGCCAGAACAATCTCTGTACTGTGTTGATGGCTAATTCAGGAAGATGAAAAAGAGAGAGCAGAACATTTGAATATAGGAGAAATGCTTTCTCCGTAGAACTTTTGGTAGGGTTCCGAGATAAAGGGTGTGAGATGGAAAAAAGGGACATAATGGAAAAGAGTTCATTGATACAAAATGGAGAGAAAATGGCAGAAAGCTTAACAAAACTTAGCAAGAAATTCCTTTGACTAATGTTTCTCACCTTAGAATAGAAACGAAGGGGATTCTTGTTAGGGCTGTGCATATTCTAAGCCTGCCTTCTCGTCTAACAAAGCATATTTAAATATTTACGTAAAGTCTTACCTTAATATGGACTGAAAAAAATATATTTTATTTCTAGAAAAGGCCCTGCAGAGCTTACTGGAATCTTTGACATGTCCACCTTATACTCCAACTCAACACCTGGAACGGGAACAGGCTCTGGCTAAAGAGTTTGCAGAAATCTTACATTTTACTCTTCGTTTTGATGAACTTAAGGTTAAAATCTTTTACTGCATGCTTTTTTTTTTTTCCATATATTTTGAATCAAAACTGATTATTTTCTGTTTTCTTTCACTAAGATGAGAAACCCAGCAATTCAGAATGACTTCAGTTATTATAGGCGGACAATAAGTCGCAACAGGATAAACAACATGCATGTAAGTAAATAAGGTCTGATCTACTCTTCATGCAGAAATATGTATCATTTTGTGTATACTTACACCATTTGTGGTAGTGTGGTTTTTTTGGTGGTTTTTTTTGATTCGTTAGCTGTCATATTGTCACCTTCACAGTGAGAGTTAAACAGCAGTCTGGATAAAGTGATTAGGCTGGAACTATTAATTCAGCAATCTGCTTCCTGACATGAACATGTGCTGTATCTTTTTCTTGCTACAGTCAAGATTTTAAGGGTTTAACTAACTTTTTTTTTTCATGTTTTTTTCAGCTAGATATCGAGAATGAAGTCAACAATGAAATGGCCAATAGGATGTCCCTGTTCTATGCAGAAGCGACACCAATGCTGAAAACACTCAGTAATGCAACTACACATTTTGTATCAGAAGTAAGTAACAGGAGAGAAAAGGGAAAAACACACAGACACTCTTAATTTTAATTTTACAAAATGATGTACTCAATGATGTACTCTTTTTTAACCCTTCTAGAATAAAACGTTGCCAATTGAAAATACAACAGACTGCTTAAGTACTATGGCTAGTGTATGTAAAGTCATGTTGGAAACACCGTAAGTTTCATCTTAAATCTTGTTTTTATTGTATGTGACAATTTTTACCATGTTTATTTATTTCCATCTGGAATAAACAGTTGTTTTTTTTTTCCAAACGATTTCCTGCTTGCCTTAAGTTGCAGTCACACTGATGAACAAAGCACAATTCGTTTTTAGAAAGTTTTGCCTTTTTGCCTCCTATTTTAACCATCTTAGATATTTTTTTCACAAATCAGCGCTGAATTAGGAAGGGTTTGTATTTCAATGAAGGTTAACATACAAGTATAATCTTTCATAGGCTTTGGTATCTGTTGGTCTAACCAGAACTATAGGGCAACTACTGTTTCTTGCCCATCCTGCAAAATTATTACCATGCTTAGGGGCTGGATTTTGGCACAGATGCGCGCATAGTAGATGGGAATCGTCTCAAAATCCTGTGATATCTTAGTATGAGTCACTGAAAATACCCATATGTGTAAGCTTTTTTTTTTTTTTTGCATAAGTAGAGAAACAGTAAATTGTGAGTTGTCTACCAGAAGATAAAATTGAGTTTATTATCCAGTATTTAGTTTTAACTGGGAGATAATCAGACACTTTCACATTTAAATTTCTATAGCCTTTAAATCTGGTCATGTTATGATGCTGTATTTATAGCTATAAATCAGAGGATGAAATCTGAAGTCATTGTAAGCTGAGGGATACTACAGTACAGCTTTTGGAAATTTTAATTTTATTTTAAATAAAATTTTATATTGAAAATAGTAACAGTAGACAAATACATGTATTATCTACTTAAATTATATTTGTTTTGTAACAGTGGTGCTTGCCATTTTTCAGGCATTCTGCTTCTCTCTATTACATTTAATTCACTTCTTTATGAAGGTAGAAGAGCAGTGATAGGGATTGTCTTAACTGTATCATCTATATTCTTATTTTGTAGTTGAAAAGTCAGAGTCAAAGAGAAACTCTTTGGAATGAGTTCAATCCGTTCCCATACAATATACCTCTACTTTTTTAGATGTCTGGTGAACATGGGTTGTTGAAGTTGCCTATGTACTTTGGGAAGATATATCAGTAATTATGAACCCAGGTGAAGGCCTGTACTTAAAAGCTGCTGAAATTAGATTCTGCCTAAATGTTACTAGTTTCTTAGTAAGAATTTAAGCAAAAAGAATAGTTTTCCTGCGAGGTCCCATATGCTGTGTTTCTAAGAAGAAGCAGAAGTATGACGAGTCTCCATCATATTTTATCAGCCATGGAACACTTAAGCAAAAGTTGCTGGCCTCACAGAAACGAGGATATGAACTGGGAATGTTTGGTAAAACAGATTTAAATATCTATTTGCTTTCTAACCTTCTTTGTAAATTGACAGGGACTTAAGCAATTTAAAGGTCTTTAAAATTTTGCAAAAATTTTTGTTATACTATTTTTAAGTACAATGTTTAGGTTTTGTTCCTTCGTAGCCTGGTTTGCAAAACTGTCCACTTAAAAACAGTCAAGATATTTTTTTTCCTGTTGTTTTTCAGAGAGTACAGGAGTAGATTCACCAGTGAAGAGACTCTTATGTTCTGCATGAGAGTAATGGTGGGAGTTATCATACTGTATGATCATGTTCATCCTGTGGGAGCTTTCTCAAAGACATCAAAGATTGATGTAAGAATGACCTTTCTTAATATCACATAGGTTTGAGAACACAGAACAGCCTGTGGATTTTTTTTCAGCACAGACTTATGACTTTTTCTAAATCATTTTTAATAACTTTTGAGTGGCAAAACTTAGAATTTACCTTCACCTGCTTGCTTTCATATATCAGCTTGTTTGAAATTAAAATTAGTATTTGTTTTTTCTCTCAGACATAGATACTCATTTGTCTCTATCTCTGTTTTTCTGCCAGCTGTATGGTTACACTATAATAATTCTGTGATACACTTGAATAAGTTCTGTAGTCATAAGTTTTTATTTATCATGTAATCTCTTTATGCTGAAATGCTCATTTTTGGTTCTAGCTCTGTTGTAAATAAGCAACTATTCTATATTGTCTCTGCTTAGCCTGAGATCTAAAGTAAGAGAACTGAAATCCTACTGTTGTAATGCTAATAATGAGCCTTCAGTTTTAGTTTTGGCATGACCAGTCACAGCAGAATCAACTTTATATTTTCATCTGAGATACTGCAAGCACACACACAAAAAAGTACTCTTTTTGTGCTGCATGTTTTTACTAACCTAAATCTCATAAAGCACATATTTCAACAGAAATAATCTGTAATTCATGGTTAGTCCTTCCCTTTACAAAACAGCCTACTTCTAAAGAAAAAAAAAAATATATATATATATATATATACATTCTTTGTTAGCATTTTTTATCTGCAGATAATACTATTTTACCACATTGCTTTTTTGACTCTGCTTAACAGAGGGAAAGATATGTCAGAAAGAGGTGAATTGATTTGCTGAAGGTCACGCAGCAGATAGAGCCTGGGAATTGAATGCAGACTTCCTGACTGCTAATGCAGTCTCATGCCTACAGAGACAGCACAAGTAAAAATTTTCATAGGACTGTATATACAGTGTGTGCACTTTTGGTTCTCGCATTTATCTGAAAGCCTTGTAACCTTACATTATAGTTAATGTAAATGAAAGGCTGAAAATGAACAACTTAGTTTTTTTAAAAATGAGCAAATGGTCCCTAATCTTAATTGGTTTAATTAGTTTGGGGATTATTCTCTTAATAAATAAATAAATAAATCAGTAGATGCATTTGTTTTACTATAATAAACAATTCTGTTTTCCAAGCCAATCACTTCTTGGAATCCATTTTAGGAGTTAAGGGACAGTGGTTCAAACTAACCTTTCCTTACTTTTTCAAGACTATTTCAAGCTGTTGATTATAGGCACCTAGCTTAGATGTCCAAGAGCTGCTCTTTTTTGACTGCTTTAAGGATTCTGATTCTAACAAAAGTGGAATTGAATAATTTGAATTTTTCTCTGCGTTGAGTTTGCCTGAACATGCATTGCTACTGCATAATGTACACTGAGTTTTTTGAGTTTCACCTAGACTGGCTTCTGGATAGGTACTAGATGTATACCTAGCAATGGAAGAAAAGGGTACTTCCAGAGCATGATTAACTACATCTGAAGTTATATTCTGAATAGGTTGGAGGAATTTAACATTCCGCTCTGTGAACTACATAGGAATTCTGTAGATTGGATCAGATGAGTTCTGTGTCTGCTTTCTCTGCTTCATTTTTTCTGTTGTAAATTTGGAAAGTGTTTTCAGCCTGATTTTTGTACTCTCTCAAGCAGATGTTCTTTCACTGTGGTGTTTAAAATCAGCATCAGGGACTTCTCATCTCAGATGAAGTTAGAAACAACTAGTTATGAAACAAACTGTAAGCTTTCACTACTTACAACTAGAGACTGAATACTGAAAATGTGTACAAGTACTTGTGTACAAGTATAAATATAAAAGTCAAAGTTGACACATTTATTCTTACAGTTCCTAACAGCAGTGACAGGGAATTGTCTCTTAAAATCCTGGTTATTCTTTTTGTGTTTATCAACTGTTCTTGAATATTTTTTTAAGTTGCAGTTGGGGAAATTATATGTGAATTAAAATATATACATTTCATTTATAATTTACTATCCACACGTGCTTTTTAAATAAGATTATATTTTCATTTTAATTATATTTTAATTTTTTAATTGCACATAATTTTAAGTAAGATACACATTTATTGTTTCATATAAAGCAGCATTAACATTCAGTAGGAAAAAAAGGCTGCCTATCTTTGGTGAAAGTTTTCCTTGTTTTCAGCTAGTGCAATTCATGTATTATTGTTCAGTAGTGGCATGCTTCTGTTCCCAGATGAAGGGATGCATAAAAGTTTTAAAGGAACAACCACCTGACACTGTGGAAGGACTTCTGAATGCTCTCAGGTATGTATGGAGTCACTGGAGTCATTCAGCCTTAATTTTTTTTCCTCCTAATTTTTAAAAAATTTAAGACTTTTTAACCTTATAATCTATTAAGAAAACTGTTATTTCAGGTTTGGCTTTATCACCTGAGGTTTTCTTAAGTTATATTCTTCCTCTCAGTTCCATTTCACTTTTATAGGCAATGATTATTGATACTGGAAGTCATAATCTCCATGAATGATAGAGATAATAAAAGTTCATTTAATTGCCTAATTTCTCATACTATTTATACTCCCCTTTATTCTTTCATTTGGATCAAGTAAACCATTTTATTTTAATTTTGCTTAATGATACAACTTGAAGAAGACAGCTACCCAAATCCGAGTCCTGTAGCTGAGAGTTAAAAGTGCTGTCTTGGAAAACAAGACACAATGATACGACTTCTCTGAAACTCAGAAAAGAGTCATAGCACCAAATTTTTTACAGCTGTGTTGAATTCTCTAGCTGCTTGGATAGAGGAAGAAGTATTGCCATAACCACCTCTGCTTTTGCTTATCATATCTTTTGAATTGAAATTGATGTGGAGTTAAATCCTACGGCTATCAGATGTCTTTTGAGCTTGTGCAATGATTGATTTCCCTACCAACATACACAGTGGAGAATATGTTTGGGCTTAAATGGAAGAAACACACTACAAGCTCTTTATTCCTCCTAAGATATTCCTAAATGTGCAGCTCAACACCAAACAGACTTCTGGTTTAAAAACAAACAAACAAACAAAAAAAACAGGAAACGCTCTATGTCATAAGATATAAGGGTACAGGACCTTTAAGACAGATTCTTAAAATTAAGCTTTTAGGTTTTGTCAAAATTCAATTTAGGTTCTTAAATCCTTTTAGTAGTTTTTACCTTATTTCTCACGTTATCTCATGTATTGTATTTCTTTTGAGGATTTAACTGAAAGAAAGAGAATTTTACAGAATCAAGTGCTGTTCTTGAAATAAGACAATTTGACTTCAGTTTCCTGCCATACCACAGACACTGCATTTGACTGCAGGCCTCTCTTTTAAATTGACATTCTTGCTGCACTAATACTGCTACAATTGTTGGCTCGAGGCCAGGATTTAGCCTCAGTTCTCAACCTATTAACAAAGAATAATTTCATGTAAGGGATATTTAGAAAATAAAGAGCAGTAGACAATTAGTAATTAAAATTCCAGTGATCAGTGAATAAAGGAATATATATGCATCTTTGTGTAAACGAACTACATGGATTTCAAAAACAGCCAGTGAGTTTTTTAGACTTTTAAAATCCCTGCTTGTTTTATTAAATACTGTTCTAATTTGTAATTTGTAGGTTCACTACAAAACACCTGAATGATGAATCTACTTCCAAACAAATCCGAGCTATGCTGCAGTAGTGTCCTGAGACGACTTAGATGTTTGTATTGACCACAGAAGATGTGTATGTTTACATAATTTAATACAGTTTGATGTTAATACTTGTGTGTATTTACATAACCATTTTCTTCACATTGCTAAAATATATGAACTTGTAGTCATTACCCAACTGACTATGATGCAGCCTAAGTTTATATGCTAGCCTTTATCTTTTGACCTTTAAAATACTTTTTTACTTAGATACTTTAGCTGAAACAGTTTATCTGTGCATTTTAATTCTTAAATGCCTTCTCTGGAAGATAAAATGGAAATCAGATAAACTGAAATGTCAAAGTTGCCATAGGAGATGAACTTTAAAGGAGGAGAAACTTAATAAAAGAGAAAGTAAAATTGTAGATATAGGAGAATACCTGAATGTTCATCAGCTTCATTAAATATGTTGTTTTTCCTGTAATTAGTGGAGATCTATCTAATTTTAAGGGTTATGTGCTGGCCAACATCCAAAAATGTATTGCAAAAGAGGTCATTTTGCCTCTTTTAATATGTATAACCTGCTCTTTTCCACGACTGGGAAAATTAATATGATTTCAGATACTATATAAATAAATATAAAGTGTATTTCAAGACCATTGCTAGATTTTGAAAATTCTGATTAATTTTATTAGATTTAGAAAGGTAAGGGAAAATGCTAATGTCTTTAAAAGAAAGGGTTTTGCAGTGTAAATACATCATGGCAAACATTATCTGTTAGAGACAGCTCTGCCTGGTAAATAATTTTTTTTATTATTATTATTTTTCCTAATACAAAATTGAATAAAGCAAAACACTCTTTTGTAGCAGTAGACTTCCCTAGTTTCAAATTGGCCTGATAGGGATGATATAAAGAATTTTCAAGACCTGAGCTGCTCCTAGGCGCTCTATCAATTTCCTGATAGTAATATTCATCAGCTGATTCAGAATCAGCACGGATATGTTTCAGCTCACTGCTTTTCACTGTTTTTCTAGATGTGATTGAAGCTTCAAGGAGTTGATTTCCTTACTCAGTTGGTTGTTCTTACTTTCTAGTAATTTTCTCCAGTAAATGGAATAGAAATATTTTGCCAAAAGCAGCAAAGTGCTTGTTCTCTATTAAATGTCTTCTCTGAGTGATATGCAATTGCTGTACATATTCTTGCAGAGGTCACATTCTGAAAATATGTTCAATTGTGTACTTCGCATATATGCATGAAAACTCCAGTGCTTGTGCACAGGTTCAGATTTGTTTATTCTTGTGTACATAATCAGAGGTTGTTTGCTGTCACTGGAGTTTTCATGCTTTTCACTTCTGAAAATATTAACCATAAGAGTTTGAAGATGCATTTGGTCTGCTAAAACTCAGCTGCACTGTTACAAATTTAGTCAATGAACTCTGCCTTTAAAAAGTATTACTTTCATAAGTTCTTTAGAATTGCCTTAGAGTTTATTTGTGAGCAGAATTATAAGGTCTCTCAGATGTCATGAGAACCCACAGATGTTAGCGTTATATATGTAACAATGCAGGAAAGCACTGCAACTGTAGAGTTCATTTCATAGATCTGCAGTTTTAGCAGATCACTATCATCAGGAACAGAATTAGAAATTGCTAATTGTTTTTCAGAAGCAGTGATCGTACTACTATTTTATAGTAGTAAAGTCACTGTTTACAAACTCCATTTTTTAATGGGGAAGCATTTACAAATATATATTAGGGGAAATTCTGTTTTGTTCATAGTCACTTTCAGTTAGGTAAGTCAACATGAATTACAGATCATTCTATTGACTTTTGGTATCTAACATTAATACATGCTTACCTGCAATCACTTGTCAAACAATGAAATCTTTGTGTCGCCCAGAGGAAAGTTACTCATCACTTATGTAATAAAAATGTAAACTTTAAAGCATTCTGCAAGTTGTTATGTGCTGTTTGCTGAAAAAAAAACTGAATTTCTTTGCCTGCTGTGATGTTTTTGTACAGAAGTTTGTTGGAAATAATAAACAGTTTGGTACAGTAAGCATTGGCACTGTCTGTATTTAGACAACATTGAAAAGTTGAGAAGGATTTCAGATATACAGTAGGCTTACTTATATATATATATTCAGTGTATAGTTTCTTTAAACATCATTTGAATTATTTCACTTGCATGCCACACTGATACAACTTCAAGTTAGTTAAACAGTTCCTGATTTTTTGACAGTTAGTGTCAGCTGTCTGTCATCTTGACATGGGAAAATTGTTGATAATGCTTTTCATAGCAGAGGAGATAAATCATAGAATAATAGAATCACCAAGGTTGGAAAAGACCTCTAAGATCATTCGGTCCAACCATCCACCTATTGCCAGTATTTCCCACTGAACCCATGTCCCTCAGTACAACATCTAAGCTTTTCTTGAACGCCTCCAGGGTTGGTGATTCCACTACCTCCCTGGGCAATCTGTTCCAGTGCCTGACCACTTTCTTGGACCACTTTTCTCCAACTTGGCGCAATTTGAGGCCATCCATGAAATTTATATCTGCACATCAGTCATCCTAGGCTGTGACGGACATTTCAGACTGCCTTTATAATCAGTGAGATCACCAGAGGATGATTCATTTCATCTTAAATGCAAGTGAATTATTCTTAGAAGAGAGGTTCTGTAAGCTAGTGGTCAAAGTTAGGTCTCCATTTTGGCAACGCTTCTTCTGTGACTCATCATTACATAAGAATACATAAGATCATATCTTAATGAGAGCATTTCAGAATTGGCATAAATAAGTGTGACTAGTTTGGATCAGAATAGCCCTAAAAAAAAAAAAAAAGGTTGAGGGGTTGTTTTGTGGTACAAAAAGGTACTATTTTAGGTTGATATGAATTTGAAAGACTAGAATAGCTGCAAAAAAAATTGATGGATTTAATCTCTATTCAGAAGTATAACTCATAACTTCAAAACTGAGCAGCTGTCAAAAAGCATAGTCGCTAGAAGTATATTTACCGGTATGCGATGAGCAGCATCACCCATATAAATTATCTAATGTTTTCCATGTACTTACAAAGCAACAAAAAACATCTCTGTGTTTCTATTGTATTTCTGCTAATCTTAGACTGGTATTGAGATGGAAGTAGTATATAAGATAACTTGTGTTCTATAAATACACTGAATTAAGTAAAATAAGACACAAATTTGTCATATAAAATGATCTCTCTCCCCTTTTTCATTTCCTTCTTGAGAAGCTTAATGGAATCAATATATTCCTACAGAAATACAGCACCAGTACATGTATGCAAGTGTTTGGAAATATGGCATCTTTTTTTCATCCCATACCTAGTTTTGACTACAAAGATATTTGTATGCATTTTGAAATATCTACAGGCCTTAAAGAAAACCTATCTGAATGTAGACAAATATCCTTTTTTTTTTTTCACATTTGCAAAACAAGACTTCAGAAACAATGAGAAATACAAAAGAAAAATTTAATGTTCAAACAACATTATGAACATTATGGAAAAAAAAAAAGTTTCATATAGTTTCATATATTTAGGCTCAATTTCATGAATCTCATCTGTGCATGTTGCCTCTTGCCTGTCTCTGGACACCACTTTTTTTTTTTTTTGTGCCATGTAGTGCAGTTTCGTAGGAGTCCCTTGAACTATCTTTCCTCCAAGTTAAACAGTCCCTGCTTTCTCAGCCTGTACTCATGTGACAGATGCTTTGGTCTCCTCCCAGCCCTTTGCTGGACTCACTTCTGTAAGTCCATGTCTTTCTTGTACCAGGAACCCCATACCCGGTACCACCAGTCCAGATGTGTGTCACCAGTGCTGAACAGTGCAGAAGAATCACCTTCCTCAGTTTGTTCATGATACTATTCCTTACGCAGCCCTGAATGCTCCTGGCCTTTTATTTACTTTTCCTATGAGGGCATATCGCAGACTCATGCATTCTGCTGCCCAACACGTGCCTCACTTTTCTTTCTTTGTAGCTTTGCTTTGTAGCTATTTGGCCCCCAACCTGTACAAACGGGGGAGGTTATTCTTCTCTAGGTACATGACTTGATGGTTCCCATTGCTAAACTTCATAATTCACTAATCTCTGAGATTCTCTCTTAATGGCAACACAAGCATCTGGTGTATCAACCACTCCTCCCAGTTCTGTTTCATCTACAAAATTCCCATCCCACCCTCCAGATCATTAACGAAGATGTTAAACAGTATTGGCTCCAGTATCAACCATGGGTACACCACCAGTGCCTGGAATCCAGAATGATTTTGTGCTACTACTCACCGCACCTTTGAGCCTGGCAGTTCAGCTATTTGTCAGTATACCTCACTGTCTCGTTATCTCATCTGTATTTCAGCAGTTTGTCTGTGAGAATCTTTTGGAAGGTACTGTCAAAAGCCTTGCTGAAGTAAAACAAGCAACATCCACAATTCTTCCCTCATTCGCCAGGCCAGTCATCTTAATATTAGAAAGCCAGCAGGTTTATCAGACACAATATCCAAATTATCAGTCAACATTGACCAAGCAACCTGTTGTCCAATTCTACATTCACAAATTGTTTCCAGGAGCATTTGTTACATCAGATTCTCAGGGATCATCAAGCTTCTCAGGTGAAGCCAAGAAGCCTGAAGTTCTCTAACGTCTCCTTGCAATTCTTGAATTAATAACTAGCGGCATTTGTTTTTACCCTATCTTCAATGACATCAGCCAGCTCTCAGCACTGACGGTGCTTCCAATCAGGTCATATGGATGTGTGTAAGTAAGTTTGTTTAAATATTTCCTTTTTACTCCAGACTGTTTCTCTGAGATTTCTGAAGGCAAATCCGACCATTAAAGACATGGGCAAAGAAAGCACTAAGTTCTTTGCCCACATTCTTTGTAACCAGGTCCTCTGTGACATTTAGCAGTGGGAATACGTTTTCTGTAGCCTTCCTGTTGCTGCCGATACTCTGGTAGGAGCCCTTCTGTTTGGCCTTCATCTTGACTACATTTAACTCAAGGGAGGCTTTGGTCTTCCTAGGTCACTTCTCCCTGTTCCCTCTTCTTGCACGCTACTTTAAGTTTGGCTTGGCTTCCTGCTCAGTACCTTTCATTCTTGAGCTTGGGTGAGGTGACCCTTGAAGATCAGCCAGCTTCTCTGGGTTCCTCTTCAGGAATGTAACCCATGCAATTCTTCCATCCAGAGACTTTAAATATATATATATCCCAAATTTAATCTTTTCTGAAAATTGCTTTATGGTTTTATAGTTGAAAATACACCTTCATAATTACATGTGTTCTAAAACTATTAGAAATGCATGATTTGATGAACATAAAATGTCAAGAAACACAAATCTTGCTTATTCAAAATGTTAATATTTTTAAGAGAGTCTGTTAATTTACTTTAAAAGTAATCCACTCATTGCTGTTCTCTTGCTGCAAATGGTTTCTCTAATGCATCACTCCAGAATCTACAGACATGAAGCCAGTGAGCTGAAACAGTGATACAATTCATCAATAAATTAAAAATATATAAATTATAAATTAAATAAAACCCAGTTCAGTTAAAATAGATCTACTATTTTAGGTAGCAACAGATTTAAAAAGGTGAATTCCAAATTGCCAAATAATCCAAATTCTGAAAACCCTATTCTCCTTTGCATCAATTTGACACAAATGTAAGTCGATTGCAAGAGAGCTGTTTCTGATTGACATGGGTGTAAATGATATCCTGTGGGTTTTTTTTTCAGTTGTGGCCTTTGACCCTAATTGCTTATTACTGAGCAAATTGAGTCTTCTGCTAGTGCAGATCAATGACGTAACTCGATAATCTTGCAGCGATCTGACTCTTGACTGCTTTGAAATTAAAACTAAAAAGAACAGTGCAGTAGGTATTCTAGAAAGTCAATACGTATATAGTTAAAAAATAGACCAACCAGACATTGATCCCTAGTTTAAAGGGAGGATATGTCATGAATTTTCAACTAATCTTAATTTGGGTCCTTTCTGGGATTATCAAAATCTTGTCTTGAATATTTGCGCCATGACAAATATATAGACCTGGATATTACAAATTTTTTTATATTCCTCTTGCCATTTTAAGATTACAAATAATTTAAAGTTTAGAAATCTGTTATGTGGCTTGGATGAAAATTGCTACTACAGTCCATATGATTATTCTTACTCTGATGCTGCATTCACTTTAATGAATGGATTCACAGAATATTTCCATGAATTTGAGTGAAATTACACAGCTGGTCTCTTCAGACATGAAAACTATGGCAGAATTTCTCTGTCTTCTTCAGACATACAGAAGAAGATTGAAGATGGCAGTAGTAGATCAACCTCAACATAGTTGACACAAGAAAACATAAGAAAAAGAGGAGAAAGCTCTAGATTTGGCATGGATGTAGGCATCGTGCAATTCAGAAACTATCCTATGCTGTGGGTTGTGTGACATGGCAATGTCCCAAGATCATGTTAGATGGAGAGGGAACTTAAGGGCTTTGGTGAGAAAAAGATTCTACCCAAAATGAACAACTTGCCATGATTACAGAAAGCTTAAGGGCTTATCTAACCTTACCTCCTATCACTTCTCTAACAGAAACCTTCCCAAATATGATTCCTTACAGTGGACTTGAATATACTGTACAACTGTAATCACTTTAATTGAGGTAAATAAGTAAAACCAAATATTTTACTCTTCTTTTTTTTTTTTCATTCATGATGTAATTGGTTATTTATAAATAATGCAATCCAGTATAAGTTAAATGAAGTCAATAAAACACTCATATGTGTTGCCTGCAAAGTAGTTTAAATTCATTTGTTAAAAAAAAAAAATTACTTCAGAGGCAAGATTATTTTTCAAACAAGCACCAGTAGTCCTCCTTATTGTGTGTACTTTCCAAATGGAAACTGGAGTTTTCCAATACAAGAATTACCTGAGTGAGTATGTAAGTAGATTGCATTGAGAGGCGTGGTTAGAAATATTTTGGTAGACTTTGACATGGCCTGAGCTACAGATAATTCTTCATGTTGGGAAGTTTGATATCCCTCAGTTCTGTCACACTTAGGAAATTTTTTAAAAATTTAAAATATAATAAAAACAGAACTTGTCCTATCCTCCTATCCTAATAATAATTGAAATATCATACTAAAAATCTGGTAATAATAGACTAGTAAGCAAACATTTGTGTACATTAGCTCTGGGAGTTTACAGTCTTCAATTTAATACATACTATTTTTTAAACTAGATAGTAGTTGGACCATTTCTGTATAAAATAAAAGGCCCACAAAACAGCAGTTTTTTGGAAAGTCAGTCTGGGATTTTCTGTGTTCAGAAAGTTATAGAATCATAGAATAGTATCACAGAATCATGAATGGCTTGGGTTGGAAGGGACCTCAAGGGTCACTGAGTTCCAACCCCCCTGCCACAGGCAGGGCTGCCAACTTCCATATATAATACTAGACCAGGCTGCCCAGGGCCCCATTCAACCTGGCCTTGAACACCTCCAGGGACGGGGCACCCACAACCTCTCTGAGCAGCCTGTTTCAGCACCTCACCACTCTCGTGGTAAATGAAGTCCATTTTTCCTGGAGTATTTTCAGTGGTATCAGTGGTAGATTATATGAGAAACTTCTACTGGAATAATTCCTCTGAGACATCTTTTATTTGCTTCATGGGTAAAGAAGCATCAGAATGATATACAGCATTCTAGACATTTTCAGTGGCGAGTCATTTACCTCCCTGATCTTAAAAGCAGGATGAAAATGGTTCATGGTCAGAGCTGCTAAAAAAGACCATCTTGCCTTATTTTTAATTGCATTAATTTTTTCTTTTATCATCTCCTTTCAAAATTAGAAAATGCAGTTTTTCTTGAGTTAGGAGCATATATATTCTTCCTTTGTTTGGGTTGGCCTGACAGGTCATTTGAAGCATAGACTTCTGAGTCTGGCCTGCGACATCTTAACTAATAGAGGTGGCAGGTGTTAGAACCTGAATTTTCATTTAGTCTTTCAAGTGGCACCACTTACAAAGCCCTGGGCTTTGCCTAAGGTAGCAAATTATGACCCATATGTCGCATATGGGAGATGCAGGCTACTGAAGAGCCTAATTCTTTAATGGTCTGCTGTGTTATAATGGACTGAATCACTCCTCTATTAATGTCTCAGCTTCTCCACTGTGGACCATAGAGATTTTTGGTTGGATTGAAATGCCAAAGATTTTGGCTTGGACAAAATGCCAACTTTTTCACTAATTCTAAAGTGAAGCACTGCATCTGTCAGTATTCCCAGGATGAAAAAGCTTTTCCTTTGAGTAGTGTTTAGTGCAGTGTCACAGCTGTCCTCTGCTGGGATTTCTGCAAAAATGGAAGAGAGGAAGAAAAGCAACTCTATAAATAAGTGATTTGGTTCTCATACTGGTTTAGCTGACTTTTGGCGGTGTTTCCAAGTCTGTTCAAGTCATTAGCTTTTAAATTGCCAAGCTGAATACAAACAAACAAAAACCCTCTTCATTCATACAAGCTGTAGCTTGTTCTTCATGTGCTCTAATAAATCATCTTTTTTTTCTACTAGCACTCAGCTACCTGACAGCAGAACCAGTAATGCTAATTTCCACCATAGGGTTCAGCAGTTCAACCTTACTGGGTTACGAGGAACTCCTTTTGACTTACTCTCTCTGGTCTCTTCCATCTGTATCCACTTTGAACAAATGTCCTCTGGACACTATGTTTTAAGACACATTAGCTTACATTTGCCAAAACACCAGTTTTGTGCTTTGCCACAGACGTGGAGAATTATCTAAAATTTCCTTTGTAGCATTGGGATGTGAATCTGAAAATCAATCGTACACTGTAATTACAAGATTCTTAAAAATAAATCTTCTCTTTCATGACCATAAATAACTGTTCAGTTGAAAAACTCAATAGTCCGTTATTCTAATAAAGCTTATGCATCAGCAACAACATGCAACAAATCTTAAAATCACAGAACAATTTTATTACACAGATTCTAAAAAAATCTCTATTTTCAAAACTGCAGCATGTGCTAAACTAAAACCTGAATGATGTATGTTCATATTAATTTTGGGATGTTGCCTGCAATTTAAAACAAATGTTTCATCATTTTGTGCTCTGTATTGCATTTGCTTACTTCGATTTGTGAGGAGCACTTTCTGATACATGTGTATTCTAGAGCATACATGTGGAAGATGTGCTCCTGAAAACAGTCCAGAAGTTTTGCTCCTCCCAGTTCAGAATAACAGACATTCACCTCAGCTGAGATCTGAGCTTCAAAACAGAACGATGTTCCGTAACTGCTCTCAAGGACACGATCCATTGAAGAAAGTCACAAACTACCAATGAACAAAGGACTAACATAAAATAACTGCAGTTTAAGTTGAGCTCCATGCTGAATTGCATTCAGTAGAAAGGCTGCATGTGTCCTGGCTGACTTTGGATCGCATTTAAACAGACTTAATTAATTATTGTTACCTTAAAGACAGATCAATATCAATATGGCTGTTCAGTCTTAGAAAAAAAATATCATTTAAAATTTGGTGCAATGGCATCAGTGAGAATTCAGCTGAGTAATACTGAGGGACTGGGTCATTTACCAAGATTTAACTTGCTTTTAATGTTTGTTTTATCTCCTGAGATAGACTTGACTACTGTCAATTGCAAACATCCCGAAAAACATAGGCAAACTCATCTCTGCTGGCATTCCTATTGATGCAGGTGTCCTAGTCATTAAATAAATCTTTTTTTTTTTCATGAATATGGTAAGCTTGAAGCAGTTTGTAATGTGGTGTTTATGCATCATGAAGCACAAGACAGCACAGGGAAGGACACAACTTGGCTTTTAATTTCATCTTACGTGACGTTTCAGTTTTTTCTTGGTTTTCTTCGTGAGACAGATTTCTCCTTTATTACCAGTGCTATTCTGTCAACTGTTTTTGTTTTTGTTTGTTTGTTTTTGTTTTGTTTGGGGTCTTTTTTTTGCTTCTAGTCAGGTCTGCTTCTGTCTTACAGAGAAAGAAAAAATGCCAGTCTGTTATCTCACATTTCAGTTAACATATATTTGCTTTGGGGTAAAAAAGTTGAAGAAAAAAGGGAAATGTCAAAAATGAATAATAAATGGCGTATAAACAGAAGCAGATTTTCTGTGATATGTTACCCCTGATAAACTTGATAATGTTTCCCAAATGTGTTGCCTTGGTTCAGATCCAAATCTACTGGTCAGATTTTATGTGCTATTTTTAATTTTACTGCTTAAAATACTTGACATCATCTTGTAGGAATTCCCTCCTACTCCAGAGCTGTATCCAGTTATTTGTAGGTTAAAATTCATCTTAATATAGGCTCACATAAAACATGTGTTACCAGAGAGGCAACAAAAAGATAGATCTGGGTGGGTAAAACAAGCTGGATTTGCGAGGAAACTCTTTTTTTTTTTTTTCTTTTTGATGAAATATGTTTTCCTTTGAGGCCATTCTGCTGTTTGATATTGTACACTCCAAGGTCTTTCCATTCAGTAAACTTTCCTTGCCCTTTAAGCAGCGAAATCAGAACGTGAAAGATGAATACAAACAAGGGACAGGGGGACCTGGAAACGTTTAGGACTTCACAAAAAGCCTATAGATCCAGGCAATAAAATCAGGAGGTACATGAAAACAATGTAGCTCTTTGAAATACCTAACAAGCCTCATTCACTCCTATAGGTACTGCCACATTGGCTTCTATGGAGTTACTCTGCTCTGGATTGGTATTTGTGGGGATATTCCTAGGGAGAGGCTATTTGTAAACATAAAACAGTAAAGACCTGGAAGCATTAAAACAGGCTGAGAGAAAGGAATGTTTTCTCCAATGATGCACAGCACTGACAATAGCAATATGAGAAAGCACAGCCCTAACAACAGAAAAGCATTGCAGTTACTTGCTGATGTCTGTTAGCTAGCGTTCCTTCACAGTTATCCCATACCAAGTAGTAGATACACTGTAAGTAATATCCTTAAATATCAAGTTCATGCTTCAGTGCCTCAGCTGAGTTCAGTACTTGAAGTGGACTGGGCCTGATGAACTTCACTGTACAGTATTTAATGAACTGGGTTAGCACAGATTCTTGTTACGTGTGATTACTTTGAAGGGAGTGGTAAAGCAAGTGCATTTCCTTAAACATCAGAATGAGGTGGAAAATAAGAGCCCAATTAGATAATAGGCCATCTCAGACTAATAGGTCACCTCAGACCATGTCAAAGGACTGTAGTTTCCTACAGAGAAAGGAAGAAGCAGTGGAAGAGAAGTAGCAGTGGCTTCTCTGTAAGGCGTTTGATGGCACCTGTATGGAGTTGATGAAATGTTGTCCAGATAGATCCGCTACAGCTTTCTTGCACACAAAGGCTCTGGCAGTGCAGCTGCTCAAGGCTGAGCTACAGTTCGTGGCAAGATTTGGGCTGAGCCCATTGCCCTGTCCTCAGAGAGAAACCTGCAGCCAGGGGCTTGCTCAATCTGGGGCTCGTCCCACATGTGATATTTTGGAGGCAGTGAAAGAAAAAGAGTACCACTGTTGCCAGAGTGTGCTAACCAGAGGCCAGTCCTGAATCCTTTTCAGACAACCACACAAGCACCTAGAATCTTACCCCAAATAACTGTTTGCCAAGAAGACAGATGTTGGGTAGGGAAAGAAAATAAGTATTTATATATTTGCTTTATATTACACCTGCTGTGCAGTTATTCCTTTCAGCAGACACCAGAAAATGTTCTTTTGTGTTAAAGAAAATGTGTAATTTTATTAAGCAATGTTATACAAAATTCCAGCCAGCAGATGAAATACAAACTCTGCCATGCATTTCAAAATATAAGGGACTAATATCACATTTATATGAGGGACTGATACCATATTTCTCATCCACTTCTCAAGCTGACTTCAGTCAGTTCCCTAACTGAAGTTTGCAAACATTAAGGCAAAATACTAACTTTTTAACAACATTTTCTTCAAATGAAATTAATGGCTAAGATATTCTTGTGCTGGCTATCCTGAGGAAAGCCAGTCTTTTGCCTTTGTTTACCAGTCAGTGATCTAGGGATAATTACACAAGGATAGATCATTTAATCAGTGGTAAACATGGCTTGCGTGACTGCACTGGAGACAGAGATCACATTTGTTTTTCCTTTTAATCTGAGTGCCCTTTATAAGACAGGCTTGCTAAGGCCGTGAATTATAACTAATATAATCTGAGAAAGGTGAAGTGTAGCAAAACTAAATGAGTAGAATGTTGCTCTTGGTGTTTTATGCCTGTTAAGCAATTATCACCAGCAGACAGTCCAAGTAAGAAAAGAAGAGAATCCAACAGTGATAACAACTGATTTAATAAACCAGCATGCCAGACAAAAACTGAATTTTGTGAATTCTGTCTCATTTGCATTCCACCTTGACGTCACCTGACAAAGACACATCTTCTCTCTTTTCATAGAATCATGGAATAGCTTGGGTTGGAAGGCACGTCAAAGCCCATCCACTTCCAACCCCTCCGCAGGGTTGCCACCCATCAGATCAGAGCTGTCCAGGGCCCCATCCAACCTGGCCTTGAATACCTCCAGTGTTGGGGCACCCACGATTTCTCTGGGCATTCTCTCAGTAAGGAATCTTTAATGCAGTGTAAGACATTTTGTGTTTTCTTTGTGGGTTGTTGTTTTAATGCCTGTTGAGTAAAACCAGGGGTGTGTGAACTCAATGATGATACAAGCTGAGTGTAGATGTTCAAGGCCAGGTTGGATGGGGTGCGGGGTAACCTGACCTGGTAGGTGACATTCCTGCTCATGGGGAGGGGTTGGGACTGGATGGGATTTGAGGTCCCTTCCAACCCAAGCCATTCTGTGATTCTATGACTCTATGATTCTATGACTCTGAATATATGAAATGCTGAGCCTGACTACTCCAGCCCAGTCACTGTGGATCTCAGGATTAATTTGGGGATGCTCCTGTGCCTTGGCCATGCTGCAGGCTGCTGTAAGAGGGAAACACTACTCATGGGAGGAAAGGTAGAAGCCTGAACTCCCTCCTTTGAACCCAGAAGGAGGCTGAAGAAGGAAGCATGACACAGCAGTGGTAAAAGAAAAAGAAAAAAAATGAGCAGCGTGTAAGATTTGGGGGAATAAAAGCAGAAAGAAAAAAAAAAATAAAGAAAAAAACACAAAAAGCTCTCTGAGTTGGAATAGGGAACAACATGGCTTTATACAAACTAAGCTCTGCAGAAAATGATCTGTGTACAGCTCTGAGAAGAGGTTTCCTCACTCAAATGTCAACATAAGCATGATTTAGGAGCCCAAGATTCCTCTTACATATTGTTTCTATTATAGTGCAATTCACTAAGTTATAATGGCATAAGAAGATAATGCTTCCGAAAATACTCAGCTTTTTCTTCTTTTCCAAATTCTAAAAAAATATATATTATCTCTCTGGTAAAAGCCTAAGAAATCTTCTAAGTTAGATATTTATTATACTGCTTGATTCGTCATGGGAAGGCAATGAGGGCAATACCCAAAACTGCAGTTTTAATTCCCTGCTGATGTGTAGAGGGGCAGAGCAGTGTTTTTGGGCTGATTTATCTATTGCAAACCTGCATATAAGACTGGTACTTTCAGAAGGCAGTTGAGGTCTCCGGTGAGGTGAAGTGCCGCTCTGCCACAAGTTTCTGTCTGAATAAGAACTACTTGAAGACTGAACAGAGACCTCATGCTTTGATTTAACTGAGGATATACAACATCAGAGACTTGAAGTCTTTTCATCATGTTGTTCAGGCTGTGACTTTCGCTTGTGAGAGCAGATTTTCTGTTTGTTTTGTCTTCTGTCTTGTATAAGAAGGCAGAAATTGGCGGCTGTAGGTGAAACAAATATAGGACAGAAGGACTACCATAGGTATTATCTGTTGTAAGCATTGGCAGCAGGTTGGGTGTCAGCTCAGTGACATGTAGAATGACTTGCTCTCTGGTTTGCCGTAATACTTTGTCATAACCAAGCTGGAAAGCCAAACCAAATTTCAGATAGATAATATGGTGGCAGAAGATCTAGGTGGTGCACTCAGAAGTCAGCACAGAAGCAAAATATACTTCAAAAGGGGAATTGCAATCTTGCATTTATTCTAAAATGGCAAAAAAAAAAAAAAAATACAAAACAAAACAAAGGAGGATTATAACATTTATATAATTTACACTACAAAATATATGGCTACATCCTTCTGCTTTTGGAAGCTTCATTGTTCCCATGAGAAAGAGCTGTAATAGCCCAATGGTGCTGCTTGCATGAAGAGATATGGCAGAAAGAGGGTCTATCTGGATTTGCTGCATTTTTCTTCAAGTCTCAGCAAAATTAAACAAAACAAAAACAAGAAAAAAGGAGAAGAGAAAGGATGAGAGAGAAGACATACAATTTCACTACAGAGGAGTGAGTATTTTACCTGAGTTGACCTTGGTTTTGGAGGGAAAAGAGCAACCATGCATGGGTGTGAGCCAGACTGTGATCTTCACAAAGATCTGTGCCTTTATTTTCAGGCAGAGACATGGCCTGAGGTCATCAAACACACATTTTCCACTTCCTTATTATCCAGTCTGTAGATTAACTAGAGGAAATGAGAGCTGCATTTGCCTCCTCTTCTCTTGCAAAAGAGATGCTGGTGTGGCAGGGCAGGCTGGGGCTCCTTCTGCAAACACAGCAGCTTGAGGCTAAACCTAGACAAGGGCAGGCGATATGAGAGTTTGCATCCATACCCAGGCCCCACAGTAACAATTAAACAATAGATCTGGGAGCATTTGCTTTAGTGTTTTGGTTTGGATTAGCTTTCTCAGACACCTCCAGTTACTGGACAACCTGTCTGGGAGCACGTGAAGTGATTCCTTTTCCCTTATGCTGAAGGATGTCCATTATCACAAGAATATACCTGAACTTATGTAAAGCCTCCAAAATATGTGTACAAGGAACATCACACCCTCAGCACAAACCATTTTGCACTACAGATCCATTACTTTTGAGCCACATAACTCCTGAAATTTGACATAATCCAAAGATGGTCAGCTAACAACATAGAACCATAGAATCATGGAATCGTTTAAGTTGGAAGGGACTCTTACAGGCCATCTAGTCCTACTCCTCTGCAATGAGCAGGGACACCTACAGCTCCATCAGGTTGCTCAGAGCTCTGTCCAGACCTTGAGTGTCTCCACAGATGGGGCATCCACCACATCTCTGGGCAACCTGTTCCAGTGCCTCAACATCCTAATGGTAAAAAATTTCTTCCTTATATCCAATCTAAATCTCCCCTCCTTTAGTCTGAAACCATTTCCCACTGTCCTATCACAACAGACCCTACTAAAGAGTTTAGTGATAGCATTACAACTTTCATTATTATTTACCATAATCAAGTAATATTCCCTGATGCCAACAATCATAGGAAAACGTAACTTGCATCAACACTTTAATTAAGAAAACCTCTGCATCAAGCTGACCAGAGCTGGAGCATCTCAAAGCCCACCTTCCCTCCAATCAATTGAAATTCCTGCCTGTGAGCATTACTTTGTAAAGCACTTTGATGCTGCAGCATCTAACTTCAAAATAAATTTGAGGAAAATGATGTTTTAAAACATTAGAGTTCCAGTCTTGCTTGATAAAGCACAAACCAAAAGTCTGGATAAAAGTGGAACATACAGAACACAGAAGCAAATTTGTACTTGTGTGTTGAGAGGTGCTCCCACTGAGGGCGATGTCCCTCCCATGGCTGAGTCAGGACTCAGAATGATCATCCCAACCTGCCAAGAATAATGGGAGAAAAGGAAATGTTGTTTCCACTCTTCCCCATGTTTCTTTTTTTTTTTTTTTCCATTTTTTCTAGTTCCTAGTTCTAGTTTCTAGTTCCTAGTAGTTGCTTGTAATATTTTCCAAAGTAGTTGCTTGAAATATTTTCCAAATTTGGGAGCCTGATTGGTTGAAACAATTGAGAAGATTTTGCTGTCAACAATGATCTGAGCTAGTTCTTCTTTATTAGCATTATGCACAATGATTTCTTGCAGAAGCATAAAGGCTTTCTTGTGAATATTTCCAACCAAACCTGCTGGAAATTGGCTTCATCATGAAATCATGCCTTTCAAATCCTATACTGGATTTCCCTGCCATAAATATTTAATAGAGAATTAAAAGCTCATTAGACAGTCTCAACAATCCATATTTAATACATGTGTATCTAAAACTGCTCATATTAATGTTTTTCTTTAGTATGAACGGTAGAGAATGCTCACTGAGCTGAAGTCTCAACAAACAAACAGGAACTGCATACAGAACAATCAAGTACTGTAATTCACAGGAATATTAATGGAGCAATTTAAAATAAATATTGTGATACAGATAATTTTTACTACTGCAAACACCCGAACATTAGTAACACATTACTACATAATATGGGAGAATCTGGAACAAATAGGATGAATGAAATATAAACAGGAGGGGCAATGGCAGTTTATGAGGGTGGATAGTGATAGGACAAGGGGGAATGGTTTTAAACTGAGACAGGGGAGGTTTTGGTTAGATCTTAGGAGGAAGTTTTTCACACAGAGGGTGGTGACACGCTGGAACAGGTTGCCCAAGGAGGTTGTGGATGCCCCATCCCTGGAGGCATTCAAGGCCAGTCTGGATGTGGCTCTGGGCAGCCTGGTCTGCTGGTTTGTAACCTTGCACATGAAAGGGGGTTGAAACTAGAAGATCATTGTGGTCATTTTCAACCCAGGCCATTCTATGATTCTATGAAATAAATATTGCTCAGTTCCTCTCTGTGAACTGTTTCATTAAAACATTAAAATCATCCAGAAGCCATGCATGACAAAGCAAGCAGTGTTTGCATGAGTTTGATCATCCCCAGCAGTGCCTCTGTAAGTCACACTCAAGAGAGGTGTTCCCAGGGTTTCTTTTCACTCATCTAACCAAGTTCTCTGGACAGTATCCATTCTCTCTACACTGAATGGAAATGTCAAGATCACCTATGATGTCAAAGCAAACCTTCACAGTTTTCAAAACAGTAGAATCTTGTTATGTGCTTGTAAACAGTTGTGCCCCACCAACCCTCTGGCCTTATTAAAGCTGCTGTCAGGAATGCAAAATTACAGCAACAGAAAGCAAGCACGTGTTGGGGACAAACGTGTAGAGCAGCAGTTGGACAACTTTGCTTGTTTCTGTCTCCATTTGCTAACCATAGTAAGATAAAATAAAGTGTTGAAAGTATTTATAGGTTAGATTAGAACTATTCCCACTTTCTGCAATGTATCACAGAAATATCTTCCCTAGTGTCAGTTCATGCCTTAAATTGGGCAGAGCAGCATTTGCACCAACAAAATCCATCCAATAGCATGGTGAAAATCATAGAATCACAGAATCATTAAGGTTGGAAAGGACCTCTAAGATCACCATCTCCAACTACCCCCACCATGCCCATTACCCACGACCCTCAGTGTCACATCCACCCTTATCTTGAACACCTCCAGATGTGTGACTCCACCACCTCCTTGGGCAGCCTGTGCCAATGCCTCACCACTCCTTCTGAGGAAATGTTTTCCCAATATCTGACCTGAACCTCTCCTGCCACAGCTTGGTGCCATTACCTCTTGTCCTAACGCTGTTACCTGGGAGAAGAGGCTGACTCCCACCTCACTGCAACCTGCTTTGAGGGAACTGTAGAGATGTCAGCAATGGCTTAAGAAGGGGCACAAACCTGACTGGCAATCTCAACTGAAGTACTGCAGGCTAGTCAAATAAAGGAAGTTGATTTTTTTAAAACATAAATCCATGCACCTTGCAGCTGGATTATTTAACGAGGATAACATTTGGCAACTAATGCCAGTTGAAGCTTGAATATTTCTGAAGGTTTCAGACCTTGTCAAATTCTAATGTATGTAATTTAATATGGCAGGATTGCTGCATAAAATTATTGCACTGCTTTTAAAATTATCAGTTTATATGCTAATAAAACCTAAATGAAATCTGTTTATTGTGTGCTCCACGAAATTAGCGAGAACAGCTCTGTGTGTTTTTCTGAGGTCAGGAAAATGCCACTCTTGTGAAGCAAACCACTCTGAAAGCTGACAATCAGGTTTATCTTTTTACTTATAAAGCCGCAGAACTTCACCTCAACTTTCTGCCTTGTTGCTTTTCCAGTCCATCCAGCTATCATTTATATGAATGCTCTCTTGTTTAACCTCATAGTATGATTATTCAGCTCAAGGGAAGCTTAGCTTTACGAAACTGTCAGCTGTACAATGCTGTGGACTCAAAGGCCTCACTTTGGCTGTGTTTTGCTGACGTATTGGTTTCTGTGTATTGACAAGTAACGTAGGGAATACTGGAGAAATTAGTGGCACATCAATCAGGGCCTCTCCAGAGCCAGCTCAGGTGGTTTCTGATTGCTTCCTTAAGCATCTTTTGATGTCTCTGAATCATCATCTAGAGGTGAAACAAATCCATTGTATTGCACACCAAAACACTTTGTACTCTCAGTGGTTTATCCCTGAAGCACACAACCCCCTCTACCCCCCCTGTTAATGCTGCTAATAACTGCAGCTGCAGGGGAGGCATACCCTTATGCTGATAAAAAAAGGACATGAAAGTGATATTCCTATACCTATCTGAAGGAAGACAGATATAAATATTCTAACTTTTGTACACATAATACTACAGCAAAGTCAGGGTTTTTTTTTAGTCAGGTTTATTTTCATCCAGTTTTTCATTCAGTTCTTGTTTCCTCCTATGCTCAATTAATTAATGATCAATTATACTATTATCTTTTTTATGATATTTGTACTTAATTCTTCATGATTATCATTATCGTTATCTGACATATAATAGAAAGTGAGTGAAAAATCCCAGGTTAAACTGCAGAGAATTTCCTGATTTTTAATCAGATATTTTTATTTTTCATCTTACAAAGTGGCACCACTGCTGTGCTACCAGAGGTTTTAAACATTCTTTTTCCTTAATTCGAACGTGTGAGATTGAAGCAGGTATTCAAGAGGATTATAGACAATTCAAAGCATCTTAGACTTCAGAGAATTTTGAGGAAAATGACTGAATCAAGGAGGCAACTCTCCATCACTGAGGTGCTAATCAAGCTGTTGCAGATGTATTTAAAGAACAGTTCCTCACATAGCAGAAACCAGATGGAAAGATCTTGATTTGCCGAGCAAGTTAGGTAACTTCTACTCTTTGGACAAGTACCATATGCAGAGGCTAAAATCTTTCTGGGCTGAGCCTGGTGAGGAGCTGATACAGCTGTCCTGTTAACAAGGTGGGGAAAATGTGGCTTTCCCTTCCACCTCCAGGAGCACTCACACATATCCCATAGCATTTATGCAATAGTTACATCTGATGGGACGGGAAGGGGAAGGGGAAGGGGAAGGGGAAGGGGAAGGGGAAGGGGAAGGGGAAGGGGAAGGGGAAGGGGAAGGGGAAGGGGAAGGGGAAGGGGAAGGGGAAGGGGAAGGGGAAGGGGAAGGGGAAGGGGAAGGGGAAGGGGAAGGGGAAGGGAAGATCCCCCATGCTGCAGGCCGCTGTGGGTGATGCTGCCCCGGGGCGAGGCAGCTGGGAGCGGCGGGGCGATTGAACGAGTGCGGTGGGCTGGGCCGTAGCCACGCGGTGCCGGGAGGAGCCAGGGAGGCCGTGCCGGTTTCTGCCCATCCATCACCTGTCAGTACTCTCTCTGCTCGAGCAGCCCCAGACGGACGGGTGCCGTTTTGCCCATAATTTCCCCGCCGGTTCCTCTGGAACCGCAGCCTTGATGTGAATCTCGGCGAAGCAGGAGTTGTCAGGACGACACGTCAGCAATTTTGTAAAAAAATAATTTAGTAAAAGGTCACAAAGGGAGTAGGCACGCTGCTGAACTATCATCCCGTTCACGTTGCTCAGTGTCTTTGCAAGCTGCGCTAGTTTTTTTCCATCAATGCCAGTGCTCCCTCCAGGGATGTGCTGACAGGTGCCTGCAGCCCTCCACCCACTGTGGGATCCTGGAAGTTGTGGACTGTGAAAAGCTGCACAGAACTTCCTTGCAAGGTTAGAACAGGGCAGCTTTTAAGACTCTAAACCAGCAGTGGTCCCTTTCTGAGCAGGCACAGCTGAGAAATGAATGCCGTGTCCTCGCTGTATGACCCACACAGTTTCTCATTATGTTTATTATTTTCCTCTCTACATCTATTACTCTTACTGAACACTTTTATCATGCTTATTTAAAATATGAGAAACACAGTCTGCCTCGGGGTGCCTATTTTTGCTAAGACTTGCAGTTTCCCTTCTGATGTTTTACACGGAAAGCTTGGTAACTTTATCTTGGGAATCTTAATTAAAAAGCAGAAATCATCTCTCCACCTTAGAGAATCAAAGCTCAGAGTTACAGAGAAGTTGGAACTGTTTTGGAAGTGCCAGCAGCTTCGTAACAAGGATGCGGTCAGCCCAAGGAACAGGCTTTAACAGACTGATTTCTAACTACAGACACCCTCTGGTGCCAATAATGAAAAAGGCATAGGCCCTCTGACCTCAGGAAAATCACACATTTCTATCCCATGAATAGTTCACAGAAGAAGCTACACATCCTTAGTGGGATGTTAGGTGGTGGGCACAGCACTGTGCTGAGCAGTTCTGTGGAGCTGGAATTCAAATGTTATGTATATGGTGGCCTGGGCAGCTGGTCTGGTGGTTGGCAACTCTGCACATAGCAGGGGGTTGAAACTAGATGAGCATTGTGGTCCTTTTCAACCCAGGCCATTCTATTATTCTATGATTCTGTGATTCTGTGATTCTATGAATCTATGATTCTATGATTCTATGATTCTATGATTCTATGATACATACGTGCATTAACACCAGCAACCAACTAAACATATAAATCAAAAAGGTCAAAAAGGTCAGTTTTCTCAATAACCTACAAGGCTTGATCAATATGTTTGCATGCATATGAAAATGTATGTTTGAAAGTTAAACTGTGCAACACATTGGAGATGACTAGACTACATCTACTTGGATGGGGCTGCAGTAGTCCGCAAACTATCTCTTCATCCTCATGTCATGGGCATGGCGGCCATGTGAAGCAGATCTGGTGAGAGACCATCTCTTTTGGGGTGAAGTACAAAGACTCAGGTCCAGGGGAGTACGGAAACAGAGCCTTTGTGTATGTGCCATGCAAGCAGTGTTCCATGTATCACTCCAGTTGTTCTCCTGACAGCTGAAGTATCTCTTTTTTCAAGTCAGGAGATATTTGCTATGTTTTGTTTACCATGTTGCAGAAGTGCATGAGAAGCTCTGATCACAGAATCATTTAGTCATAGAATCACCAAGGTTGGAAAAGACCTCTAAGATCATCCAGTCCAACTGTCTCCTGTCACCAATATTTCCCACTAAACCATGTTCCTCAGCACAAAACCTAAGTGCTCCTTGAACACCTCCAGGGACGGTGACTCCACCACCTCCCTGGGCAACCCATTCCAGCACCTGACCACACTCTCAGAGAAGTATTTCCTAATTTCCAAATTTCGCCTGGTGTAACTTGAGGCCATTCTCTCTATTCCTATTGCTAGTTACATGGGAGAAGAGGCCTGATGAACCTGACTCCTCATTTCCCTGTATCCCCTGTGATAATTGTTCTCCGAGTTACCACGTGTCAGCTGAGTGGCAATAGCTGACTCCGTGAGTGCTTTTAGCTTGTAGCTTGTAGAAAACACAGACAAAACAAGTCAAATCAGACCTCAGTGAAGAAGACAAATCTTTAATGTTATCCTTGGCAGTAGCAATGGGCAATGATAAGTATGCAGTGAGCTGCTGTGGTTCAGCTGGTAACTCATTAGTAGTCATTAGCCAGATCAAGTGTCAGAGCTCTCAGCTCTCCTCAGCTCCTTCAAAAGCTGCAGCTCCTCTTAGGCAGGGATTGTGCCTCGGAAAGGACCTTCCACCTCAGACAGGGATTATTTCCACAGCAGTTGAAGCTGCAGCAGCTGGGGGATGTCCCACTATTGAGGCTCTATTGTGAATCCCACTGAAATCAGAAAAAAAATCAGATCCCACCCTGGTCTCTGACCAGTAGAGTAAATCTATAAAAATCACTCCTCATCAAGATGAATCTAGGCAGAATGTAAATGACAGAATGCAAAGAAAACCGCCTGGTTCACACGGGAGAGGAACTGTAGCATGCCCAGAACACATACGAGGGGTATGCGTAGAGACTCCTTCTCCCACAGGTGGTTTATGAGAGATTTAACCATGTGTTCTTTCCCCCCAGACAGTTTGGTAACATCAATGGGGAAAGATATGAGCCTGGAAGGGAGATTGCTTCTTGCAGCATCAAAGAACAACAGAAGTGGGAGGCTGAAGCAAAAGCGAAAAAAAAAAAGTTTTATGAAACATTTTTTAAAGTCGGCATTTAAAAGCGAGGTATTGTGTTGTACCCTTCCTGTCAGCTAAAGTGGCTTTTTATGGATATCAGCACACAAGGCTCGACTGAAGGCATGCCAGGAATGCTGGATAGGTCAGCTGGATGCTGAACTGACATGTCCTAAAGGGGTGAGACGTGATCCAAGAGCAACGCCAACACTGAAAGCATTTGTTAGAGTGTGTCAGCACAGAAGATGATCAATACCTACCGCTTTTAGTGGTTCAGTGTTCTGCATAGCACAGGGAGCAGTTCAGGAGATGTTTTATTGATGACACCACAGGCTGTCAGGCAAACTCCATGGATAAAGATTTTCAGATTTGCTTTATGGCCCTTTCAGTAAGGGGCAGTGCTTTTTTCAATAAAATAAAAATTATTGGCAATCATTTAGATTATAACAAATGTCTGAAATATACCTTAGCTAATTTAGCCTTAATAGCAAACTAATTACAAAGCCGATACAAACCTATTGATTGCTATACTTACATTTACTGGATATCATCATCTACCTACAGTTATGTGCATACTGCTAAATCTTTTAATTCACATTTTAAAGTCTTAGAGGGGCACCTGTATCTTATTAAGGTTAAAGACATTGCTAAATTTGTTTGCAGTTGTTAAGAATTTCCTTTATTTTCTGGGCTATTATATTTTAGGCCGAGCATCTGCTTCACGTGCAATTCTGTCTATGTGCGCTGAAAATTTTGACCAAAATTCTTCAGGTGTTTCAAATAATTAATACAACACTCTTGAGAAAAGTACATTATTTCATTCATATCTCAGCGGTGATTTACTTTAAGTAATTCAATGACCCACATGCCAGGAGGCTTTACATTTGGCAGGGGCATCGTGCCTTTTGCAGCACTTCAGTGCCAGGCTTCCTGTAGAGGCATGATATCTCAGCCCATTCTCCCTGTAAATTCATTCCCTTTTCTCACTGCAATCCTTGCAGCTTTAGAGACCCACCAGTTCTTTGGTGCAATTTTACTTCTGTGCTTGAGCAGGAGGTTTGTCCAGAGCCCTCCACAAGCCCCTCCCAGCCGTATGGTTCCACCACCAATTCTCCATCCAGCCTCAGTTCCTTCACATCCTGCTTACATTTTCTCCTTATCTCCTGTCATATGCTTCTTGTTTTGTTGTTTGTTTGTTTTTCATAGAAACCTAGTGTCAAGTTCAGCCCTTCATTTCATTTTTCTAAAGCTTTCCTACTCCCGAACTTCACCATAAAGTCTTTTTTTTGTTGTTCTTTACTTCAGATTTTTCTGAAACCCATTTAACCCTGCTTGGGTGCTTTTACATTCCTGTGGTAGCGCAAGTAAAAATACGGCCTTTTCCATACAGAGAGATGAAAAAGATTACAGGAATTGGAGAATCTTCGTGCAGCTTCACCCACACACCTGGGTAGGGGTGAGGTTTCCTCCAGGCTCACTCCTTGTGACCTAATCTGAAAACCTGACTCAGATAAAACTTCCCTTGAAATCAATTACTATATCAGCTAATAAAGAACTTCTGAACTTTGAATTAGCAATGATTATAAGCTGATTTTCTACAGTGAATAAAATAGGCCTTCTTCATTTTCTTTGCTGCTCTTCTTGGAAAGCTGATAGTTACTGCAGAGAATAAAATGATGTTGATATTTTGGTTTTTTTGCACTGCTGTCTGGAGGCGGTAGATCTGTGTGAGTATTCAACACTGCACAAATCTCCTTGCAAGAAAATAAAAAAATAAAAACCAAAAAATCCATATGTTTAAAATTCACAAAATTCTTTCCAGTGAATGTGCCTGCTCTCATTTCTCAAGGGGTAGAAGCTCCAGCTTTATCCAGCTGTAACTTAAGAGTTCTTTTGAACGGAGTGGTAGAAATATTATTACATGAATCCTGCGTGAGACTGCAAATCTGATTTCATGCTTCATTTCCATTACTTTTTCAATTCGTGGAGCGATATAATAGACTGCTGGCTTTAGCTTCCCAATAGGTTCTGACCAAGCATCATTGAAGTATCACTGAAAAAGTCATGGGGAATTTCAAAGAGGATTGAAACAGTTTATGGATAATGTGCTTTTTGTTAGGCTCTGAGAAGTAAGATTATATCATGAATTCACAAACGACAACATAAGCAGATATACGTAGAGGATTCAATAACAAATGTGTGCAGCATAGCACCGTCCCTGTAAATACAGGAATTCCGTATCTAGCTCTGGAGTTGCTAATTAAGAAAACAATTTTTCTTCAGTATCAACAAATGAAATTAGTTTGTGCTGAGGCTGGTGTTGTAGAGTTCTGATTGCTGATGCCAGGTACACAGCTTGAGTATTTATACCACAATCTGAAATACAGATAGTATTGATGTGTGATGAATTTTCAAAAAAACACAACAAAAGTCTAAAAATGATCAATTACACTTTTTATTCTCTCTCCATGACTAGTAGAATTTCACTGACACTTTGACATCCAAGAAGAGCAGATTTCCAAATATAAGCACAGTAGGGTTTCATGAACTGTTTTTCAGATGTGATAATGTTTCTATGACTCCAGTTTCTTTCCTTGGCCAGGTGGGGGTGTTCTTGGCATAACTTTCCTCAGGAACAAGATCCACAAATACTCGGCAGTTCTCTGCTGACATCTGAGGAGAGTCAGTTTTACTCTATGTTCTGGCTCTGACTGCAAGCAGATGGGATCACCATTTTGACCAGATTATAGAAATGGTCCTATTCTGAGAGTTCTGTTACACCAAAATCCACAGCAGTGAATCTGGGCTGATGGTTCTGGAGCAAGGCATGTCAATAGTATTATAATTAAGATAATCACTGGACACAATGTGGAATAATTGCCTTTACAGAAGTTTTCTGTTTGGTGTTTAAATCTCTAGTTGGGGTATGGTTGGTTTATTTTTGGTTTGTTTGGAGGTTTTTGTTTGTTTGTTTTTGGGTTGGCTTTTTGTTTGTTTGTTTGTTTGCTGGTTTTGTTTTTGTTAAAATTCCAGAACAAAATAAGAATTCTGCCCCCCCAAAAATCTGCAGTCTGTAAAAAGTTAGCTTTTTTGTCTGAATTCAGTTGTTTATCCTATGTCTGTGAGGTACTAAGTAGCTTCAGAACTGTATTAATCTGAATACTCATATAGATATATGCAGACTACTGTTTGTTAATACATTTACACCTGAAAAGAGGAAGAAGTAGTGGTTTACAAAGATCCTATTAGACAATAAAAAAATGTTACCGTGTGAAGGACGATACAAGATTTAAGGTCATACAGCAGGATGCAGCCAAGCCAGGAAATGAAGCCAGAACAGTGCTAAATATGACACTCTTTCCTTTTTTACTGTCACTCTAAATGTTTACTAAAAATAGCAGTTAAGTGAGTAGCTCAGAGAACTAGTCCACTTGTTTCAGTGCCAATAAGAACTGAGTGTCAAGAAAATTCATTCAAATTTTGCTAACGTTTCACAGACCTTTGTATTAGAGCTCTGGACTTTCTCTTGACGGTGAGTTCTGCTTCCTGAAAAAGAAAGTACTGTCACCTGAAATCCTGGGTCAAGCAAGTGGGGCACCCAACAATCAATAGTCATTACCATCACCATTGTAAAAAGTGAGCATTTCTCTGCTTTAGGAGTATCAGTCAATGAAAATATGGTACCGTATTAATGAAGAGGATACTGCTGTGGGTGGAAGGGTTCACAAGTTTTCTCTTACTAACAGGAAAACTTGTAGCTGAAACTGCTTTCCAAAAATTACCCCATCAAGTTGGATTTGACACTGCCTTTGCCCCATGCAGCTGTATACCCACAGGCCTGTGCTGACTTTTATTATATCAAAAGGCATATGTCTTCAAAACCACTTCTGTAAATCCCTACCATCTTAGTAAACAACATCATCTTGGTAGAAGACACATTTCGGCTTTTGTTTTTTAATTCACAAGCAGCATAGTTTCACAGATACCCGGCACATAGTTTCACAGATCCATATACATACATTCCCATCATATGACGGTTCCTGTAAAGTAAGTGTTACGAAATTACAGTGCATTTGTGCATATGCAGAACTCTGCACACAGATCTGTTTATCATTTCCATCTGCATCCCAATAACTTAACTAGTTTCAACCCAACTCAATGGAATTTTGAAGGAGTTAAATATCCACTTTTGTAAGAATAGGTGGCTAAGCAGAAAGGAGGGATATCATTAATGGTCTAATCAAAACATACCTTCTCTGATCACAGGGTTGGATCAAGCACTCCATCCATTGGAGAATTCACGCAGGAGACAGCTATTATGACTGTTCCAGCCACAGGAAAAGTTTTAATTGGTACTCATACATAGGATCTAACCACAAGATACAAACGCATTAAAAAAAAAAGCCAGGCTTCATTAGTTCTGTTGTAGATGGAGCTGCAAGATGGAGCTGCAAATCTCTCCAGGAACCTCTCTGTACAGTATTTGTAGTAATTTCACCAGAGTTTTCATTTCTTCTGAGCTAACCTCTCTCCATCAAAAGTGGCCTGCTAAGCTCTGAGAAACAGATGTAGGAGGTCCCTGAGTGCTGCTTGGTGAACTCATCTTGTGACTTTTCACTGCCAGTGCTGTGCTGCTACCTCTATATCTACATCTCTGCATATTTTCAACTACCACAGTGCAGTGTAGTTCAGTGAAAGTGCCACAGAGAGTCCTCTGAGATATATGGGAGGGGAAAAAAAATGTTTACATTTCCCTTCTTTGTCATCTTTTTCCAAAAAGACTACCTCCAGTTTTCCAGCATTGGCTAATGAGGTCAGTGAGTTGCTTTTGGAACCATCACATTTCATCCCTAAATTAACAGTTGTTTGAATGAGTTTGGTATAACTTTCTTTTATCAGTAAAGTGCTTCTCTCGTGTCTATAACACCAAAACAACGATTCATATACCTTGGCTTCTCCTGTTTTTAAAACTGCCTGTGAGATCACCCTCCACTCCGAAAGAGAACCTGTCATGTCAGATAATTTTTAGGACAGAATGGACTCTTTGGAAGTGCCTATGTGCTCTACTGATACGGGGGCATCTAGATTAGTAGATTAGTTTTGGATTAGTCTGGAGAAGAGGAGGCTCAGAGGAGACCTCATTGCACAGCTTCCTGAAGGGAGGTTGTGATGAGGAGGGGCTTGGCCTCTTCTCCCAGGCAGCAAACAGGACCCGAGGAAATGGCCAGAAGTTGTACCAGAGGAGGTTGAGGTTAGACATAAGGAAGAACTTTTTCTCTCAGAGAGTGGTCAGGCACTGGAATGGCTGCCCAGAGAGGTGGTGGAGTCGCCATCCCTGGCAGTGTTCAAGAGGCGTCTGGATGAGGAGCTGTGAGATATGGTTTATTGTAGTAATGGCGATGGGAGGATGGCTGGACTAGATGATCTTGTAGGTCGTTTCCAACCTTGTGATTCTATGATTCTGATTCTATTATTAGATTATATAAGTAAGCTTTAACATGGTTGAAAATGCAAGAGAGAAAGCTTATTCAAAACATGTAGACCATAAACTATAATGTAAATAGGATAAGGCAGAATATAATATCCAACTCCCAAGGTGATTGCTAAGGTAAGTGATTTGTTGACAACAGCCCAATCCACATTTGGAAGAAACTGGTATCAGCAGCCATCAGAATCAGTAGATCATGTTACAAAACACCAGTTAAGGCTGTGGACTTACTTAAAATAACATGATTTTATTTTCACTGCTAGGCAGGCAGCTGTGCTTTTGAGAAAAGCCAAGCAAGTTGACACACTTTCTCCATGTCCACCTCCTCTCCCAGCAGGAGAAGAAGTGCTGACACACGAATGTTTTGTAAAACTTGGCATCCTACTGACAAAAAGAAATTCCATATGGAAAAACTGTTGTCAAGTGGGCTTTTCTAATAGCAATCCAAACCAACAAGAATCCAGTGAAGTCAGCCCATTTGTGTCCCACTCAGAAGCTCCATATCCACTCTGCCAAGAATGTGCATCAAGATACAGCCCTGCTCAATGGCCATGGTCACACAGAAATGTTAGCTTCCCTTCACATTGAAGCTGGAATGCTATCTCTCTATGGAAGAAGGGAAACCATTCAACTGTTATCCTTCTGGAATATCATCACCCTTTGGTTCAAATTGGACGGTTTAACTAGTAGGTTCTTAAAATCCTCCAAATGCTCAGGCACTTTACATAACTTACAAGGAAAAGGACACACAATAGTTAATTTTTTTAATATATTTTTTTTGAAAGTTATATTTTACTCTTATGGGATCATGGAATAACAATCTAATCGACCCCTTAAAACTTTAATTATGATAAATCCTGTTTTTTATTAACATATAAAGCTTTTTGCTTTAGATTACTTTCCTAGTCATTATAAAAATGACTTCTTTATCCATCTTTAATGTAAAATTCTGCAGCAGATTTTAAGTGTGTGACAGTACCACTCTAGACTGGGAAGCAAATTGCAGGAGGAAAAGTTCTAACATGCTGTGTTAGCTCAGAAATTTCAGAATATTGCCTATTCCCAAACAAGGTTGGCTTCCTTTTGAAAACATGCTTTGGGAAAATATGCAAAATCCTCAGATACATTTTTATATTTCACCAGGGTCGACAACATGGGGGATTTAAACACAGTTTAAGGAAAGCATTGTCAGCCTTATCTGAAATATTTTTCCTCTAGACCTGTTTCTGGAAGTCCTTAATTTAACGTATAGATTTGGCAGAATAGCAAATACAGTGAATATAATCCATTGCTGGTGTTATATGTTCTTCTTTCATGCAATCAGCTGAATTGAAAGATGGATCAAAAGCCACCACAGAAGCCCACCAGGAACACTACATGAGCTACCCATGCATGCATCTATTCTGTTTCAGTCTCCTGAAGACCTCAGAATACCAGGATTTCTCCTTTTGACATCTTCACATGAATGTCAAGAAGGAAAGGACCACTACTGGCAGACAAATGCTAATATTTTTCTACCTCCAACGGCTACTTTTGTACTTCCTGAATCCATGCACACGATCCTGGCAGAAGTCCAGGCAATTTCTGCTCTGTTACACTGCAGCGCTGGCAAACAGCCAAGGAATCAGCAGTTTGAGTTTCCGAGAGGAAAAAAAATAAAATAAAATTCTTCCCAGAGCTTTTGGAGGTGATGGGATTTTAATGTGATCCAGGATGTTCTATAGGTACACCTGTTCTTCTCTAGGTGGCAAAAGGAAGCGTTACAAGGGGGGAAGGTACTGCTCTGTGCAGAGGGGCCCTAAAACCTGGCAGTCGGAGTGCTTCTCAAGGTAATTCTATCCCGGCTCTTGGCACGGTGCCCCTCACTGCATGCAGCGATGCTGTATTCAGTTAACTATATCCATAACTGAGGACTTCATAGAGTTGTGACAAACACAGCTGATTGCTTTTCTCAAGCTCAGCTTCCCCTGTTTTTCAAGTGCAGACCAGCTGCTAGGAAATGGTATATCAGTTTTTGCTGTAAGCTGCAGCTTTTATTACTGAGGTGCTCCTGCTGCCTTTTTTGAGAATTGCAGGTCCCCCACACTGAAACCACTGATGCTGTACTGGAGCATTTGGTTCGTTTTCCTTTTTTATTTTTAAGCAGTATCTGCTAACATCCAAATTATTCTCGGCTTCCTGAGTGCACGTTCGTGGTAATTAACCCATCATGAAAGTTGCAATGTCAGGATATATATGGCTCTCCACACTTTTTCTCTTTCTCTTCCTCTCTCTCTCTTTTTTTTTTTTTTTTTTTTGCTAACTACTTGTCTATTTATAGAAATATGTCTCACCCTTTACTTAAGAGGCAGTGACATGGAGAAGCAGATATTCAGAGGAAGTCCATTTGCTTGACAAAAGCATCTATTACTTTTATCACCAGTGGAGACCAAAAAGGAATCAATTACAATACTTCACTTGGGAATGACTGATTGAACTGTGAAACATACTGATGTTCTGAAGTCACTGAGGTAAGTTAAATACTAATACTAGTAAAAGGCAGGAAATGTAGATAGCTTGCTGATTCACTTGATTTGAGACTAGAATTCGTTTTCAGTTTATGTCAATGATGTGAGCTTGTCTAATTTCCACCAACTCTTATTAATCAGGGGTCAGGGAATTAGCTCAGAGAAGAGAACTGCAGAGGATCTGCACTTCCATAGTCGTTCAGCTATGCAATTAACAGAAAGTGCTAAACTCTGTTTCATCCTACAATCAGAGATCAGCTGTCAACTCCTTATTCACTCTGAGAAGCACTTAAATTAGTTATTTGACTGGCTTTGGTAGGGCATCTATCATAGGTGCTCTGTGTTCTTCTGATGTGTTAGCACCTTCAAGTTCTGCAGTCAGTGGCACAGAACACAGGCAAGTGGATGGCATCACTAGGTGTGTGCTCTGACTCCTCATCCTGTGGCTCTTTGACTGTGTCACACATAGCTGTACTTTGAGTAGCTCCACTGGACATCCCTATGGACTGGAAGTTTATCATTTGTGCTGTCAAACTGATAGAAAGATGCTTGGCACGTCAGCCTCCCTATCCCAGATGCATTTCAGAAACAGTTTAGAAGCTAGCATGAAGTGAATGCTGCCCGTTTGGGCACTCACTCTGAGTGCAGTGTTCTCAGTAGAGGTTCTTCTATGCAGTTTGACCTCAGTGACAATGAAAAATACGGATCACATTTAATTTACTGGTGTTGACATTGCTTCCACTGTTGCACTTGATATCTGTTCAGTATAAAATACCACAACCCAGAAAGCCTAACCCAAGCAATTGAATTTTATACATATAATATATACAATTTTTATATATTAATATCACTCAGTTAATTCAAATTAAAAAGCTGCGTGCATGTAGTATGATTATTCTTACTTGGGAAAAGCACGTGGTTCATCACTGAAGGAGCTCCAGGAAGGAAGGGGTGACAGACACTTCCAAATCAAAAGGTAGCTTTTATTTCCAGAGCTTTCTGAAATGCTTCTGAAGAGGAAAATGCTTTGGTCTTTGCAATGTCCTAGGGGCCTGATCGAAGCACTCTGTGAGCAAAGAGAATTGCTGAGTTTGCTACAGAAGGTGAAAGTTCAGTGCCATTGAAATAAATACCATGGTCCCCTTGATGCACTGAAGGCAGGACTTCAGTGCATAATATTTAAGAATTCTGCCTTGATATCTGTCAGTTTTTGACTCTCTGAAATAACAATCCTTCAGCAACATACTCTTCAGATGTAATATACTTGGTTTTTTTTTTTAATTCACAAAGGAAATAAAAATACATCCTACAGCACACTTAATGAAAGCTGGCTTAGTAATTTATTTTTCCTGTATAGTTTATTTAAATGCTAAAAGAGATGGCCTTGTTTACAGAAAAACAAACAAACAAACAAGAACTCAAACTATTCAATTCTCTGTTTGTTACCTTCTAAATTAGCTAAATTACATCTGAGCAGTTCATAATTTATTGGTGTCAGGAAGAAATGCCCCTACTGAAAAAGTGAGGTTGTTCACTACTGCTGAAGAACTTCAAGAACGAAATATGTGTTTACATCCTGTGATCTGAACAGAAATTTGCTGAGTGCAGAGTAAGAGAGAGTTTCTACTACTAAGATTAAGTTGGAGATGGAGAAAATGAAGGAAGAGGAGAAAGTAATGATTCCTTGTCCCCTCAGCCTTCTTTACTCTTGACTAAACCACATTTCCCTCAACGACACCTCAAATGTCTTGTTTTCTAGTCCATTCATCATCGCTCTTCTCAGCACACACTCAGGCAACTCAATATTCTTCTTGTAGAGAGGGGTCCAAAACTGAATCCAGTATTGGAGATAGACCAATACTAGGATTAGTGCCACTTACAGAAGGACAATCACTTCCCTAGCCCTGCTGGCCACAGTATTTCTGATACAGGTCAGGATGCTGTTGGACATCTTGGCCTCATGCTCAGATAGCTTGTAACCAGCATTCCCAGTTCCTTTTCTGCCAAGCAGCTTTCTGGCCACTCTTCCCAAAGCCTGTATAGGTTCCATATTTGCTTATCATAAAGATTTACCTAAAGAATGATTTCCTATTCCAATCAATGGCTTTCAACCTAATTTAAGTAAGATTTGAAGCAACCACAGTAAGGTTTAAGGCAGATAATGTATTTTCAGTTATTTCTTCCGTGTACAAGATACAATGTGTTTGTTAATATATGGACAAAGCTAACAGGATAAAAAAGGCCTTCAGAAAAATATAACTTAACAAATATAGGCTAATTAAATGGAGATGCCGGATCATTCATGTACACAAACTTGGGGAACATAGCAACTCTGTATGTATTTTAGAAACAGGTTTTCTCACATGGTTTAAATGTCTAAATGCATGCATCTCAGAGCTCTTCATATTCAGCAAGTTTAGAAAGCTTCAGTGTAATCCTAAAGAATCAGATATTTTTACAAGGAAGTTCTTAAGTTTGTACAAGAGCAAGTACACATTTTTTTTCATTCGTGCCACACATAAAAAATGATATGTACTCCATTTTCCAAGAATTTACGTCACATAATTTCAGCGCACTGATTATGCAAACAAAAATTGCACTTCCAACTGAAATTTTATCCAGCCATGGCCACATTCCATAGTAAAAATTGGCTTCTAACTGATACATCAAATGCTAGAGTTGAATGATGGTACTGAAGAAATGCTAACATAGAACCTCACTCTTCCCACATTGTCAATTAAGAAGAGGATGAGCTTAGATGAATTTCATTTTGCACAAAAAGGCAATTTGGATTCTCTGTGGGAAAAGGAGTTTGGCCAATGAACTGGAATGAGATGGCAAGGAATGCAAACTATAATTCCTTCAAACTTGCCACAGTCTGTTTTTTTTTTCTTTTCTCTCCTGACAACCCTTATTCCAGTGTCAATTTGCAACACTTCAATTTCCTGAAAAATTGCCTTCAGTAATCTCATCTGGGAATTAAACCCATGTCACTGTCAACATATTTTATATTGTTCATAAGTGATGGCAAATGTGCAGTATGCAGAGACCTCAGCAACTGCTTAGAGCCTTGACAACTGCAAAACAAAGATGTTTTGTGCTGGTCTAAGCTAGTGAGAATGAGAAAATTGCTGGAGCCAACTGCACGTTTTGGGAGTTTTCCAACTCTGGCAGGAATTTTTATTTTTTATTTTTTTGTAACAAATGGTGCTAATGAGAACAATGAATTTCAGTAATTAGGTTAAGAGGCTTAAACAAACAACTTACCTAGAACAATGAAAGGTGGAGATGGGAATGTAGATTTTTGTAAGTTTATTGTCACTGTAGACTGGCAATAGTTTAGTGGGTGATCTGTGATTATTATAATTTATTTAATCATGAACTTCATTCCAGAGCTGTCCATTTCTCTTTCTGTTCAGATTTAGAAACAGATAAGCTATGTAATAGAACAGGAAGTAAGAGCTGCTGGGGGATGAATTGACTGTGCAGGAAGTAAATTCCTTGTTCAGCCAAAGAACAGCTGTAGATTTTACAGAAGGAGAGTTCAGTTTATGAGTTAATGTCTCTAAGCTTTTGAAGAACAGCATTCAAATCCCTGCTCTACTGCACATTTTACATGTGATCCTGAACATTTCACTTGAACCTCGGTTTTCCATTACCAACAAAACTACAGCAAAAGGCAGAGAAGATTTTTCTTGCAGGGTTGAAAAGCTTATGACATACTCAGATAAAAGATAATGAATTAATTTGAATATCTCATGAAGCAGTGTAATACTTAGCAAATTGCTCTACTAATTGGCTTCAGCTGAAAGCTGAGAGATGCTCAATGGAAAGCTTGCCTGCCTTTGCATACAGGCTGCTGTTCTTCATGAGGAATCGGGTTATCTTCTTCCATCACTCAGTTGTCAGTTCTTTTATAAGTGAATTTGCTCTACCATTCCAGGTGCCCCTTTCTTTGCTCTACAGTTGGTCATGACAAACATCTTTTCGAACAGATTTCATTTTTAAATCAGTTACAAGAGAAACCATGAGGAAAATTCTTCAACTGAAGTAAAGACATGGGACAACTCCATCTTATTCTTCAGGACAGACTGCTATGATCATTAAAAGTCAGTTGTACTGATAACTTTCTCTGTGGACAAATGGAATTTCTTTTTGTGCTTTCAGGATTCTGCAGCAGTGTAACAGTCTGGGTTAAGTGACAGATAACAGTATGAGTGGCAGACTGGAAACTTGCTGTTAAAGACCATTGATTGCAGTTTGTCTACATTTAAGTTGAGAAATCAGAATGGATATCTCAAATATTATTTGTTTTGTATTTATTAATTACTTCAAAGTTTACTTCACAACAAGTTTCTAAGTTGTTTATTTAAAATGCCTGGTTATATCATTAAGTAAGGCAAAAGTTAGGAAAAAATCCCACAGTGATTACAGTAAATAAAAATACACGTGTGTATGACTTGAAGGACAAAAAATACCCACAAGAGGATATGACAAACTACAAATGATGAGAATAAATGCTGGCATAACAGAATGCATTTTTAAATGGATATTAGAAGAAAAGTATGACAATATAGAATTGCCTCAATGTTGTATACAAGTCATAATTATATAATTACAATTGATAAAATAGCAGAGTTTGTAGAAACAAAATGCATTTGATGTACTTTTACCATATAAAAACAGTAAAAAAACAGTCTTTCTGACTTCTTATGGTCTGAGGGGAACGCAGAACAACTTTCAGTAGAAATGAACACTTTTTGATTTAGTGGACATAGAATGGTTTGCACTCAAATAGATTTAGGAAATCTTTAATCCTCTTTTTCAAGAAATTTTAAAAAACAAGGGAAATTCCAGGTGACTGAAAATAAATTTCTAATGTGTTACTACTTCAAAAACTCTGACAAAATGACTGGAGTAAGTGTCGGTCAATTAGTCTGACATCTGTTCCAAAAAAATGTAATAGAAGAGTTGGGAGGAGAAATAATTAAAGGATAGAAATGAAATTAATTCCTAACAACACTGTTTTAGGAAAAACAGATCATGTCAAAAAATCTCCCTCTTACTTTGATGAAATTGCAAGCTTGTTTGAGTAATCAGATTTCTGTAGAATATTTGAATTTAGTAACACAGAATGTTCTGATTTAAACATTGGCATCCTATACTATTAATAAAGCAAATGTTTTATGAATTAAGAACTGGTTAAGTGGTAGATCTTGAAAAGAGATTGTCTCCAGGAAATTATCAACAGCTGAACATACTTATAATGGAGTTTCATGGGGATCAGTAGCAGACTTGATACCATTCAACGACTTCACTGATTATTTTTGAAAGTAAACAATAAATCACTTATGATAACATTTGTAATTAAAAGGGAAAAAGGAAGAAGAAGAAAAAAAAAACTCGGTAAAGTAATAAATAAAGATAAACCAGTGCAGGCAGGATGATCTGGATCTTTTCATAAACAGTACTTTGAAACAGACTTAGGGATCAAAGTGAAGGAGCAACA
This sequence comes from Phasianus colchicus, assembly GCF_987193195.1. Classification (NCBI taxonomy): domain Eukaryota; kingdom Metazoa; phylum Chordata; class Aves; order Galliformes; family Phasianidae; genus Phasianus; species Phasianus colchicus. Next base: position 99,372,660 of record NC_143437.1, on the reverse strand, counting down.
TAATGTGAGGTCTCAGCATGCTAAAAGTGCTGATAATTAGCTCTAATTGTAGCCTGCCTGCAAACGCAACTATGCTGTTCTCTGGGTTTGGGCTTTTTAACGTGCAGTCAGCTCTGGTGTCTCTGTACTGCACTTCTCTACACTTCCTCTTCTGCTGGTTAGTATAAACCAAGATAGCTCAGATACCTCAGATGCCTCTGATGTAGGTTTGCTCTTGATCTGAATCGCAGTACATTTACAGGGAGAGTGCCATAGGTATTAAATAACTACTCAGTCTAGGAAGAAATAAATAATGAGGAGCAATTGCTGAAAGCTTAAGATAGGTATTTTTGAATTAAAATGTATTATAGTTATTGTATGCACATCACTGGAAGAAATCATAATGGGAACTTCCACCTTTAGTCAACTTTCTGCTTTTGAATGTACATATATCATATTGCATGAAGGGCTGGCAATTACTTTCTATTAGATCAAGGCTAAAAGCACTGTCTAACTCTTTCAATGTTGCTTTTAAGAACAGTGACCTGGTAGCAATTTTTGTTTTCTGCTCAGAAAAATTATCTTGGCGACACTGATGTAAGACTGGAAGAAGCTGAAACCTCATGCTCACAGGCAGAAGGATATAGTACGTACAGAAGAATTTGTAAAGCAAAAGAAAGTTCAAAATAGAAAGTACTAACAAGTCAAATCTAAAACTGTGCTCCCAGGCAACATGCCTGACTTTTGAAAAAAAGTCCTAGACTGTCCCGCAGTTAATACTTTTCAGATGACAGAAAGGGTATGACCTTGAGAGGTCATCCCCTATCTTAAGTCAAGATCAACTCCACTGAAAGCTGATTAAGAGAAAAATGAAATGCCAGTAATGTTAAGCGCACAGGTATAAAAAAATGCTTCTGCTACAACAACGTAAATGACTTCTAGCCCAACTGAACTCCCCCCCTACTCAGGGAATTTCATAGGAAATAACAGGAGTTTCTCATACAACCTATGAATGCATGATCCGTTCAGAAGAATCTTTAAAATGTGCTCTTTTTTCAGAGGCTGCAGATTACAAGCCCAGAGAGCGCTGCAGATAAATCTCTGTGCTGGTAAAATAGTTTGGGTCCAGGATTAAAGAGTGTCCTCACCCGTGGTGAGGTGCTGGAACAGGCTGCCCTGAGAGGTTGTGGATGCCCCATCCTTGGAGGTGTTCAAGGCCAGGTTGGATGGGGTCCTGGGCAGCCTGGTCTAGTATTAAATGTGGAGGTTTGTGACCCTGCATGTGGCAGGGGAGTTGGAGCTTTGTGATCCTTGAGGTCCCTTCCAACCCAAGCCGTTCTATGATTCAGTGATTCTGTGATTATATGAGGACTGTACAGTCAGTACCCTAACCTGTCTACAGCCCCCTGCACATTGCTAAAACAAGAAACACTTTTTCTGTCTGATAACAGGATCTTTAGTTTAAAGGTTCTTCATTTGGGAAGGAAAAAAAAATGCGAAAAAAAGAGTTATATCAAAATATTTTCTTGGTAAAATGAACTTAAAAATCCCATGGTAATCAGCATTTCTAAGTTCTAAGTGTACTACATACACCCTCAGTAGTACAGTTTAGTTCAGGGAATATTACTGAACTTGGGAACCTGCTGCAGAGAATCTTCATTTTCTATTATGATTTGAGGATGTAAGATAATATTCTTTCTAAAAACTGAATACAAAAAAATATTGGAAGAGATTCTCTCCATCTTCCTAGATTAAAGTATGTAAGAATTGAAAAACTGATACAATTACTTTGGGAGATACTAAACATTTATTTGCATACGACAGTGAATTGCAGAATCTAGTGGAATTACATCATTACGTCATACAAATCCCAGCCACAATTCCTGAAGTTGCACAGGATAGAGAAATATAGAATATGTTCTAGGATACATCAATTAGATCAATTTAAATAGAATCATAGAATATCTTCAGTTGGGAAGAACCCACAATGATCATCAAGTCCAACTCCTGGCTCCGCGCAGGACCACCCAAAAATCAGACCCTGTATCCGAGAACATTGCCCTAATACTCCTTGAGCTCCAGCAGCTTGGGGCCATGCCCACTGCCCTCTGGTGCAGAGCCTTTCCCTAACCCCCAGCTGCCCTTCCGCTTACACAGCTCCATGCCATTCTTTTGGGCCCTGACACTGCAGCTGCCATGATGCCTCCCCTTAGCTCCTTTGCTCTGGACGGAGCAAACCCAGCCAGTCCTCACATATTTTCCCCTCTATGCCCTTCATCATCTTTGCAGCCCTTCTTTGGACACTCTAATAGTTTTACGTCTTTTTTTTTTTTTTACTGTAGCCCCAGTACCTACCCCTGGGGAATCACCACTTGTGACTGGCCACCATCTTGTTTAATTCCATCCACCACTACTCTCTGGGCCCAGCCATCCAGTCAGTTTCTAAGTCAGTGAAGAGTATACCTGGTTCTTGGTGCATGCAAGTTGAGCGGGCCTCCATCAGGGACCCTGGCTTACATATGTAGCAGGCCATGCATCCATTGTAGGCACCACTGGCTTTATCTTGAAAGGCTCCAACAATCACTGCAGACACCACAGTTCTTTGAGGACACTTTTCTTGACCTGTGTGTGTGATGCAAAAATATAAAGAAAAAATTGTACCTGACTGGGTTTTAAGGATTTTAAAGTGAAAGAAAGGAGGTGACAGAAACAAACAGCAGCACAAGCAGTGAATTGCATGAGAATATCCAAGGGAACTCCAGAAAACCCCTTTTTCCATTAACAGCTATTTATACAGAAGGTGACAATCTGACCTTGGAAATTAACATGAAGCATGCAAATTTCTTTCAAATCCAAGTTACCTAGATGGCTTTGCTATTCTTTTCCAGCTGCAAAGGCAGTACACAAGCAACTTGTGTCTCCATAACGTTTTATCTAATGGACTTTACAAGCACTATCCCTTCAGGATAATCTAGTGCTTGAAAACTGCACTAATGACAGTTGATAAACAACATTAAGGCAACAGGCTGGAGGCAGTTTGTAATCATCTGTGGGCACTGGTTGATGAGAGATTTTGAGCAGGTCATGCATTTTCTATCCAAATTCCATAGCTTTGTGATCAGGAAGATGAACAGCAGCCAAAGTAGCTGTTCCCCAGCACCTGTGGTGTATTGCTTCTGTTCCTTTGAAGGCTCCCTGGATTGTCTTCCTTAAGATAATAAATACAGGTGAGGGAGATCAAACTGATAAAAGTTGGAGGCAGAGAATTTAAATAGTATCTCTGAAAGAGAGAGTCATTCATTTTGCTCAAGTAAAACAAATCCTAGAGTCGAAAGTATCAAAAGGAAGCAATAAGCAAAAGACCTAATGTAGAAGACAGAAGCATTTCTTTAGACTTATTTTGTATTAACCCTTCCCCTTGTTACTCTGTGTTATTTATGTGGAGATTAAATTATCCTTTGCTTTAAGAAAATTGTGTTGGCTCATTAATGACTCTGGAGGGAAGCCTTTAAGCTGACTCAAGACATTTTCAGGAAGTCTCTATTTTGCAGTTCTCTGAAGCATGGATTGAATTTACCACTCTACTATAAACAGAGGTCACTCAAGATATTTTCCTCAATAATTCTGTTGGAGTACTACTCATGGTCTGCTAAAAACATGAGTTTATGTTGCTATAACTTTCTGAGGAGTTTATTCTGGCAAAACTTCACCTACAGATTCAATTACACAAGTACACAGTATTAGCATATTCTTGTGTCTACACTATCTATGCTCATCTCAACACCTCTGAACTGATATGCCTTCATTACTTTAAACTGTAGCCAAACTGTACTGAATGTATGCAAGGCTGCTGTCTTGCCCAAGGCAAGAACTAACCTTTAATTTTTAATTGAAACTATTAAAATCAAAAGATGTTGGAATGGCAGAATGACAGCTTTTGCTTTATTCCTGAATCACACTTAACTTAGAGAAGTCTTTGAACTTAAGAATTCTTTTCAGTCTAAAGCTCAAGTGAAAAGAAGTGACTTCAGCTCTGAGTTTTGTATATTTGAAGACTTCAGCAGTCCTGAACGTTTAAACTTTATAACGCTGATTCTTGTAATACCAGTTAAGGAGAAAATGAGATGCTCAAATAAGATCTTGTCACAGATCATTCTATTTTCAGTATGGCCTTCGGGTTTTGTACTCAGACAGAATCACTGCAAAACCAAAAGGCAATTGCCAACTTAGAGGATAAAGGAGTGGACATCAAGTTAAAGGCCATTGGCCAGCAGAACATGAGAAAAGAATTAACACATTTTCAGAGGAGAGCAGCTGGCCCCTGGGGAATGATACGCAGTTCAGTGTTTCTGTCACTGCTCCAACTGGCTGACCCACAGATTGGCTCCAGACCTGGGAACAACTCACCCAGTTATCAACACAAATAAATAATCCAGTAAATGAATATATGAAATCAAGAAAGAAGAAAGAAATATTTCATATAGAATTTTGTGAATGGAATATAGAAATGATGAAATAACTCATCAGAAGCGGTAGGACCAAGGAAGAAATGGAAGAAATGGAAGAAATGGAAGAAATGGAAGAAATGGAAGGAAGGAAGGAAGGAAGGAAGGGAGGAAGGAAGGAAGGGAGGGAGGGAGGGAGGGAGGGAGGAAGGAAGGAAGGGAGGGAGGAAGGAAGGGAGGTAGGAAGGAAGGGAGGTAGGAAGGAAGGAAGGGAGGGAGGGAGGGAGGGAGGGAGGGAGGAAGGGAGGTAGGAAGGAAGGGAGGTAGGAAGGAAGGGAGGTAGGAAGGAAGGGAGGGAGGGAGGGAGGGAGGGAGGGAGGGAGGGAGGGAGGAAGGGAGGGAGGGAGGGAGGGAGGGAGGAAGGAAGGGAGGTAGGAAGAAAGGGAGGGAGGGAGGGAGGTAGGAAGGAAGGGAGGTAGGAAGGAAGGGAGGTAGGAAGGAAGGAAGGGAGGGAGGGAGGGAGGGAGGGAGGAAGGGAGGAAGGAAGGGAGGGAGGGAGGGAGGGAGGTAGGAAGGAAGGGAGGGAGGGAGGGAGGAAGGAAGGAAGGAAGGAAGGAAGGAAGGAAGGAAGGAAGGAAGGAAGGAAGGAAGGAAGGAAGGAAGGAAGGAAGGGAGGGAGGGAGGGAGGGAGGGAGGGAGGAAGGAAGGAAGGAAGGAAGGAAGGAAGGGAGGGAGGGAGGGAGGAAGGAAGGAAGGAAGGAAGGAAGGAAGGAAGGAAGGAAGGAAGGAAGGAAGGAAGGAAGGAAGGAAGGAAGGAAGGAAGGAAGGAAGGAAGGAAGGAAGGGAGGGAGGGAGGGAGGGAGGGAGGAATTGAGGGAGGAAGATTTTGGCTAGATTTGGAATGTGCTAAGGTTGAGAATTTAGAAAATAGTAGTTATTAGATAAATAGATAAGAAGAACCACATAGATTTGTGTATCAAGTTATGAAAACATAAAGCAAGACACTAACATGAGTTTTAGTTATTCAATATATCTGCTAATTAATTGTTGGCCTATTTGGATCTATCTATTTGGGAACTGTAGAGTATCATTCTAAGATGGTATATCCACACGGAGACACTGCAGACCATGCAGAGGTTGTCTTAGTTTGAAGCTGTATAATTACATCAGTCTGTGATGTGGCTAAAGAAAATTAGTTCCACATGCAAGCAGTAATTAGCCAGTTGATAGAGATGGATCATCAGGCCATACGGTGTGTGTTCAAAGACAGAGCAAAGGGATTTGCTTATTTCAACACAACGTGCACACCTTTGTAAATTACATAAACTTGTATAGATGCTCTTCTTTCTTCCAGTGTCTAAGTCCCTGAGAAATTAAATTTGCAGAAGTTCAATGAAACAGAAAATTTCCTTGCTACTTGGAGAAGTGAAGTACTATGGAAAAATCTGGCGTATAGACTCGTGAATGAATAAGTCAGAATATGCCAGGAATGAAAAATAGATTAGGCCAGTTGTGTTGGCACAGGAAGAACTAAACACCAGTTTCTCAATTGGTGGTGGGTGTTGCAGTAGATAAGTCATGAGCAGTGGGCCATTGCTACATCTTCAGGACTTCCATTCAGTAGCAACCTGCAGCAGTGATGTGCTCAGTAAAAGGATTTTAGATGATATTTTTCTCTGCCTTTTGGGGGCTGCATTAGTGTATTCAGGTCTTCTCTTCTGTCACCTCAGTTTTGAATGAAATTTGAACAGTATTTGCAGCCTTAAGTGCTACAGCCACCTCTGTCATGGCCCTCCTCCATCAGTCCCAGATAGACGACTGAGCATAAATCTGCTTAATCTGAGAGTAATGACACAATGGGAGAAGTCACTGAGGACAGCAGAGAAGTGGAATTGTACATTCAGAGACTTATTCTCCACTCTTCCTTGCCTGTAGAGAAAAAACTCAGCTGTAGAGAGGGACCAAGAGAGTTTCGCTTTAGGCAGGCTTTTTCCTCTGGGTCTTTGCAACAGCACACCAGAGGTAGACAGGAATAAGAAGAAAGACATAGGTAAACTTTGCATGCATCCAGAAACAAAGCAATACTTGATGGACGCATAAAATATCACTGTGTAAGCAAAAAAAAAAAAAAAAAAGAAACTTGAACACCTGCAGTGAGAAGGGGTCTTTTGCAAATATACTTTATAATACTTAAATGGCCATTTCTGGTAGACTTTGAGATAACAGTGCAGCTTGATTACTGGCCATTCCCTACAATGGAAAGTTAAAGCGCATCCAATATAATTATACTGTAGTAAATATGAAAAAAAATATATATATCAAACTATAAGGCTGCAAAAGCAAACTGTTTTCCTGAACTGCTTTGTCCTCTGAAATATTTTGATTGTGTAACATGTGATGTTTATTGTTTTAGATGTCTTTCTACCCTTCAGCCTCTCTCCCTGTCAACACATTGCTCTTCAACTTCATAGCACTCTTCTCTCTTCTCTGGTGCCGTGGGAAAATAAAGCAAATGTTTCTACTGTTCTCAGCTAGAAATTGTTTTTCATTATAATTTCAAGAGGGGCTTTGAAGTATCTGCTTAGGCTCTCACAGCTAATAACAGACAAGGCAGTTGCTATGCTACTTGTTGATTAAATGAAAAACAGGCCTGATAACATGTGAAATCTTCTTAAGGGAGGTGTTTCTCTTATGGAGATGAGTACAAAGCCATTAAGACCTGAATTGCAAACTTATAAGTCTATGGTTAAATGCTTAAATGGACACTTTAAGTTCCCAAAGTGATGGGCTGGCTATCTGGAGGCAATGCCAGCTGGTGTAAATCATCACTACCACTAGCTGAGAATTTGGGCACTAGGGGCTCTGAGATCAAAATGTTTATTTTGTATTGCTAATAGTTAGAAATTCTTACTTTTCAAAGAAGATGTAAATGGAAAGAGATTTCATTTTTCTGAGGTAGAGTGTGGCAAAAAATTTCAGTGACATCTGAGAGAAGATTCTCATCTCTGCCAAAACCAGTGTAGTACTTTGAAGGCCATAAATAACATATAGTTTAATACTTATAAGTCACAGTTAGAAAATGAGTTTCTAAGGAAAGGTCCAGAATATGTTTCTAAAATAGAAAATAGACTTTTAAATTAAGGACAGTAGTCTACTCTAAAGCCCTGAATCTCTTTACACATTGGAAGTCTTTTAAGTCTGCTTGTACACCTTTAATCAGACTTAACAAAGGCTGAGCACATGAAGTTCAGTATAAAGTAAAAAACATCATATGACATTCATTGAAACACGACAAAAGGAGGTGGTAGAGCAGTTTTTTTCATTAAACATTTTCACACATAATAGAATACATGTAATTTAAAATTTCATTCAGAAAACTATCCCACCCATTCTTCCCATTATCCTTGAAAACTGACATCTTTGCAGCAAAGGGTGTAACAGCCATGATACCACAGAAAAAAGAAGGTAAGATAAAGCATATTTTGTATTCCAGTGATTTAAACTTTGGTGAGAGAAAGCATAAGTGGTTTTGCTCCCTGAACCATTTCATTCTGTGTGTTTGTTCATTTAATTTGAAATGCAGAAGCAATACACAGCAGCAGAACAGAAAATGCTCATATTTCTTATTTTACTTTCTGTTTTTTGGTCTCACGCTTGTTAGCTGGACTGCTGTTATGCAGTGAACGGGTGGAAGAGTGGTGAATGACTCAATCTACGGTATTTATAAGATTGTGGTTATCCTCTCAGAGTAGAGGAAATCTGAGTTTAACTCCCTTAAGCTAAGAAGGGCTTTCTTCTGTTCTAGTTATCAGCTGATGATGATTTGTGTACCTGCTCACAAATCAACATAGATAGCAAGGGTCTGCATTCTGGTTGAACTGAGAGGCCAACATCAACTGCTCATCTAGAGTGGATGTGTAGAAGAAGCTCAAGACAGAGACGGGAGCAAAGTTACAGATATATTTCTATCTCCATCATTTGTTTTTTTCTGGCTGAAATAACAAGGTCACCACTATCAGCACTCTTTCCCATGAGTAAGCAGCTGTGCTTTCCACACCTAAGAGTTTAGATTTTAGGTGCTACATTACATGTTGCAGAAAAAATTTTCCTTTGAATTGGGCCCTACACAGATGTAATCAAGATGTATTATCTAACATACTTATTGTGGCATCTTAACATTTCAGTTATTTCCTTAATAATATTCACTAGCTGGAGAAGTAAAAGATCAGTGTGTTGCTAAATAGCAACATTGGAATTTTTCTGGATGCACCAGTTTCTGAAAACAAAAATACTTATGATGTTAGAATAATAGGAAACTTATTCCATCAATTTGTGCTTTCTAGAAAGGAGGTAAAAGTATGGAGATTTTTCTAGGCAGTATGTCCATAGACATTTTTCATTTTCAATCATAGAATCATAGAATAGTTTGAATTGGAAGGCATCATCAAAAATTATTGAGTTTTAACACTCCTGTCATTTGCATAGACACTTTCCGCTAGATCAAGTTCCTCAAGGTCCCAATCAACTTGTCCTTGAACACTTCCAGGGATGAGACATCCACAACTTCTCTGGATAACCTGTTTCAGTATCTTACCACTCCCATAGTGAAGAATTTTTTTCCTCCTATCTAATCTTGATCTACCCCTTTCTAGTTTAAAACTATTGCCCCTTGTCCTATCACTAGATCCCTTTACTTACTGGAAGGCTGCTGTAATGTTCCACTGGAGTATTCTTTTCTCCAGGCTGAACCCCAACTCTCTCAGCCTACCTTCCTAGAAGAGGTGCTGCATTCCTCTGATCATTCTCATGGCCATCTCTGAATCCACTCTAACAGCTCCTTGTCCTTCATGTACTGGTGGGCCCCAAAGCTGAGCTCAGAACTGTAGGCAAGATCTCATGAGAGTGGAGCAGGGGAGACAATCACCTCTCTTGCTGGCCATGCTGCTTTTGATGCAGCCCAGAACACAAATGGCTTTTGGGACTGCAAGCATGCACTGTCAGCTCATGTCCAATCTTTTCATCCACCCAAATCCTTCTTCACAGGGTTGCTCTCAATCCACTCATCACCTAATCCATACAGATGTTTGGGATTGCCTCAAGCCATGAGTAGAGTGTTGTACTTGGTTTTGTTGAACTTAATGAGGTTTGCACAGGCCCATTGCTCAAGCTTGTCCCGTTGGCCAGCATCCCTTCCATCCAGCATGTCAAGCTTGATGTCATCAACAAACTTGCTGTGTGCACTCAGTCCAACAATCCCTGTCACCAAAGCATAAATTAAACAGTACCAGCTCCAATACAGAACACTGGGGGACTTGTCAGTGTCACCATCTGGACACTGAGTTCTACTCTTCAGATGCACCATCCAGTCAACTCCTAATCCAACAAATAGTCCATCAATCAAATCCAAATCTCTCTAATTTAAAGATAAGTAGGTTGTGTTTTAGAACTTTATTTCACTATTCTTGCTTTTTTCCTATTTTATATTACTTGTGTGTGTGTTTTTGTTTGATTCTTTGATTTTTGGTAGGCTTTTTGCTTTGAACAATTTCCATTTTTTAAAATACGCATATCTTTTAACAGTTGCAGTCAAAGAACAGTGATTTCAAGCACATAAAAGGAAATTAGGTTCAGGGATATTTTTTTTTTATTGTTTCAGATTTTCTTTATTACATTTGGCAATAAAGCCAATCTGTGCACTGTAAAAAGAAATCTTGTATTTCCAAAACAAACAAAAATCCCAGTTGCATGGTAACCAGCCCACATACTAAGCCATAGAAATATCAGATCCAGAGTGCTCAGGGCTGTGCCAAATAATTGAGGTGCCTTTAACTGATTTCTCCATACGAGAATAACAGCAAAAGGGATTTTAATCACTACAGTACAAAAAATGATCCTCTAGCTAAATTCTTTGCTGTCATTAAAGTCAAGGGAGTTATACCTATTGAAGATGAGGACTCCCTCTCTTCACAAGCAGCGTGTCCTTGTGCTGCCTGCAGAGGGGACTTTGCCTCCATCGGAAAAGAGAAGTCTCACCAGGCAATGTGCTCTGTCTGTCAAAAGGAAACTTTACTTTAAAGACATTGTGGACTTTAGATATGCAAAGACGGCATAGGAATAAAGGACATAAGAAAGTAAGGGGAGAGGGTGGGAATGAAGGTCCCTCAGTGTTTGCTATTCCTCTAAAGTTACAGAAGAAAAGACACACAATTGCATGATTTTCTTCTGTGTGACTGTTTCACATTAATCTGATCATTTCAAGGGTTGTAGCTGCTGTGGCATCTGTGATGGCGAAGATCCACTTCTTAGGTATATTTCAAGAAGCTAGAAGGAAGTCCTGAAACTGGTAAGAGTACCTCACATTTCTGTTTATAATGCACTGTCATGAAGAACAAGATTACGTAGGTTCTTATTTGTATCTTGTGGTTTCTCCACAATCATGAGCTTGAGTGAAAGTGTGACATCAAAGCATTCATTGAGATATTCTTGGTTTTCTGCCTATACAGTGATTGCACCACGGAGTGAAACTTTCACCTCGATTACAGTTTTTGATTCATTTAAATACCCAGCCTTTAATCTTTGGACAACTATAGGGGGTAACAAGAGTACTCTCCATGTTAATGAAGATATTGCTTGTTGAAATATACACTACATGTTCAACAGATGTAGATAGAAATGTCTACCATAACACAAAATTACAGGTAAGTAAAATACAAACTGCATTGCTGAAATGAAGTTTGAGTGTAAAAGAAACAACTTGACCCTCACTCCAGAACTTGGAGGCAGTTTTTATTCTAAAGTTGTTTTGTTTGAACAGTAGTCAAAGCAGTGCCTTCCAGCTGGTTTCTCAGCCTCAAAACAGCATTATAACAACGGGGTACATCTCTTCACAAGTGTAAAAATTCCAAAAGAGAACTGTCAGGTTTGGGGAGCACTAACAATTCTGTGGGCTGACAGTGGGAAATCTTTGCTCCTGGTTATGTGAGCAGCAGTTAGTCCTCAGATTTGACTCAGTTCTCAGTTTAACCCAACTGCATGTTGCAACCCAACCTATGTGGTGTTTCTCATTGCCCCTTCATCTCTCTTTTCCAAATCTTTCACTCACAAGACTTTTGGCTCTGTGGATGTAACATAAAGACTGCCTCATCTTTTTACATTTTCAGATCTATTTAAATCAGGATGGCACATAGGCAATCCCCTTCTGCACTGTGGTTGCCACTGAAGGATCTATCGTTTTCCACAACAGACTAACAGGCTTCTAATGGTCAAATTTCAACCGGTATAGTTGTTCGATGTGAAACATAAATGGACGAAACACAGACTCCTTGATCTAGATATTGTACTCTTACAGCAGAGATAGTGTTGGAGTGAGACAGGATTCAAGAGGAGCAACTGAGACTGGTATGTAGGATTTTCTGGACTACAGCCAGAAACTTATCAAGACAACTGTTCCATCTTCTAACTGGCTGACAACTTCAGGCCCTAAGTATCCAGTTATTCATACTGGGATCAGTACAACTGGAAAAGATCTGTGTCTGCTACAACCATTATAGGTGATTAATTCTGTCAAAACCGCTGAATTAATCTGAGTCTGCAGACTGATTGCAAATGTCTCTTGGGCTGTCGAACTCCTGGATGAAGCCACGCATCTGTCTCAGCCTGAGTGGATTGTTCTTTCCATACGGCCTCTGTGAAGGTCTGTATTGCTTTCTCAAGATTGTCTGAGACAGAACAGCATATATGATACTAAACAAGATTATTATGTCCTGCAAAATTTCTGTACTCTTAGTAGTTTGGAATGACCAATGCACTGTAAAGGTTGACTGCCTCTGATTATAAGGGAGTCTATTTTAAAGTCTTCATCTTTTATCATTTTGTTTCAGAATTATAGTCTGAGTTGAACCTCACTTAAAACCAGCAGCCTGTGAGATCTATTAGATAATACGCTGTTAAACACTTTGTTACCAGATGGCCAAATCTGTAGAAAACCTGCTGCAAAGCACACACATCAAAAACAACGTCCGTGGGATGTTTTTGTTGCCAAAGGATTTGGGGAAAGCTGCGTTATGAGAGAATCATCGGTGTGCAGGGCACTGAGATAGGAAAAACAACACTGAGAAAAGAAACTCTAATTATTGCCCAAACAAGTGCTGAGATCCTGACCCTCAAAACAAACAAATAAACAGAGCTCATCAGGACTTTTGGGGGTAAAGTGCTGTCTGAAAGAGGCATGCAGCTGTTCTAACCAGGAACAGTCTTGTTTGTTTCCTCCTAACTTCAATTAAACAGGGCTTGTACAGTCTTTGTAAATTAAAAATATTGATGACACCTGATTTTAACACTCATATTTCCTCCAAACTGAAACAATCTTCAAGGCTCATTTGTTTTGCTAACAGTGGAAATGCTATAGAAAGTACATTATGGACTTGAATTGAGAAGAGAGAAAAAATCCTTGAGCCAGTCTTATCCCTGGGAAACATTCTGGCACTGAGGAACTGAGCAATGAACACAGAGCGAGAAAACAACCAAGTCAGTAGGAGGCTGTGGCAGAAAATGCCTGCAGCTGTATAGCAAATTATGTGGAAAAGATGGAAAGAAGAGAGATTGGAGTAGTCTTGAAAAGAAATTATGCCAAATAGGTAATATGTCTGGGCAGTAAGGATGATGAGGAAGAAACTAATTTTATAAGTATTGTAGAGAAAGAAGCAGCAGGACATTAGGGTGGGAAAAGGGGTGAAAGAAATGAAAGTTGACAGGAAGGTGGTGAGACTGAAAAGAAAATGTTTCTATCTCCAAATTTCCAACCCTGATTATGCAGCTGTCAACCCTGCCCCTCTAATTAAGTAATTGATTAATTAAAATAAAGCACTTAATCTCTCCATTTACATATTATGCCTCCCACTAACCAGAGCTGGCTGCGAGGTCCTCATCAGAAAGCTCCTTCCTATTTGAATTCATGTTGGTTCCCAAACATATTACTTCTTAAATAGGAAATGACAACATTGGCTCAGTGCCCCAGTATCATCGCAGCATTGCCATATGTCAGTATCATGCTAAACATAGTAAGTAGAAGACCCAACAATATAATTATTGAGGACATCTGTCAGCAGCACAAGATACATCTGGGATTAGTAGATGTAATACTGGGAAGACTATAAGAAGCAGAGAGGAAAGTCCTTTTGTGTTGGCTTGGATTTTCAAGTATAGGAGACAAATCCTCAGCTGGAGTAAATTTAAGCCATTCAAAGAAGCTAATGAATCCAGCATCAGCTGCTAAGAATCTGACACTAAAATCGAGGCCAATGTCATTACGTACAACATTTAATATTTTCTATATAAAGGTAGAATGCCTCAAAACAATCTGAGTCTACAGCATGCAAAATAATTTATTAGTGGTCCCATCAGGTACAGAGTATCTTTTATCTCAGATCTGAAGGACTGTGGACAACTTTGGAAAGCTTCTGAAGATCTATAAAAATTCTCTTTAATGTTCTTTGTACATCTAGAATCCAGTAGTGTAATTTTATATTTAAAAAAAAAAAAACTCTCATGGGTTAAAAAAAAAAAAAAAGACTTCATCTGTAGAAGAATAGTCATTACACAGACAGCCTGTCCAGGGATGTGTACAGATCATACCTATTCATTAATCTGAGGGCAAGAGCCTGTCAGGAAGCTAAGTAGCTGCATTAGTGAAATGCTGCATTTGAGCTAATATCCCTTGCAGATATCTTATAGCCATGATTGTGCCACGCTGTGCTCTTGCAAATATGCTACAGCTCTCAATAAGACAGTGTATTTCTAACACAAGGTTGTTCTAGCATTGGCTGTGTGACATCTGGGCTGGCGGTTGCCTCTGTTTATACTGCAGAAGGGGGCTCTTTACTGTAAGTCTGTAAACAACCAGTAAGGATTTATAGTTAGTTCATAGCTCTGTTGTTTAAGCACCAAGTCTACAGTAAGGAGTTGCATTGCAATCTTCCCCAGAGAAGCCAAAGGATTACACCTAAGAAATGCTGACAAGAATGAGCAATGATAAAAGTTGCTTTCAAGAGAATGTGCCTTATGATGTATTGGACGAGAAATAAGGGAAAAGAAAGGTTAAGCTCCCCTGATAAAATGTTTTCTTACATGTGTCACATAGAACTTTTCACTCATTTACACTGCAGATTAATAAACAAGGGCATCTTTGCCCCTCAGTAAGGTTTGTAGTAAGAGAAAATGAGCTTGCATATTGATCTTTCTCCCTACTGTCTCAAATCTTTCCGGTTGAAAGATTTCCTTGAGCCTTAAATCAGCAATCTATAATTAATGAAGGGTTGGAAGAAATGAACAAGACTACTGAATTGACAGAATGTAGGTATTTTGTTTTGTTTTTTCCCTTAGACAGTGAAAAAAAAATCCTTCCTCATGTCAACACATTGAAAGTTTCAGGGCATCTGAGAGAGACATGCCTCTCAACTTGCCTCGCTCAGCAAGAGGTTCACTGAGACACTTTGGTGTACAGGTGTATTTATGTGCTTACATATGAGCTGAGTGACTAAACTCTTCTAGTCAGCAAAGATATGATCCATAAAGTCTATGGGTCTAGAGACTGATACAGCTGACTAAAGGACCTGCTTTAATTTTGATGCCTTCAGTTGTCTTCCTGAGGTGTTTATTGCTTCCCCCTGACTGTAGAGAAGCATATCAAGCCTAACAACTTAAGGCCGCTGTTCATCCCCCTTCTCCTCTCCAACATTTCCTTTCCAGACTGGCAAGCAAAGCAGACAATTCACTGAGGTTAAAGGTATTGATAATAATGATGATAAAGGAAAGAATGAAATAATAAGAAAAATGAACTGATATCAACCTATGACCACACCCAAACCATCAAAATATTTTCATGTAAGTAAAATGTAAAGAGATTTTTTTTTCTAGAATTTGGTTGTACTTTTTCTAGATGGAACAGAGGAGGTGTGAAAAATTTTCCCTCGTGTTAAAAAATCACTTATTAAAAAAGAAAAGAAGGAAGGGAAGGGAAGGGAAGGGAAGGGAAGGGAAGGGAAGGGAAGGGAAGGGAAGGGAAGGGAAGGGAAGGGAAGGGAAGGGAAGGGAAGGGAAGGGAAGGGAAGGGAAGGGAAGGGAAGGGAAGGGAAGGGAAGGGAAGGGAAGGGAAGGGAAGGGAAGGGAAGGGAAGGGAAGGGAAGGGGAGGGGAGGGGAGGGGAGGGGAGGGGAGGGGAGGGGAGGGGAGGGGAGGGGAGGGGAGGGGAGGGGAGGGGAGGGGAGGGGAGGGGAGGGGAGGGGAGGGGAGGGGAGGGGAGGGGAGGCGAGGGGAGGCGAGGGGAGGGGAGGGGAGGCGAGGGGAGGGGAGGGGAGGGGAGGGGATAAAAACAAAACTTGACACATTATTTAGCCAGCAATGGAAAATTTTATAAAATCTAAACAACAACAACAAAAAATTGTTTCATTTTGAGGAATTTTTTCCTCAGGTTACTACAGATTATTATTTTTTCAAATTAGTTTGTAATGCAATAGAAGTGACTCAAGCCACTGAACTGATCCTGAAAACATACTTATCCGCATCAGTAAAAACATCCTCTTTATTGACATATCTTATATTTGGAAAAGCTTTGTCTAGAATTATAGTTTGTTTCTATGTAGTTCTGAAGCTAAACTGGGATACACACCCTTAGCGTGAAGGCAGATTTCACTATTAGTGTTAAGGGAAAACATGCAGTTTAGAAATCTGTTCTATTTCATTCTAAAAATAAAAGTTTTAGAAACACAGACATAGAGAATGAATAAGTTATTCTTGGGTGGTTGCAGCTTTGTAGTGAATTTTTCAAGGTAGAGTTGCAAAGAGTGCTTGGATGAAAAGGAGTTAATAATGGAAACTATGCAGGATCTTCAGCATTACCACTCTATCAGTGGGTAAGTGTTCTGCCCAGAGAACTCGTAAGATCATCAGTCTGATGGAAAACTATGCACCTATTGGACTTGTTCACCAAAAGATTACATGCAAAATCTATAGCCTCAGTCTCATTAGCTTAACTATGTTTGAATGATCTGTGAATTTTAGGGATAATAAGTAAGTATTTAGCATGCAGCTTGTTTTTATTTGCAGTATTATAGATCTTAAAAGCATTCTCTTAAGCATAGCATATTTAATTTTGTAATGGTCTAATGCTTGTTCTTTCAGGAGAGTTTCTCTATGCACAAAGCAATTACTTAAATCAGAGCTTGTTTAGCTCACCTAACCACAGCAGTCACGTAATGTTTAGGCCTTTTCATATCTTGCCAGCATTTTTATTAATGGAATAGGGTTGTTCCTGTCTTAAATATTCTTTAGCAAATGTTTCCAGGCAGAACAAGAATGTGAATGACCTAGTGTTTAGCAGTGAGTTTTAAATAAATTATTATTCTCTTGTGTGATTTTTGAGAAGGGAAATACAGTAACAAGCACATAGGCCATGTTTATGCCATTGCACTTGATTTTTGTCTAAGTTAATATTTGTGCAGGGATGATTTGTGGTAGAGGTGGCAGATGGAGTCAGGAGATTTCTTTGTTCACATTTTTTAAACACTCCCCCCAACAGCACTGATTATTTTTTTCTTTAGGATCATGATGTAAATACTTTCTTCCTCACTTCACCCTCAGGAGAGCACACGCATTCACACTACTGTATCAAACAATGACAGGTACAAAACAACAAACCTAATTCATGCTTAGAGTCTTGCATGCAAAACCTGCTTTTCAGCTATCAGTATATTGCAAAGGTATTTTAGAAATACGTATGGGAGCTCATTCTTTTTTGAATTAAGTCAGCTTCACACAATCCTCAGGATAATGACATTTACTAAAAATAAGTGAATAATAAGATTTTCTGTTTTTATATTTATAAAAATCAGGGAATCACTCTCATTTTGGTCAAGCCCATGTAAAACTAGAGCAATTCTCCTGACCTCAAACTGCCTTCATGTCAGATTGCATAGGAAACATTATTTGTGATTAAGTTCCACAACCCCTTTTCTACTGTACATTCAGTAATCAGACACACCACTGCCCCATTTAAGTCCTTGGCAAGACTTAGAACATGACTGACATATATTATCTGTTTGTTTATTCCTCTGTTTCCCAGGCAATAGTCATCTGCAGTGACCAGTGGAGTATTTAGACTACACCCTACAAACTTATATCAGTAAAGGTAAGGTCGAAGATGTGCAGATTGCTCTTGCAGCAGGCAGTGCTGAGGTCTGTTCTAACGTTTCATTCCCATGGGATTTTATTTCCCACTATGGGTCAGTGTTGAGGGAGCTCTGTCTGTTGCACTGACACAGATGTTTTACAAAAGCAGCTGCTCTGGCTGGGAAGATTCTAATATGCTCATTTCACGTGAGCTTTCCTCTCTGGATACTACCAGTGAATTTGTTATGCCTTTAATTTTTCCCCTTTCGCAGAAAATGAGGCCTTGCTTATTTTCTCTTCTCCCACCTTTAAAGTGGACTTAAATCCTTCAAGCTGTATCAGTGGTAATGCTTTTATTTAACATTGCACTGAACTGAAAGCAAGCCCTTCAATATACTGCTGTTTTCTGTATAGTGATGTTCTCAGAAGGCACCACTCAGAATTTTTACAATTGTTGTAAAGTAACCATCCAAAGGCATTAAGTGCTGAGGAACATAAAAATATTTCACAGTGGGAAATCAGGGAAAAGGGAAGCAAATGACACAAAAAAACAGGTATATGGGCAAAATCCAGCATGATAGAAGAAACACATTGAAAAAAAGTGTGCTGAAAAACAGAAGAATGTTCTGCATTTGAGAAGTCTGGCAATTGTGAAAAGAGTTCATATAATTACCAGATATGGAATTTAAACAAAAAAAAGGATGCTTGGTTAACACACTTTGATCACTGCTAGTATCATTTCAAAGTGAAGTTGAACAGTGCTGCAATCTGATATAGGTAGAGGATTACAAACTGAATCCTACCTGCAACACTGAACATTATTTACCAGGAGATTGGACCCAAAGTTTCATTTTAAAAAGAGCACTTGCATAACTGTGAAGATGCTTAATTTTTATAGCAATGTGATGTCTTCAAATTTAATTAATTATTTCAGTGTTTTACATTATAAACCTGTGCTGTGATTCTGCAGCTTAAAAAAAAATATATTGTATGTTGCTGCTTTAGGTATAGCAGATTCCTTTCATTTTCTTCCTCTTTGGAAAGTAAAATGGACTCTGAAAACAATTTTTAATGCTGACTCCTCTGTATTCTAGCTTCATTTCTGGAGGCAGACAAGGAGTCATAATAACAGCCTCAAATATAACTTTCAAAACACACTGCTTCTGCTTTTGAAGTATAAAAGAGATATGTTCCCATTACTTTCTTATACATCTTTTCTCAAACCTTTTAATCTTCACAAAGAAATGCAAAGCTGACCTAAGACAAAAAAAAAAAAAAAAAATCTTGACAGAGTAATCAAAATTATCCTATCTGAGCAAATCTGAGTGCTCTTTTCCTGATGCAGCAACCTCAGAACATAAAGGCATATATTTCATTTGTATCTCTAGGAAAAAAATGGACTAGAGCATAAAAGGAGATAATTATATTTACATCTAGAGTCTTATCAGTCCTCTGATCTTCCAGAGGTGGATAGCTCCTATCTCTGATGGAGACCTGACGACTTCACTGAATGTACATAACTGTGACATGAGAGCTTTGAGGACTATAATTGTAATGGGCACTTTGACACTTCTCTGCTACACCCCAAAGATTCCCAAACCTACCTGTTACCTCACAAGACAAAGCACTCACTGGATTTTGACACCCCACAGGTATACATGCTGCTTCCAGGGCCAAAGCTGGTAACTGTGCTATGAACCTATTTCCCAGAGTGTCACCAGAATAAAGAAGCCGATATAATGTCTATTTTTACTTATTAACACACAGTGAGGAATATAATCTGTGATGCAATGAGCTCTCTCTCATCTGCTTCATTACATTTCTGTTACTAGATAAAGACAAAAGTACAGTTCTCTGAACTGTATCTTTTTACCAGACCACAACTAAACAAAAGGGAATTCAGCATAAGAAGGGCAGATCGGCATTTCAGAGGGAACATGACAACTATAAATGTTTATACTAAAGAAAAAAATCAACCAAGGAAAACCCTCTTTACCAAGAAAAGCATCTCACATTTCTGAGTAGCATCTTGTCAGAATTCATGTTGTGCTTTTATCTGCCAGCCCCAGCTATCACTATGATCCTCAGGTCATCCAAACGTGCCTGGAGCTGCATACCTGTGTTTTCTTTGTATGGAAACCAAGGATGGGAGGGAAGAGCAATCAGGTCTTAGTGAGGCCAAGGCACACACTTGAGATGGGGATCAGACAAAGTCTAGACAGATTCCTTTGCTGGGTTTTGTGTTGTGTTTTTTTTTATTATTATTATTGCAGTTGTTGGTTTTCCTTTTTTTCCCCCAGATCCCTTACTACTAGCCATTTGGTCTTTATAAAACATCCAAAACATAATATACATAATATTATGTATTAATATTATTTGTGTAAAATATAAAAAATATATATTCTGCTAAAGTATTCCGTTCTGTTATTGTATTGTATACAGCTTCTTCTCCTTTTTCTTACATTATTGAAAGATGTACATTAAAAATAATTCATAAAGACTCACTGGAAAAATACATCCAAAAAATGTTTTTATCTCTCCCACATCCTTTATTGCTTTATATAAACCATCTTGCACTTTAAGGAAAACTAAGAATTAACCCACAGATGCACACATGCAGTATGACAGGAATATGTGTCATACAAAACAGCTGCTGGTCACCTTCCCTGCACAGATCATATGACAGCTCCATGATAATGTGGAAAGCAGTAAAGTTGATCAATAGAACTTTGATCAGATGGTTTAGCAATGCTGTCTTTAAATGCTACATTGTTAAACCAGTTATCAATTGCCAAACAAAAACAAACAAATAAACCTACAAACATTTCCTGAAGTCTGCAATATAATGTTTTGGATAATGGGCTGATCATTTCAGAGATTTTGAAGGACATGAGTGTAAGCCTGGAATTTATACAAATTTGTGGTATTTTCCCATCTCAATGGCGCAGTAAGGCTGCTTAAATAAAATGGAGTGGGAGAAATCAGCCACACCAGATGATTCATGTATGGTTTTGTCTCCACTCAACTCCAATTTTAAACAACATCTCACTAAAGTTTATGATCAAATGCTTATATATTTTTTCTTTATGGTATTGGTAAGTAATGGGTCCTTTGTCCACTGACTGTCTCATAAATGTAAAGTCAGCTGTTATTTCAAGTTGTATTAGATCTAGGTATAGGAGACCTTTGTTAACATAAATAGTTTAAAATTATCCAGTTATAATGATTTTTCTCAGAATCCTGCATTTAAATTTACATTGGCAAGCTCATAGATTCCTCTTTGCCAAGAGAAAACTCTTACCAAGAGAAAAAGACATTTCACGTACACATAACTAATATACACATCTGATGAAGAGATTAAATAACACATTATGTTTAAAATTATCTTTAAATAACACATTATCTTTAAAAGATGTGTATTATTCTGTGACTGGTAATAATACTTAGGTATTTTGCAGAAAATCTCCTTAGGAAATTGGAGGTGCAGAGTCAATTTCTACTGTCATTTGTTCACACAGTCTTACAGCATGTAAAAGACAGAAAGATGTTGATTAAGGCCAAGTGCAAGTGCATCTGAGTCAGGGCAATCTCAATCTCAGATAAATGTTGGGTGGAGAATGACTTGAGAGTAGTGCTGAGAAGAAGGATTTGTCAATTGATGAAAGATGAAATTGATGAAAGATTCAACACAAGCCGGCAACGTGCTTTCTGCAACTTAGCTGACATGGCTAGAGCCCTTGCTGGTGAAGACTGAGGCAAAGAGGTTATTGAGCACCTCAGCTTTCTTCATGTCCCTCATGACCAAGTCTCCAATTTCCTTCTGTCTGACTAATGAGTTGCAATCTTCAGCTGGAGATGGCTTTGACTTTAAAGTGCTTCAAACTTTCTTTCACAGACTTCTTCCAGATACTGTTCCCCTAAGACTTATTAAGAAATTAGGGCAGTTTCCAGATAATCATAACATTTCTTGATATTGCTCTCTCGAACTGCTCCTATTTTGTCTCTGTCTAGATATAAAAATATCTCCTCCATTCTTTGATCATTTAATAAATTGATTATTATTCAGTTATTTAAGAACTATCTACCACTATTCAAATATATATAATTTAATCAGCATTTCTTGGAATTGGCTCATTATTTCCAATTTTTTTTTTCATAGAATTCTCATTAGTCTTTACAGTCAAATGTAGTGCTGATGGAAATTGTTCAAATATTTGTGACTAATTCTATTATCAGTTCATAGCAAATTCTGCTACTGAAAGTTTATTAGTATCTTCTTATTCAGTTAGTTTTTGTAGATCAAGATATGACATTCCTTTCTTGGCTGCCAATCAGCTGGAATTTCGTTTCTTTTTTTTTTTTCCCCCCTTTTTTTTTTTAAATAAGTGGATCTGTCTGGTACACTTGAGTTATATTTAAAAACACTAGAAATGTATATAGTTGTGGAATGGTAGCATTAATTCTTCTATTAAAATATTCACAGTTGTAACTGAAATGCAGTTTGTATAACAGACACAGCTCATTTATGCACCTCATCCAACTGTTTGCAGCACACTTTTGTGATTTTCCATTAGCTAGCATGTCTGCCTTCTGCTAAAACTGACTTCTATTCCTCCCATCTGTTACAAACCCAATTTTATTATCAGTCACTATTATGAACACAACAAAAATATTTTATGCAGTGAAGGTCTGCTCTTTCCTCAAGGTCAGAATTCTTGTTACGTAATGTTTGCAACTAAGGCTTTCAGGACAAGTTCATTCAAAAGATTTATAAATGCATTAGCTTTTAATTAATGTTAGGTTCTAGATTCAGTAAGATCAATCACTAATTCAAACTAATCCCTATTTTCATATAGAATCATAGAGTTTCTCAGGTTGGAAAAGACCTTAAAGATCATCGAGTACAACCACAACCTAACCAAACTACCCAAACTCTAACAACCCTCCACTAAGTCATGTCCCTGAGCACCATATCCAATTGGTTTTTGAATGCATCCAGAGCTGGTTACTCAACCACCTCCCTGGGGAGCCTATTCCAGTGCTTAACAACCCTTTCTGTAAAGAAATGTTTCCTGATATCCAACCTAAACTTACCCTGGTGCAACTTGAGGCCATTTCCCTTTGTCCTGTCACCTGTCACCAGTGAGAAGAGACCAGCACTGCTCTCGCTGTAAGCACCTTCCAGATATTGGAAGAGAGCAATAAGGTCTTCCCTCAGCCTTCTTTCCCCAGACTAACCAGCCCCAGTTCTTTCAGTCTCTCCTCATAGGGCATATTCTCCAAACGTTTTTGCCTTTGGACCTGCTCCAGTGTCTCAATGTCCTTTCTGTACTGCAGTGCCCAAAACAGAACACATACTTGAGGTGAGGCCTTACCAGTGCCAAGTACAGGGACAGGATTACATCCTAGTCCTGCTCACTACTCCATTCCTAATATAAGCCAGGATGCCATCGGCCTTCTTGGCCACCTGGGCACACTGGTGGCATATATTCAGCTGACCATCAGTACACCAAGGTCCCTTTCCATCAGGAGGCTTTCCAGCCACTCCTCCCCCAAGCCTGTGAGTTGCTTGCAGTTGTTGTGACCAAAATGTTGTGACCCAACATTTGGCCCTATTGAAACTCATACAGTTTACCTTGGCCCATCAATCCAGGCTATCCAGGTCCTTCTGTTGTGCCCTTCTCCCCTCAGGCAGATCAACACTCCCTCCCACATTGGTGTTGTCTGCAAACTTAGTGAGGGTGCACTCAATCCCCTCATCAAGATCATTAATAAAAATGTTAAATAGAAGCAGTCCCAGTACGGAGCCCTGGGGGACACTGCTTGTGACTGGCAGCCAACTGGATTTAACTCCATTGACCACAATTCTCTGGGCGCAGCCAAAGATTATTATATAGATTTACTTGATTAATTTTTTATTTGGATGTTTTCAAATTGAAACATATTCAGAGCTTTTCTACAACTGTAAGAGACTTCTTGGTAATTATTACTAAATTAAAAGGACATTAATTAAAAGACAAAAAATCAACATAGGAGAGGAAAAAAAAAACTCTGAAGTATATAAGGAACTTATACAATATTTTAGTGGCTAAACAATCTCAAACTGAATTCCAATCTCTATTAACTGAGCAGCACTCCTAAGAATCAAGAATATAAATTTGAGCTGTATAGAATTTTATTCATAGTTTAGTAAATTTATATGATAAAGTCCCTAAAAATGCTAGCTAGAATTTACAAAATGTTTTTAATCTGTATTATAAAAACTGTATTTTAAGGTAAGACTGAATCATTTTTTTTTTCTTATAGCATATTAGCTAGGAATTAGAGGCTTAGTATCTTAGTAATTGACTTTATTGAATTATAATTTGTTTTGGCATGTTGCAGCCTGTAAGATGGGAGCATGGAATGGAAGTGGTCGTGTGTCTTACAATTTTTAACCTGTTTTTCCACAAAAACATGAGAAAATTGGCCTCTTATTTAGAGTATGATTTTGTTTAGTAAGAAAAAATATTCAGTTAAATATTTCTTGCAAACTGAAATCCTTTTGGAATGTTCAGGGCTCACATATCTTATGAAGAACTTCCCGATTTTCCTGAAGTTTCTCAGTGTTTCCTTTTAATGGAAGTACAAAACCTGCAAAAGACCATTGCTTTATGACTTGACTGTACGCTTGTTTCCTTCCTTCCTTCCTTCCTTCCTTCTTTTCAATGAAAAATAGGCCTCCAGCATTTTGGGGAGTGGTTAAAAAAATATATTTATTTATTAAAAATAAAAACAAAATTCAAAACCAATGGGCAACTCAAGGATGAGTAGAAACATGAGCTAGCAGAAAATGCAATTTAAGTGGTCATAGAAATTTCAGGGGAAAAAAGAATAAATTGTGATGGTCTTTTTGTGAACATCTGATACTGGCTAATTGTCTGGATTAGGTTAGATATTTTCATATATCAGCCTGTACTAGGTGTAAATATTATATTCTCAAAATAATTTCCATAATGGATTTGAATGCTGTGCTAATTTTCACAGAATGGATCCTTGTTTCTCTTTGCTATTACAGAGAACAGCATCCTTCAATCTTAATTCTTCAAAGAGTTTTGAATAGGCACAAGGACTTCAGTGATATCTCTGATGCGTAAGGTTACTTCATACTGTTTTTTAGACCATGCATGCACTCCTTTGTCACTTGACCAAAAGACAGTTGATGTGAGATGTCTCTTGTTAGCTCTCCTTAGAATGAGGACATTGTCCCTATGCCTTTTGAACATTGTGACAAGGTTTTCTTTCTGGAACTTTGATTGGATAAATGTGTTGTCTTCTCCTCATTCAATGTTCTGGCAGACATTCCTGTGCAATGTTTGCACTGAGCTAGTTCAGATGTGAATACTAGCAATGTTTGTAGGTTATCTAAGTGATGTGTTGTACAAAGAGTGAAAGGAGAAGGTATGTGAACTCAGTATAAAGGAGGAACGTGGAGATTGGAGAATGTATTTGGTTATCAGTGTTTGAGGAAAGTAGGATGGGGAGCCAGGACAGGTGCTAGGATAGCAAGAGGCATAAGTATTGGCAGGGCCAGAATCCAAGACTGTGTTGGAAGACTCTGCTAATGGCAAAACAAGAGGCCTGAGGCTGAAGGATGTTGTGACAAGAAAAGTATGCATCAGAGTATTTTATTAGCACTGGCAACCACTTCAGCAAATGTGAAAGAAATCTCCTGATTGTCCCTGCTACTGTGTTCCAACAGAATATGAAGCAAAATTCCTTTCAGGTGAAGCTGACATTCTTCTAATGCTTACCTTCATTTCCCTTTTCGTTTGTTATTCCCTTCTCTAATTTATTGACCTTCTTTATGACCTGAATTATCCTAGCCCTTTCAGTTTCTCTATCTGTGAAGTATTTTCTAGGTCTCTTTATTTGAACATGTTTGAACACAATGGACATATGTATGAGCTACTATTTGTCTATTTGTCTGGTTTCACGTCACCACCAAGAGTCTCACCTCCAAGAGTCAAATCTGTCCCAGAGTTTTCAGGGTTCACCTTTCAAAGCAAAACTTGTCCATCTTCTCAGTTTTAAGATGCCAAGTGATTTTTTGTTTTTCTTTTGTCCAGGCTCAAACCTCAGGGTTCAACTTTCCATTAATGTAGTGGCAACTTGCTTTTTCAATTTTTTCAATTGCTTGTATTGACAAGCTCAAGGGAAGAACAAAAAAAGACCTTGTATCCACTGAGAATGGGCTGCTTTCTTACCTATAATCCAGAAAAAGGGAAAACAACTAGTAGTATGATTGATGCTATGAAAATCTTTTTCTACCTGAGACATTCATAGGTAACTATACTAGTATACAAGCCCTCACAGCAACAGGTATAAATATTAACTGATACAAATATTATCTTGTTGAAATCTTTAACTGAAATAAATATTTCTGTGATCACTATTTTAGTTAATAACCTACATCTGATTGATATTGAAAATTGTAATCTTATCCTTTGTCATTATTTGGATAAATAGAGGAAGAAGCTATTTAAACGTATTTATGAAGGTCAAAAAAGTGTACAAGTAGATGGAATTTTAAAAAGCAGTGAATCAGAGAAATGATCAAACTCCATTGTCAATATTCAAGTTTATTTTGAGGTATTTTAAAATCCTACATGCAAAACATGGACAAAACTCCTCTGCAAAACAGAGTTGGAAATGGCACCTCTTCCTTTGGACAAGTAAAGCTTTTCTTTTAAGTACGAATTTCACATCTTGTCTGACCTGATTTCTATATTTGACAGCAGTTTGGTTTGGGCTGTGAGGGGGTTTTGTTTTTGAAACGATAGGTACAGGTTTGCAGTTCTGCCTCAAACTGCATGAACACATTTCAGCCACCTTAGCTATCACACTGGCAAATCCACATTTCTTTCAGAGAACTTCCACTGAGAACTCCGACTGCTTCTAATACAGGCCTTGAAATATTTGTGTTACACCATCTGGCCTTTATTTGTGGGTTTGCATAATAAAATGACTCTAAACACCACAAAGTACAAGTTTAATTATTCATTTATATATATTTTTTTTTATTTTAAACTTCAGTATAAATCAATCTATTTTGGCTCAAATAGCTTTTTGGCACAACTGAAATAAGTGATGACATTGTATATTACAAACTGACTGACTCTGCTGACACCAGCAAGTCCATGCCAGCCAATACTATACACAGCAGTAGCACTGGGACAAGGATAGCAAACAAGAATGTATCTAATTCAAGTTCTCTGATAGGATTAATCAGTTGACATTTTGCCACATAAATCAATAGCTGGATTTCTCCTCCCACCAAAAACCTTCCTTTCTGCTGAGGAAGCTATTCCTTCTCAGCTAGAAAGTCAGTTTAATGTAGATGATTGATTTGCCCTACATTTTATGCATTCAGATTCAAAATACAAACAACAGATGGCTTTCCTTACAGTCCTAAACCTAGATTTGATTGTGTAATCCACTCAGCACTTCTGGAATTCAAACCCTGTAAACTTATAATAACCTACGGATTTCTTTTCTACTCCACCTCAAACATAACCTGCCCAACAGGTACTCCAAAAGAAGTGCTATAAGACCAGGACTATTCTGTCACTGTTAACAGCTGTCATGGCACTGAAGAAATGGGCAAATAACCTCTCACTGGCAGCACCTCATTAAGAGCGACCAGAATAAACCAGGCTGCTCTCCAGGTTGCAGTCTTCACCAGTTGGACTCTCCAATTAGCACATGTTACTTGGAGCTGTTACTTGTTTGAAAAGAAACTATTGGGCCGGGCCTGAGAGGATTTGTCTTTTAATTAGGTAATTATAAATCCCTAATTATAGGCTGATAATCTTTCCAATATCTCTTCTTAACTTTGGCGCCAACAAGACAGATGACTTGGACTTATCCTCGTCCTTGAGGAAAATGAGATTTTTCTTCCAGAGCTAAAAGTTGTTGTCTGTAGATCATGAGTGACTGGGTGTAAAGATTACTAGTATTACCTAATCTACTTAGACAAGGCATTAAGGTGCATTTTTTTTATATTGTAAATAGTCAGTATAGTATTAGATGCTTTCTATCTGCATCTGTAGAATTGCAATAACAAAATAGGCAAGAACATTGGTACCCATGCATTCTGTTATGTTACACGTATTTTTTCCATAGGTAGAATGTAAAATTTAACAAAATTCAATGGAATGCAATTGTAAACAAGAGGAAAATTGGACGCTTTATGACTACAACTGAAATTGCCTGCTGTTTCTTTAGTGAAAGCTGGCACCTGAAAGATGACAGACTGTTGCACTTGCTCAGTGAAACTCTTTATTTATTCATAGGATTGATTTAGCTTCAGGAGCTAATTACATCCAGAACTTCATCAGAGAAAATTTAGAGAAGAAACAGCAATTTCACCCTGAAATGGAATTTAAGAAATACCAAATCTCCTTAAGAATCAAATTACAGAAATAACTGTGGAAACAAAAGGGAAAGTTAAAAGAGATTTTTAAAATAATATTGAAGGAATATTGAATTCCTTAGGAAAAGTGAACGAAACAAACAAATAAAAAGAAACTGCTTTAAACAATTGGGCTAAGTAACTCCATGATTCCATGATTAAATGACAACAAGAACTATGGTTTTTTTTGTTTAAAAAACTGAAATTCTCATCTCAAGAAATAATTTTTTTTCCACTCTTCTGTTTCTTTTATGTTTGGTTGATAGTTGTGGGGGAGGCATAGCAAATGGAGGTAGTGTTTGGCCTACTAAAACTATTTCTAAGTACATTGGTAGATGTAGAAATTGGGTGTCATGAACTCATGTGTATGGAATTTATTTCTTCTAAAATACTGTGCACCTTGAAATCAGTAACATTGTCAGAAATATTGTGATTTTACTGTCATTATTGAAAATGCACAGGTAAGGTCATTAAACAGAACCAAAATATTACAGAATTAATTGCATATATATTTCATGTGTAATTATTTCATGTTGATGACTTATCTCTGGAAGCCCATCCAAATCACTGGGAAAGATGGAAAGGTGGAAGCATCAAGGTTTTCTTTGCAGCTCCCTTTGCATTCAGTTGAATGTATGGAAATGAATTTGTAAGTAAAATCTACATATAAAAGCTCCATGGTATTTATGCATGCATAGATAATTCTCATGGATGTGGATAGTAAGCTATAGTTGATTCAAAGACAACCTTAAAAAAATTCGCAACCTCAAAATGAATAAATTTGGGGAATAAAAAGATGTTAATCATTAAGATTTATTTTTAATTAGAGTTTTGCTAGTTTTCTAGGTGCATAAATTTATGAAAACTCATTGCACATAGCTGACATTTTGAAATGGACTGTAAAGAAATATTATAAACAAAAAGGTAAACAGGAGATACTGTTTTGTCCCTGGAATAGTCTACAAAACACACTATGGGACACCAATTAAAAAAAAAAAATCTATATTGCATTTGTTATTCCCACTTTTTTTTCATATTCCCCAATGCAGTGTTTTGGATGAGTATTTTATTTTGTATCATTCTTAGACAAACTCCAGTGCAGAATAGTGACTGGTAAGGTACAGTTCACAGGCCTCATTTTGTAATTATGTCCATTGACATGAATGGTACGGCATAGAAAAGAGTATAAAAAAATTCTTCCTGTAACACTTTTCTTTTTTTTTACCATAATTTGAAAACAGAAATAGCTTTCAATCACTGTTTTACATAGGTGGACCAGATTAACCAGTGATAAAATTTCTAGCTCTTCAGATATCTGTCTTGGTACTCAGGTTATGGGAAACAAAAAGTTGCCCATATCAAGATGAAAAATCTAAAACACTTCTAACTAATTTTCTCATTGTATTATGTGCAAGGCTGTTTCCCAATCATTTCAGAACTTTTCTTTTACTTCTTCCTTTTTTTTTCTTGTCTTTTTTTTTTTTTTTTTTTTTCCTTTAATCAGTTTTGGACACAGTTTCCTCACTGGTTAACGTAGCTCTGACTAGGATGAAAAAGGGATTGTCCTCTGCTGGAAGAATTATGAGATGAGGAAACCACTTCTGCAGGAGACAAGCTTGTGGTCAATTTTCTCCCTGTGTATAGAGCAAAGAAAAGGCTTATTGTAAAGAAGAATTTAAAATAGAGTTTTCATGAATCATTGTTTGCTGGACATGCCAGGGAAATCTAAATTAAGGAAGACATCCTTTCACTTAGTTAGGGAAAACCGCAGTTCATAATTCTTTCAGAAACACACAATGGCAAACTTTGTATGATTTAGACATTGGAAGCCAAGCCAGATTAGATTAAAAACTGGCTAGCTATATTTTATAATTCTCCAGGAAGCGCTTTTTATGAGAATTGGAGGGGAAAAAATTAACCACAGTAGAACTGATCGGGAATTTTTAACTACATGGATTTCCATTTGAACATGTTAATGTGCAAAAACTAACATTTTATAGGTAAAAGAAGATTTGGAAGGAGCTACTCTTGGAATGCTTCACAGAATCAAAAAGTGATTTCAGGCTTTATTTGAGTTAAACAGAAACTGCAGAGATCAAGAACCTGGCTGATGTCCCATAGTCTTGAGGCATAGGAAAACAGGCTTCCAGTGTAAAACATGCATGATGTGAAACATGAAGACGCATCTGCTCTATTCCTGGTGAATGTCCCAGTGACAGAGTTACATATTAAATAGTTTTGGGTTTTTTTGATGAAACTATATTATTATTACAAGCTTTATCAACTCCCAACACAAGAGTTATATAGCTGCTACTCAACAAGCTAGTGATGGGACACATATGAAATACTGCAAGCTCAGCAGATCCCTGCATCAGGCAGGGCAGAGCAGTACCTTTCTCTCTGCTGTTTCATAAAAAGGCAGGGAGGTAACCTAATGAATCAATTCATCATAATCAGTAATAATATACCTGAAATAACTATTTCTAAACTATAATAATATGCCAGCTTCAATCTTCTAAACTATGACCACTTATATTATTTACTTTTTATCTGGGAAATAGTTTATTCCTTTCTTTAGGCTGTGAAGTTTGTAATACAAGAAAGGTGAAAACAGACATCTGAGTGAAAAATGTTTACTGAAATTAGCCCAAACTAAAAACAAGATCGAAACGATCCTATCATTCTGGAACCAAACTTTACAGAGGGTCTTGGAGGAGCTAAATATGCTAGCAGATGAATTAAAAAAACTCAAATTAGCAATGATTTAAATTTGAATCAATCTTTTAGCAATGAAATTGTGGCTTAGACATTTTTAAAATGTAATAAAACTATTAAAAACCTAAGCTTTTTTATTTATTAATATTTTTCAAATTTACTGTTATTTTACTTATATTTGAACTTCACAGTCATCATATGAATGAGAAAACAGCCTTTCAGTATCTGAATGGGGGCTATAAGTAAGAAGAGGACAGATTTTTTATCAGGGTCTACTGTGATATGACAAGGGGAAAATGTTTCAAATCAAAAGAGAGGAGATTTAGATTGGATGTAAGAAAAAAGTTTTTTATGCTAAGGATGGTAAAGCACTAGTACAAGTTGCCCAGAGAGGCAATGGAAACTCTGTCCCTGGAGACCTGAAGGTCAGGCTGGATGGGGCTCTGAACAACATGATGTAACTATGTCCTGTTCATTGCAAGGGAGTTGGACTAGATGACCTATAAAGGGCCCTTCCAACTAAAACAGTTCTGTGATTCTCTGATACTGAAGACTAGATGCACAAGAAAAAATAAATGAGTCCAAAATTTATTAAATTTGATGACTCACTATAATTTGGACAAACTTATCCCTCACTTTCAATCTTCAGTATTGTTCTCTGAATTGGCATAAAAATCAGGGGGGGGAAAGGTTACTATCTTTTTATTTAAAGGCAAAAATCTGTAGTTTTAACTAAACTGTTTTCAATAAATCTGTTGTGGTCACTCAAGGCTATAAATCAAAACTTGAGAAGGTATAAATACATGTAAATGAGAGACAAAGGAATCAAAACTGCAGTTTCATTACTCAGCTGAAAATACTGTACATTACTAAATTACACTAAATATTTTTATTTAGCAGAGTATATCTTACATAGACTATTCTACTCTATATGACTCAAGTGTAAAAATTGTAATATTATATCAATGACGTTAAAATAAAATTTTGTGAAGAAAGTCAATCAAACTGTTGCTACAGAGCGCTTTGAGCAACATGCTTTTAAAGGCTTAAATAGAAGCAAATTAAATTCATACTGATAGTGATTACTCCATTTTAAACTGAATTGTGGTAGTAAATTAGCCAGTTGAAGAAAAAAGGATGGTTTGAGAGGAATATTAGCAGAAAGAAAAAACAACAAAAGCTGTCAGTTCTGTGAGCAACAAGGAATGTAAAGCCAGGGAATATAAAAATGTTTACATATGCCATGAAAACAACATCTCTTTTTAGTCGATGTTTTTTAGAGACACTAGGATTTTCAGTGCCAAGTCCTCTTCTGTAGATATTTTAAGTATTGTTGAAGATTGACTGTTCTTTTGAAAAGGTTTTATTCCATAATCCTTCATTGACTGTCTTTGTGAGCTCACTTGAGTGCAACTTCTAGTTTCTTAGGTGACTTTTGATGTATTAACTGAAAGATGTTACATTCAGGAATGCATAGGTTTAAGGGTTTTTTTGTGTGCGTGTTGGGAGTTTTTGTGTGTGGTTTTTTTTTGTTTTTTTTTTTTTGTGTCTGTAGACAGGTATCAGCAGGATTTACTAATATAGAAGCAAGTCTGAAAGATCATAAGATAAGACTTTCATCATGAAGACTGAGCCCTTTACTAGGATATTGTGATCTTCCAAATTGTTTTAGTCATTATAGTACGCATTGGATTTCTCTGTGGAAACACTCAACAGCCAAACCACAGAAGCTTGCTTTAAATTCCACTGAAGCCAGTTTGCAGCACTGAATCAAGTCTCAAATTGGACCTAGATAGAATCAAGTTAATTAAAAATTGAATTCATAAGCACTGGGGAGAGCATAATCTCATAACAAATATAGGCCAAAGAACGCAAGATGAAGTAATGCAAAAGCCTTTTCTCAGTGTAGCAATCTTGTTTCAACAGCACTTTTCCTACTGGTTTATATCATCCAGCTCCTGGGAAATCAGGTGTTTCCTGCCAATTCAAGATCATTAACACTCTGAAAAAACAAACACATGATTTTCTGTAGATCCTTGTTAGCACAGTATTAAGACTCCTTCTTTATGGGAAGATATTTTGATCTAACCTCAGACAGGCAGGTGCTTTGATATGTCGTTTTAGATTAAACAAGTCAAATACTTAGTTTTTATCATATTGTAAAGAAATCAGAATAATGAGGAAAGCAAGAAAAGAGAAGAGAGTAAAACTCACCAACTTCTTTCATGACTGGAATGTCAGAATAGATAGGTATAAACTCTTTAGGAAAGACAGGCAGAGGAGAAAGGTAGGAGGTGTTGCCCTCCAACCCTTCTCCTGGTGGAATAGAGCATGGAATACATCAACAATCAGCTGGAGTCCATGGAGCTGCACCTGAGGATAGATAAGGAGCTGAGAGAGAGCTTATAGGTTAGAGTTAAATGAAATGCAAGGGAAAAAGAAGTTGGGGCTTTAGCTGCCCCAATATCTGTTGGAGGGACAACAGTGAAGAGGTTCCTGGGAATGTGTTGATGATAACTTTGTCTTCCAAATGATACTTGAACCCATGAGAAGAGATGCTATTCTGGACCTTGTCCTCACCAGTGAGGATATGCTGGTGAGTAATTTGAAGCTTAAGGGCAACCTTGGCTGCAGAGACCATGAAGTGAAGGAGTTCAAGATCCTTATGGCATCAAAAAGGTTATGCAACAAGCTTGCTACTCTGGATTTTGGGAGAGCAGACTTCAAACTCTTAAGGGAACTGTTTGGCAGGATGATGTAGAATAAAGCTCTAGAGGGATGAGAGGCCCAGGAAACCTGGCTATTATTCAAGGACCATCTCCTCCAAACGCAGAAGAAGTACATCCTGAGAAAAAAAGAAGGCTGGCAAGAATGCCAAGAGTCCATTGTCAATCAACAAGGAGCTTCTGGAATTATGTAAATACGAAAAGAAAGTCTATAGGGGGTGGAAGTAGGAATGGGTTACCTGGGAGGACTACAAAGAAGTCTGATAAGCCAGAGATCAGGATAGGAAAGCTAAAACCGAGATAGAATTAAATCTAGCCAGGGACATAAAGGAGAACAAGAAAAAGTTCTACAGGTATATTAGTGATGAAAGGAAGGCCAGGGAGGATGTGAGCCCTCTCTGGAAGGAAAATGAAAACCTGGTCTCGAGGGACATGGAGAAAGCTGAGGCACTCAGTGATTTCTTTGCTTCTGTCTTCACCAGCAAGGGCTCTAGCTGCATCAGCAAAGTTGAAGAAAGCAAAGGTAGAAGAAGAAAGGTAGAAAAGGAAGATCTGCCTGTTGTAAGTGAAGACCAGATTTGGAACCATATAAAGAACCTGAAGGTGCACAAGTCCATGGGACCTAATAAGATCCATCCATGGGTTCTGAGAGAACTGGCAAGCAAAGTTGCCAAGCCGTTCATGAGCCATCATATTTGAAAGGTCATTGCTGTCTGGTGATGTTCCCAATTACTGGAAAAGGGGAAACACAATGCCCACTTTCAAGAAGGGAAAAGAAGATCCAGAGAAGTACAGTCAGTCTCACCTCTGTGCTTGGCAGGATTATGAAGCAACATCTCCTGAGGGCCCTACTAAGGCACGTAGAAAATGGCTGTGGTCAATGGCTCAGTGTCCAAGTGGAGATTGGTAACGAGTGGCATTCCTCAGGGACCAGTGTTTGGGACCAGTGTTGTTGAACATTTTTGTAGGTGACATGGACAGTGGGATCAAGTGCACCCTCAGCAAGTTTGGAGATGACACAAAGCTGAGTGGGGGGGTTGACAAAATAGAGGAAAGGGATGCTATCCAGAGGGACCTGGACAGGCTTGAGAGGTGGTCCCATGCCAACGTCACAAAGTTCAAGATCAAGTGCAAGATCCTGCATCTGAGTCAGGGCAATCCCATGTACAGATACAGGTTGGGTGGAGAATGGCTTGAGAGCAGCACTGAAGAGAAGATTTGGAGCATCAGTTGTTGAAAGATTCACATGAGATGGTAATGTATGCTTGCAGCCCAGAAGACCAACCGTATCCTGGGTTGAGCTGGGGCTCTTTAGCCTAGAGAAGAGAAGGCTCCGAGGAGACGTTATAATGGCCTTCCAGTACCTGAAGGGGGCCAACAGGAAAGCTGGGGAGGAACTTTCTATAATGGCATGTAGTAACAGGGCAAGGAGAAATGGGTTCAAACTGGAAGAGGGTAGAGTTAGACTAGATAATAGGGAGACATTTTTTACTGTAAGGGTGGTGAAACACTGGAACAGGTTACCCAGATTGGTTGTGAATGCCCTCCCTGTAAGCGTTCGAGGCCAGGCTGGAGGGGGCTTTGAGCATCCTGGTCTAGAGGGTGGTATCCCTGCCTATAGCAGGGAGGTTGGAACCCAGTGATTTCAAAGGTCCCTTCCAACCCAAACCATTCTATGATTCTATGAAGTAACTCTGGTTATCTTTAGTGGCATAAGTCTATATCTAATCTAATAACCCTTCCACACCAAGCTCCTTTGATCATTAAACTGAGAGGAAATACATACTTTTGTACTCTAAACAATTAGCTGAGATGTAAATACTTGTGGTATAAATTTACTCATGTGCACATCATTCTGAATTACTGTAAGAAGTAACCTTTAAGTCATGATGTCATGATCTTAAGTCTGAATTTATTTCTGTGGCTTCATATCAGTAACTTATTTAAGCAATGCCCTAATTTTAAGCACATGAATAGTCTTATTGAAGTCAGTGAGACATTCACACATTAAAGACACGCTTCAGTGCTTTGCTGAATCAAGGCCTATGTGAGTAATGTGCCACATGTGTTTTTTCTTGCAATAACTCTGTTACATCACTTTACCTTTAGGCAGTAATTTCACTGTACAGTGGAATGAATGTTTTCAGAAAGCTCTCTTAAATTTTTAAGATTCTGGCATTTTTAGAGCTTATGCTAGTAAATTAGTAAGGCTTTTATTATTTCCAATACTTCATAATAGCAGTGAAATCTAATAAAATATATTTCAATGTTTTGGCTACTGTATTAATTGAACAGTACAGCTGTTTCCATCTCTTAGTAAGGGCTGAAAATTGAAAATATAATTAGAGGCAAGCTAACTTTCTTTTTCAGTGCCTTTGTGTAAAAAAAGATGAGCCCAAACAGTAGTACCAGTTACCAAAGTAACTTTGAACAACTATTTTAATGGTTAAATAGCTAAATGCATTTATCATTCACCTATATAATTTCAAATCCTTAAAAACATAAATGGCCATGACAAGCTCAGAGCGTATCTGAATGTTCAAGTTATTTAGTTGTCATTCATCTGCAATTTGTATGATCTCACTGACAAAAGCCTAAAGCTACAGTATACCTCAAACTTTAAGTTTTGCATCTGCATCACTTTCCTGAATCAGCTGACGGTGAACTGGAACCTGAAGACAGAAATTGTGAAGAAGGAAACCTTGTCTCAGTGGTTTGACACTGTTTTGATCTTGGTTGACATCTGAACAGAACACAGGATTCTGGGCTTGGCAGCATATCTGGCCCATTGAATCGGGATGGAGGAGTACTGCCAGGAAAAGACCATCCCTGCCACAGTGCACTTCCACAGCTGCATGGGAGATGCAAGCTGGTCAGCTGGATGTGAAGTAAATGCAGACTTAGACTTCTGACAGCTTCCCAACAGTGCCTGCGGTAGGGTCACAGCTTGACTTCTCCATCATGTATTTGCTCGTAGCTAAATTCCATATCAGTTAGCTATTCCATATATTGAGATCTTCCCAAACAGGCCTCGCTGTAAACTATTTATATATCAAGATATCCTGTAGCACTCTTTATAAAAATGAATGAACTAGTGACATTAAGCTGAAAGGTAAGCAAAGGTGCTGAGTGTTAAACATATTAAGAGAGGGAAAAAATCTGTTAATCATTTTATTAATGTTTTCTTTTCTGCAGAAATCCTTGAAAATGCTTGTAATTCTTAACAGCTGACAGGCTGCTGATTTTGCAGAAAGAAGAGGTTTTTGAGTCCCTTAACTCCAAGTCACAGTTGTTCCTTGTTTTGACTATTGGAGAATTAGTTCAATAACCTCCCTAAAAATAGTAAGTGCTTATGCTCTTACAATATAAGAAGGTCTACATCTGAGAAATATTGCAGTCAAACAAATACTACATTGAAATGCAAGTTTAATGAATTACACTGGGGCCATATAAGAGACTGTCAAAGTCATTTTACTCCCACTCGGATTTTTAGAATCATAGAATCCTTAGAGTTGGAAAGGACCTCTGAAGGCCATCTAGTCCAACTCCCCTGCAATGAAAAGGGACACTACAGCTAGATCATGTTGTCCAGGATCTTATCCAGGCTTACCTTGGAAGTCTCCAGGGAGATGGGGCAAGACAATGCTGTCAATTCTTTCAACAGATTTAGTTCTTATTTGAAGGATTCCTTTTGTCATACACGCTAAGTGGCGCTCAAAGATTCCCAGATCTTGTGAAGTGTCAGATGGGTTGAGGCCTTGGTCTGTCATCTTACCACGAATCAGAGTGGAAGGGGTCTTAAAGCCCATCCAGTTCCAACCCACTAGCATAGTAGAGCTGCCACCCACCAGATCAGGCTGCGCAGGGCCCCATCCAACCTCACCCTGAATGTCTCCAGGGAGGGGGATTCACAGCTTCTCTGGGCAGCCCGTGCCAGTGTGTCTTACCACTCTCTGAGTAAAGAATTTTCTCCTAATACCTAACCCAAATCTCTCCTCTTTTAGTTTAAAGAGGCTTCCCCATCCTAAAACTATCAGGCTGTGTAAAAAGTCTGTCTCCTTCCTATATATAAGCTCCCTTCAAGTACTAAAAGGCTGCAATGAGTTCTCCTCAGAGCCTTCTCTTCTCCAAGCTAATCTTCTCTAATTTGTTACAGTGCTCACAGTAAAATACATGAGGCCAATCTGTTCACTCTGTCTGGCATTAGTGCTGTCTTGAGTGCTGTCATGACAGCACCTTTGTAAAACTGCAGTGAGGAAATTTTCACTTTCATACAAACTTCTGATACATATTTACAAATAGGCTGGTCAATTACCCAGTTTGGGAAGACACTTATCTGCTGCAGATCCTGGTACCTGAGTCCACCCATACACTTTCATGCAAGGTAAACCAATGTCTTTCTCAGCTAAGCCAGACTGTTCCCATGCCTTCACTTGTTGTGCACTGTTTCAAAACTCTTCAGATCAAAAGGGGCATCTGTCTATCCCTGCGAATCCCACTGTCCATGCAACAGCACTGCATATGCCACAGTGTATGGGAACTATTGAATCACGGCCTGAAGCACTGATTGATCACCTCAGACAAGCACTGAGTCAGCTGCAGGAGCACAGGTGAAGGCTGTGTGACCAGGAGTGGAGCCTGGCTCCACCTTTCTAGACCCACTTAAGGGCTGACTGCCACTAAGGAAAAACCTCTCTCTAGAGATTGCTCTTCCTGGAGTCCTTTTCTACAAGGCCAGGATATGGGTGAGCTTTTCCAATCATTTCCAATTATCCCTTTCTAACTTGATAATCTTTCCAGTTATATGCTCTCTAGAGACCAGTTTAACTTCTCTGTATACTTGTTGATATGCACAGTGGAAGATGAACTTTTCATGGTGAAGAGGTTTGCTTCAGACTAAAAGTGGAGACAGAAACATGTTTCCTCTACAGTAAAGAACAGGGCACCTGCTTCTACCATATTCCTGGTGCTTTTTGGCTTTCCTAAGAGTGTTCATAATGCTTAGGGTTCATGCTCTAGTTGACAACCATAATAGGTCTTGACAACTGACCAAGGCCTCAAATGATCTCCAGGTAACA
This sequence comes from Phasianus colchicus, assembly GCF_987193195.1. Taxonomy (NCBI): domain Eukaryota; kingdom Metazoa; phylum Chordata; class Aves; order Galliformes; family Phasianidae; genus Phasianus; species Phasianus colchicus. The sequence continues at coordinate 99,334,101 of NC_143437.1, read as the reverse complement.
AGAACCATTCACTATTTCATGCAGTCCTACAGCTGTCCATCAGTGAGTTTCATCCTATTTCTCTGCTGCTTTTATTCCTTTCCTTCACCTTTCAAGGTGAAAGGTATATTCACAGTTCAAAAATGAGCAGGAGAATTTATCTACTCCTTCCCATCAAGAGCTTCAAAGCACAAGAGATTCCATCTAATATCCTTGCAGTAAACTGTATTTAAACTTAGGTTATATTCTTAAATACACTGTATCTTGTTTAGGTTACTTCTTACATATGCAACTTTGAAAATATAAATCCAAATTTTGGCATAGGTATTTTTTGCTGTAGTGCGAAGCATGCTTGAGGTTTTTGTATGGAAATACCCATGGCATTTTTAACTGACTAATGTTTTATGCTGATAGAAGCATTCTGGAATTTTTTTTCCTGTGGACCAACTCATCCCAGAGATGCTGAAACAGTGACCTCCAGGGTTCCAGGTTGCAGAATTCTGGAATAGCCCTATCACGCAGTTTTTCTATACTTTCTTGATTGGCAGAAAAGCAGTGGCCCCCAACAGACTGCTTTTGAACTAAAAAGGCTACATGAGCTTCAACCTTCCTCGTGATAGAAGCCACAAATGAGGAAAAGAAAGCAGTATCAAAGCACATTTATTGTTCATTGAGCTTGTTCTTCATATTCACTGGAGGACAATGCTAATCATGGATAGTGAACAGGTTTAAATGTTTTTAATGGCAACATGCCACTGTAAGGTCAAGCGATAATTAGAAAAATGAGATTTTAAAAAACAAAATTAATGCTCCAGTTTCTACAAGCTATATGCAATAGCCTTCCAAATGTCCTGTAGTCACACAGGCACTTCTCTTGGTTCTGTCCTTATCCTTGTTATCAAAGTATTATATTACTCTGTGAATCACCTGCAAATAGTTCCTATTTGCAGACTATTCTCTGGAACTTGATTAAATAAACAATGAAATAAACTGTGAGATTTATATGTACTTTTTTTTTATTTTTCTTTTTTCCTAACACTTTTAATGATTCTTTTTTTTTTTGTTCTGAAACTAGTATCTTCTGTGTTAATCAATGTCAGATGAAATATATACATTATATCAGGAAAAAAAAAGAGTTTTCAAAAAATCCTTCTTTTTCTACTCAAAAAGATCTGACCTGGTCAATCTTAAATACTAAATAACATTATTGTCTGCTTTACACTCCCAAATTCTAGAGAAATTACTAGGTTAATTCAGGTCACTGCCTTTATAAATTAAATCTGAGTGCAACAGGAACAAATAGCAAAGTACAGAGCAGACAGTAACAGCAACATATAGGAATTATGAAGAATTATCAATCTCACGTAGAGACAGGAAGAATTACTGCAGGGTATGTATCCTTGTGTAGGGTTGGGGGTGGGGGGAAGCGTTCTTATTTCCAACAAGAGTGGAAAACAGTATAAAACAAAACAAAGAAGTAAAATGATGCTCAAAGCTGCCATCTGCCCTTGGGGTAGTAACTGTTGTTTTAGGGCCTACACCTGTTTAACCCCCATCTCTCCTATTATCCCCAGGTAATCTTTTGCTTTCTGGAGGTTTGTATTTGTTTTCATAGCTAACAGGCAAAAACTAACAGGTAAAAGCTGAAGTCAACTTCAGTTTATGTTGGAATCTCTCCACTTCCCCATGAAAATGAAAAATCACTATAATTTCTTCTGTGATCATTTTGTGTCTCACAGAATTTCTGCAGTTGAGATCTTTGCAAGAGACAAGTGGACTGAGAAGGTTTTAGACATTGTCCTCAGTTATTAGAAGCAACAAAGAAACAAAGACAGGATTTCCCTGTGGAAATCATAGTACTCAGGGTTGCTAAAACTGATTCAAAACTAGACAAAACAAAACAAAAATGCATGTCTCAATGTTATAAAATAGAGTAGCTGGGAGGAGGCTAGCTTGGAGAGTATCATTCCTTTAGGGAATAGACTGGACTCAATTTCTGCCCAGTTGATAGCAATTCACTTTAAACAAGGTAGTAGTGGCACTCAGAATTCAAACGTTGCCAAAGTAAATGTAAACCTTCTCAACACATGGATGGGATTTTTTGTTTGTTTGTTTTAAACTCAGTACAACATTTGCTCACTGTTTACAGGATAGCTGGGGACATGCATTGTGTCTCCATACTTAGGCATGCCAAGTTCGGAGTGAGATATGCAATGTATTTTGTTATCCTTCTAGAACTTAAGCAGTATATAATGATGGCTGGAAATTACATTCAGTGTGTTTAGAAGAGCTCTCTGCCTTTTTGATAACCACAAAGTTTCCAAACTTTATGGAGTGCTTTGCTACTCGAATACCAACTGAATTTTAAATCCAGAAAGTCAGCAGTGTTTTATTTTTTTTTAACTCTGATTTTTTTTGTTTTCAGTCAGTTCAGAACAAAGCTTCAGAGGAGAAATGCTGACTACTAAAACTTAGAGAAAAACGAGAAACAGAAGAAAATCAGAAAAAGTGTAGAATCAGTTCAAGACTATTGAAATTGGAGGGAGTAAAATACCCATTCTAGTACTGAATGGTTCTGGATGGGAGCTGAAACTGAATGCACCCACATCTATTTTAGCTAGTAAGCTTTAAATGACCTAGGTATGGAGACTGCAAGTGGTTATCTTGATGCTTTACCTGCTATTCTTTTTTATAAATTCCTTCCAATTTCATCACCAGTTAGTTACAGAGCTGTCTGAAACACTCGTGTTCGTATTCAAACACAGTCACAGGCTCCACATCCTTTGAGAAATGTTTTTTACGGTGTTTGGGATAAGGAAAATAGTTAGACAATGGATTTTATCTTCCCTCAGCATTCTCGTTTCCAGATATTTGCTATATTTTGCCTGTTTTTGTTTAATTCTAATATATTTCATCCTTTTTTTGTTGTTTTGACTCTACCCAACTGGCTTACCTTGTTTTTAAAGTGGGGTAGTAAAAACTGGGCTCCAGCTGAGACCTCATGTGTGCAGGATAAAGAATAATTACCTCCTCTGTGTTACTTGCCACAACCTGTTACCTTTTAATAGCATCACATTTTTCACCTGGATTTAGTTTGTGCTCCATTCTAACTTCTCTTCTTTGGTCGTTTTTTAGTTAGTATGCTACTTAGCTAGCTAGTCCTGTTTTTTTTCTTTATTTGTATGCTCAATTTTCTCTCTTAGTTATTGTTTTTAGTTAGTCAGTTGTTCTCCTTTTTTTGTTGTTGTTGTGTTGCTTTTGGATTACTTCTCCAATTTGTCAGAATTGTTTTGAGCAGCAGGCACAGTCTCCAGTAGGCTTTCAGCAATGCATGACTTACAAGTGATACAGGTAGTCAAGTGTGGAATATAAGAGGATACAAGAGAAATATACTGCCAAACTTTAGAGGGGGAAAAAAAAAAAAGTTGATAGCTTCTCTTTAGGTTTCCTCAATTAGTTGTTCATTTATCATTGAATAATTTGTTCAAGATACTATGCCCCTCTTTGGCTTAGGAAAATGTCACGCGAAGAATGTCAAAAAACTTAGCAAAATCCATTGGAATATGAAACTACTTTCAGTTTATCTATCAGGCCTTTCTAAAAGGAAGGGAAAGTTATGTATGACATTTACCTTCTTTTTGCTGCCAACTTGTTTCCCTTTTTTGCTCGCTTGTCTCATCACTATTACTCCTCCTTATCAAACTCGTAACCAAGGGGGTTTTGGTGAACTGGCTCGAACAAAAATGATGCTAAAGACAGTAAAAGAAAAAATGTGCACCATTATAGCACTACTATGATGGTCAGGAAGAGAAAAATTCAGCTGATTAATTCAAAAATAACATTGAATTTAGAGTTGAACTCTACTACCTCCAATCATAATTTCTTAAATACACCTACTGAACTATGGGGAGATGGGTATCTTGCCTGTTTTGCAAGAGCCTTGAGAAAACTGTTATGTAAAGAATCATTCACTCTGCCTAGAAAGCAGGCAAATTAAAAACACTTTATTAAAAATTATTAATAATTAAAAATTATTATTAAAATCAATATTTTTCAATACTTCAGAATAATTGATTTTGATTTTTGGTTTATTGTATAGCTTGTTTGCATTGCATGCAATATGCCATGTTCAATACAGTTTTACCTGTCTTGTAAAGGTGAGCTCATTCCTCTCTCACTTACCCTGTCCAACAGCAAGGGGACAGTTAGTGAGATGAAGAGTGTCAAATATCTTTCTGATGCATAAGAAATACTTTCTGTGGAATGCAAGGCGATTTTGTGGAAAGAGGCCAGTGACTGAGGCTTCTGTAAGTGATTTAACATACAGATAAATAATGAGACAAACTTACGGTGAATTATAATAGTAACTTTGAAAGAATTATTTAATGAAATGTCTTGATTTGGAAAAAGGAGCAGTCTAAGAAATAATGTATATTACTAATTCTGACTACAGATTTTGGATCTGAGCTGGTATGACAACACTTCTGTTTTGAAGTCCCCAGATCAAGCACTATGGTGAAAATTGATTGCATAATATAAATGCCTTATTTTCCCTCTAATATGCAAAAACAGTGTAGAACCTAACTGGTTTACACTTTTATTGGTTTAGGATAAACCAGCCACCTGAGCCTCAAGCTCTGGATCCTAGTTTTGCTATTTCTTTGCAAATTGTAATGGCAGATACTGGCTCTCTGGTTGACTGCTCAAATATGTGTTTGCCACTCCAGAACTTCTGCCTAGCTGGATAAGACAGCTGCTGCACAACCAATTGGACCAGCACATAATTCCTGAGTTGTAATCCTGCTCCCTGTTTTCTTGGAGTAAACTGTCAAGTAGTTAAAATCAAATCAGCAGGTCACCAACTAATCCAATAGCATTGGGATGATTAGCTACCCTCATCCTTGGAAATTTGCAAGAAGAAAAAAAAATGAGGAAATATTTCAATAAGTCAAGACAAGTGTTTTGCCCGAGATTTCAGTGGTGTCACTGATATGAGATTATGACATAGTCTTCATTGATAAAAGAACTTTTTACAATTGTCAAGGTTATCAAAGATTCAGGTGTTGCAGAAAGGAAAAATCCAGTTATGTTGCAGAAATATTTTCCCACTTTTGACCAGATAGGTTTCTAAAGAAAGACTTGCATATTTTCTCTTTTAAAATAAACCTGTCTGTCGTGGCAATAACAGAATTGAATCCACGGGAAATTATTCATGTGTCAAGAAGGTAATGTGCCCCTTCACTTTCAAAGGGTTGGCATCAGTGTAAATTATTACTTACAGGTGTCAAGTAACTTCTTTGATGTTTTTTCTTTTTTTTTTTTAATTGGCTGATGCCCATTCCTTAAGCAGATAAAAAGCTACAGTAATGGAGCAGTTATTTAATTAAAAAGGACTAATGATTTTTAGACAGCAAAGAAATGGCTGTGTTTGGGTAATTTTGTTGAATGGACTTGGGCCAACTGATTATTATTTTGCTTGAATGTTCATTTTGTTTGGATAAAGGTACTGACTTGTAATTTAAGAAACACAAATAGTGATATTTAAAAATTGTTTATAGACTTTGGTGTGATTTGGAATCCTTCATCCAATATAGTCCTTCACAATTGCTTGTCTGAATGACATCCTTTGTAGTTTGCCCCATAAAGATTCAATGGAACTGAAACTTCAGTCAAATGTAATACACCTAAACAAATTCCGAGAAAATTTTTGCTGCTGTTTTATCAAACTGTTCATCAAAAAGACCCCATTTAGATAACTTCCCTTTCCTCAAAGTCCAACATTTGTGAAGTCATTTAAAAGGGTGAAAAAGGCAAAAGCTAAATCTGTCTTTTTAAGATACTAGTAATTTCCTGTTGACTTAATTGTTTTCCTTTGTAGTGAAGTGAAGGTAGATAAGGAAATCACTTCATGAATTTCATACCTACAAAGCCTATTTGCAGTAGTGCCTGTAGATCTTTGCAAAAAACTTTATGATGGAAATCTATTACAAATACATGTTTTTTTTCCCCCTAAGACAATATCCTCCTTTCCAAAAAAAAGGAGCATATAAAGTTCTGTTGCTGATTTGTACTGCAATAAAGCACCTAGACACATAGTTTTATCAATTGCTAGTATGCCTTTAACAAATCACAATTAAATATTAACAGCCTGTGGAGCAGCATGGAGGGCTCTGCAATCCTTTGAAGGCATATTTGCCAATTAAACAAAGTCTGACATTAGAGTAAAGGTGGCAAGGATCCAAACCAGAGAAATGAAAGTCAACCACTTCAGTGGCATTCATTAGCTCAACAGACATTCTTTGTGTGGCCTGTTTCTTTACTACTGCCAAATCCACACCCTGTTCAGGAACTTACCCAGGCTCAGATAAGCTTATTATGGAAATAACACTTTGTCACCCTTTACAACATGCTTCTTGTTAAATTATCTTTTATCTTCTTTGTAGAATTTGTCACCTCTCCTTGGGTGCCCCTTGTGTGGTCAAATGATGTGTTTGATTTGGAATAATTAGGTTCCTAAGGTTAATTGAAGTTAATAGAATAACTTTAAAGATTCCCTCCTCATCGTCATACAAGAGTGGCTATGGAGAAACATGTGTGCATATAAAACAAATTGCTTTACATAGATATGCATGAATGTTGTGGTGCTTGTTTGGGTCATCCAATAATATGTGGATCTGGTGGGGATGTGAAGGAAAAATTGGGTGGGAACTCTTTAGTATGTGCATGGCCTTTCCAAAGTTTTGTTGTAGCTGCATATCCTGTGCTGAAACACTGGTTAGTACTGTTTATGTCTGCTGAGAACGTGAGAAGGAAGGAAGGAGCTGCTCGTTCTGCTGTCTGAAGGAAAAGACTAAAAACTCTGGTGCAGGATGCTGGCATCCTGTGCCACCTGAGTGTTCATCACCCAGGAAGCCTGCAAACTATCCGCATTCTGCAGTAACAGAGTTAAATCGATGAAAGGCTCTTCAAAGGCTTGGTCTAGCTACTGTGTGTGTCTGAAAGAATATTCACAAAAAGTGATTTCTGCTTTTGTGGCTTGAAGAGATAAAGATGTATCAAGGAGAGTAGAATTCAGTCTCCTCAGAAACCACTAAAAACAGTAAATTCAAAATTGAATGTCACCATCCCCACTGGGTTAAGCTGGGCTCAGACTGTATGGCAAGGAATATAAAAAGGAAAGAAAAAGACTTGTTTCTCATACATCAAGGTACAAAAGAGGCACACAGTAGTTGCACAAGTGTATAGGCGTGTCTTGCCTATGCATATCCCTACCACGTGTATTGACACCTGCATTTCAGTATAGAGTTGTTCAACGTAGCTGTGCTACATACATATCTTTGATGTTCTCAGATCTGCAGCTAAATGCCTTCTTTTTTTCCTGGACTGAAGTACTGCATTTCATTTCACTCATTCTCCCACGTAGACACATGGAAACAAGATATCCATCAGTAAGTAACAACAAAAGACTAGAGTCAAGTGAAGAGAGAAAAGTAATTTCTTGGGCAGATTCTTAAATGACCATCACATTTTGAATGGTTCTTTGTATTTGCAATTTTCAAGCTGATGCCTTGGTCTGTTTCTGTTCCCAGAATTTATAATGACATAGAGCTCTTAGTGGCATGGAAAAGATTTTAGACATCTCTTCTACATTCTATATTCATTTGTGTATGTACATCATGCATATTCACTGTAGTCACACCAGCTGCATTTTCCATAAACACTTACAAATGTGGCTTTCACTGAAGCAAGAAAGAACAAGTATATTTCAGAGTTGAATTGGTCTGTTTAGGCCTCATAAGCAACACTGAACTATGTCTCTTTTAGCAATATTACTGCTGATATCTAATTTATGGCCTCAATTTCAACATTTTAAAAAAAGGCTCTATTTAACACTCTATACACTGGAAAATTCTTCAGCTGAAGTCACAGGAGTATTCTCCTGCTTTAGTAAGATATGAGAAAAAGAGAATTAAAAAAAAAAAAAAAAAAAAAAAGCAGCTTTATTTGTGAACATCAGTAAATAAACATTTTTTTTCCTTGCTCTAGTAATGCATGCTTCCTCTAAAGCAGCAGGAGCAGTGCCTCAGCAGGTGTCTATCAGCTGGTGCTGTGCCAAACAGCAATAGAGAGAGAGTTTGCTTTTAATCTCCTGATTTTGACATCACCCTTACTGTTGATTTAATGAGCCCAGTGTCATAAATAGGATTACAGACCTCAGAGGTCTAATTCTCAGCTCCTCAATACACTGAAGAGTAACAGTAACTATGGTAAATAATTACTTCAGATCAAAATTACAGCTTTAAAATTTCAGTGTCGGAAATGTTTGTTCAGTGATCTGTACAGAGGGAATCACTTGTCCTTATCCCAGTGGAGCAGGATGGAGCCCGGTGATGTCAACATCACAAATAGCACCTTTTATGACACAGTGAAGAAGACAATACTGACATCAGGAAAACCAGATGAAATTGGTGGTTGTGCAGTGGGAACATGGCTGATCTCTGCCTCTTCTCTTCCATCTGCAGAATCTTTTCCTTTCAGACTTGAATAAAATTAAAATCTAATTCTGAAAATACGAATGTTCTATGTGGTTCTCACTGAGTGCACTGGGGATTAAATAAATGCTTCAGGAGGCTAATCTTTGTCAAGAGAGATAAAGCTCTTGTCTGTGCTTGCTTTATGACTCTAATTTTCAGAAACTGCCTGATTATCAGGATGTCCACGTAGGATGTTTGGTCTCCTGGATAATTGTAATAGATAGTTTCTGTTTACATGCAGATTTCAAAACACCATTTGTTAAGAATACTTTTTAGAAGTTGAGAGCCAGTGAATTCATTTGCTAGTAACTCAAGGAAATCACTGAAGACTGAAGGTTAGGAATCAGGCTTCTTCTCTTTATCTTGGGTCTTAAATCGCATTGTCTCTTAAAATCATTGTCTAATATACAACTGCTGTAACTTCACCTGGAGTTAGTGAATGTGATCCACTTTAGGACACGTACATGCAAATTGTTCAGGGTGTTTACTAGTACTCATCAGCAAAGCTAAGTAAATGACATTTCCAGATGTGATTACACTGTGTAACCTCAGATAGTAATGTGCATATGTAAAATAGATGCAGCTATGTGTTTCTGCAGACATACATATGCAGTCATGAGCACATAAACCCAATTCCTCTCTCACATATTCATGCATATATGTATATTACTTTTGGCAGATAAAAATAAATAAGCTATAAGGAGGCTTTTACAATAAGCATTTATTGTACTTGCCTTATCAACTTGATAGATTTGATTGTAATTTGTGCGGTACAACACAGCTGTTTTCTTCTTGAGTTTTTAAGCCATAGAGATGCTTATGCAGATTCTGTGGAAGGCCTGTTTCCTGTGCATGAAGAACAGCGGAGTTAAGCCAAAGAAGGAACCATCTCTGCTGTTACAGCACGGGAAGTAGTTCAGACAGGAAAATGAAAAAATACACAGGTAAGTAAAAGACATGAAAAATTAGGCAGCAAAGGAAAGAACAAATTGAAAGCTGCTTGGATTTACTGGAGCTGTAATGTGTGTTCTGGTTATTTACATAAGGTCTATGTGATTATCTTCTCTGCAGTTCAGTAAAAATGGTCCTTACTGTGGTATCTGCTGCAGCACATGGCACTTTTGTTATCTCGGATATGCAGCCCTCTTATTAAAGAAACACACTTTCCAATATGCATTGTGAATTTTTGACCATTCACAATGTTTGGAGATGAATTTGTTTCACACTGGTGGATGCAAAGGCCCAAGTTTGTATTCCCAAATGTGCAGATTGCTCTGTTTTTATTTTAGACTTTGCAAAAAAATTTGTTGTTTCTTTTTTTGTAGCTGTCTGTTTGAAAATGTATGTTCTTCATTCTGGACATTATTTTAATGCAGTTCTGAGACCAAAGGGTTTTTCAGTCATTTCCCTTAAAGGTCTTTATTCACCTTTCATTTTTAATTCTCTGTCTTATTGTCATTTGCTAAGGAAGCCTTCCACTTTGACCTCTTTCTCTTGTGCTGGTAGGATGTATATTTGGATGCTCACTTCTTTCAAAGTGTGTGTGTCTCAGAAATCTCACTGATAGCATACCAACCTGTTACTTTTCTCACTGTATTCCTAATCCTGAAAGCAATAGTTCTTTGCAGACCCATCTTTTTTATCCATGGCAGGCTCTTTCCTCTACTTCTCTTAGACAGAACAGGTCAGGATCTTTACAATGGTGATCATTGGGTTGGTTCTGGGTCAAATAACAAATTATTTGCAGTTCTACTGAGCTCTTATTTTTGTATCTGTGTTACATTAAAGCTAAGTTCTTTGCAGATCCTTTAAGGTGCATCAATTTGACTTCAAGTAATTGGCTTCACTCATAAGTAAAGGATAACATATTCCTCCCCATTTATTCTTTCTAATGTGAATGAATTGGAATATGTTGTCTGACATGACTCATAGAAGCATTTATAATTAAATTGGATTTTTTTCTGGTAAGATGACTGAAAGTCTAGAACTGATTTCATTTCTGAGCTTTTATAAACACCCTGAGGAAGCTGGAAAACAGCATTTTCCAAAGTTCAACAAATAAAATTATGTTCTATTTGGCAAGATGACTTCTTAGAATAAAGAGGTAGGCTTCTTAGTAGTGACTCATCACTTTACTGTTTCTCTCTGGTCCCTTTTAATTGCCATTCCCAACAGTGTGCTATAAATGCCTGTTTTTTAACATTTCAGAATCTTGGTGTGTCTAGATCTCTAGGGAGAAATTCATAAAATGTTATTTTTCCAGCAGTTTAACCTACTAAATTCCAAATACAAGCAAATAATTGAGATTAAAAGAGGCAAATGTGAGTAATTACTCCAGAGTTAAAATCCAATCTTACAATCAGCAGAGTGAAGTCACTAGAGAATTGTGGTATTGCGTGAAGATCAGGAAATAATGGAAAGCAATAGTGGAATGCTTTTCTAGTTAATATTTTTGTGATTTTTTTCTTTTAAATATTCACAAATTCCCTTAATTGTTCAAGAAGTTCCCATTAACCATATCATTGACAAAATTAGCAGATATTTTTCTCAAATAATCTCCCTTTATAATGTGATCTAAAATGGTACATATATTTATTATCTTTTTCCCAGCTGAAATCTTATTAAATTTGTGATTGTGGTTAGGCACTAATTCCTAAAACAGAGCTCTGCCTAACCATGCAGTCATTTTCATAAATATTTTCCATTATCCTTCATCTGATCTTGTGCAATGACATCTAAATGTACAATTTTGTTTTGATAAGTAAAACTGTACAGCGCCAGTTTATTCATTTACAACCTGCCATTGCCCATAGGAAGAAGAGTGAGTGTGTGCACTGCTACATATTCAGAATAACACATGCATTTCTTTCTCAGAACAGCAAGCATCGTATACTTCTAGATAGGTACTCAGTTACAAATTCATGTGTTCTGGCTTTCAAACCATTTGCGTTTTTTTTACTCATAACCTGAAAGGGATTTTTAAGGTTTGCATATTTATCACTTGAATATATAGAAATTGAGGCTCATATCCCATAAGGCAATAAATAAAAGACTCCATACACTTTGTGCTAACAGAAGACTGTAAAGCTGTTTGAAGGTTCTCTTCTTTACACAGCAATTCTCATGGATATTTCAAAACAAAATAGTGCTGAACTTAAACATTTTAAGACTTTCATTCTGACTTCTACAACAGCTGAAGGAATTTTGAATTCACCAGTGACAGAAAATGATTAATATATTATCTGCCCATATTATCTGCCTTTACATCACAAGTGAGATTGTAGCATTTCTCAGACTGCTTTATGTGGAAGAACAGTATTTCACACATTGAAAATTTCTTCTCATTTCCTTTTCTTCCTGGAATGTTAGGACCACAGTAGAATCGTACTGCTGAGGCACTGGAAATTATTCAGCCCACTGTCTGAATGTGAGGTTGCAAAAATCAGTGCATGATGCCATTTGGTAGCTGTATGTTGGAAATCAACTGTGCAACAGAAAAGGAAAGATATTAGCAAAATATATAGATGGAGTAATTTTCTTCACATTCTAGATGAAGAAATGGTGGCATAACCCCGAGAGATAGGATACACTGCAAAACTGAACAAGTGTAAGTGCTGAAAAACAGCATTTGAGAGCTCTCAGCACTGAAATTATGAGGTCATTAGTAACTGAAAATGAAGACCTCATAGTACTTAGACTAAATATTTACAATTTATCCAGCCTGTATCAAGTCTGGTCACATGAGTATTAGTAAATTGTCTTTTCCTCTTGGTAGCCATGTTCACACTCTATTGAAGGTTAAACCTATGCATCACATCTCTTCTGGTGTCAAACACAATAGGAAAATTAGTCAGAGTATTTGTTCCATCAACTAAGAATGACCATACACTGCTACCCAAAAATCAGAACAAGATTCCTTTGGTTCTGTCTGTGTCTGAGCAAGCAAGGTTTCCTGTGTTGAATAAAATTTAGCTACAGGCTTTACTCTTGGTATTGCCTGTGCAACCATTCTGCCCTCAGAATCTGAAGGCTCAGGTGTAGTTGGAACTTCCTGGCAGGTGATGTGTGTAATAACACTAGAAAATGAACTGGCTGCCAAGGTCTGACTTTTTTCCTCATTAATTAAAACATTTTTGGCAAATGCTTTTGCTTTAGTTCATCTTACACTGGTCCAAAAATTTCAGTTCAAGTGGCACAATCTGAATGCCCCCAGCTATTGCTCAGAATCATAGCTCTGATTCCAAAAACCAACAAAAAAAAAATGAGCCAGAATCCTATTCCATTATTCTTGGCTGAAGTACATCATTGGCCAGCCAGCTTTGTGCATGATTTTTTTTTTTTTTTAGAAAAATGTATCAAACTTATTAATGAGGCTGGGCTTTTAAAAAATTGTTTTTAGTAGTAGTGTCTTCACTGGAGTCTATTCCAGGAGAAAGGAGAGTGTGAGCTACAAGATTTTCTTGCTGTTTCTCTGACTGACCTTGATTTAACGAGCATGAACAAGAGGGACTCTTCATTAGCAATGGGAAGACTTGTTTTGTCTTCAAGGCTTTCTTTCTAGACTACAGTGTAAAAATGGCCCTATTCTCTGCCTCAGTTTACTTCAACTATAAAATGTATGTGATAATTTCTGTTGTAAAATACATCTGTGAATGGAAAGCTTTACAGAAGAACTAATTACAGTTATGCTTAAACAGTCCAGCACTGCAATTAAGTGCTTTTTATGTCTTGATAATTGTATTTCACTAGGGAAGAGTGGGCAAGCATCCATCAAACTTTCTGGCTGTGACTGAAATTGCAAGCTGACAGAAATGTTGTGGTACAGTCATTGATAATCACAGTTATGAATAGCTCTGAAACAAATCTGTGAAAGAATTCACAGCCTCTTCAGATTTACATTATTTATAGCATACCCCAGGATGAGGTAAATTTCAGTCACATACAGCTTGTTTAAAAGCTGAGTAAATTTTTATCAGTCTCCTGAATGCTAACAGATGAAAGACCCTGTTCAGATCTTTAAGCCTTATTTGGTCGATAGCCTGGCAAGAGCTAATTGGTGCTGCTGGCATTCCGTGCAGAGGTTAACATGAAATAAAGCTGTTTTATAAAATTATTATTTATAGTTTCACACAGATGGATTTGATTTGTAGTCTGGAAATTCCATAAAGTATCTGCAGTACCCAGAGGAAAGAGGAGAAGAATAAATAGAAAGAGTAATAGGTACATAGCCTGGTTTTAGGAATATATCCATTTCACACAGCTTCACACATTACAATTTCTGAAGTCCTTATTTGGCAAAGCTTCTTACTGAATCAGTGGTGACCAAGAGCCATATGATTTACTGATAATTAGGTAAAAGCAGTTTGTTTCAGGGTAATATGGAACACTGCCTCTTTTTCCCACCTCTTCCATTCATCGCACTGGGATTTTTGAAGAGCAGAGTTTTCTGCTAGCCAGGTATGTAAAGCATTGGCCAAGGAATGGTCTGACTAAAATATAGTTAGAATAGGTTCTGGCACACCAGTTTCCCTCCATGTTCACATTTAAGGGGTAAATGTATGCTGTTGTCTTTTACTGAGTTAAGGCATTACCATGGCTCATCTCACCCAGAAAGACACTTCTGTTGGCCTTGTATGTCTTGTGGTGGGATAGCACCACTCAGAGTCTCTTCAGAAAGTAGATTATGCTTTGGTTCCCAGGAGGAGAGGTACAAAAACCAGATCAAACACAGGTGAGAGATCTGCAGTACTGCACACCTGTGCAAAGGACATCAGCAGAAAGACAAAAAACTGTTCTTGCAAACCAATGGTATTTCAACACAGAGCAAAGCTGACTTCAGCATGACTTAAATCGACAACCAAGGAGTACTAGTATGTATTACATAATCTTTGACAAACATGCAGATATCCAGTTTTCTAAGCAATTAATGATAAATGATTCAGGCCTGGTCTTAGTCAGTGTGACACACAGCACTGCGTTGCTGAAAACCTGTCAAATTTCTGTTCCAGAGGCACTGACATTACTGTATGAAGCGTCTTAGTGCCCTACATATTGAGGAGAGAGTCCTAGGTACCGTAAAATAGCATTCATCATACAAAACACAGCTAGCAAAAACAAAATGCCTGAGAACAGAGAGGTATGCTTATTCACCTCCTCTCCCCATATTGCTCGCTGACACTTCTGTGGTAGCTGTCCATGTAAAATAAGGATTCAGGACCAAAAGCCGCTTCTCAATTCCAACCACTGGCTTAGTGAATTTCCATAGAAATGACTAGTTCTCTTTCAGTCTAAGTAGGTCGTTTAAACTACTGTTTCCAAACTAATCTAATGGTTAGAACATTTATCTCCTCAGCCTGATGCACTCAGGGCTGCACCTCCTGCTTCCCGACCCAGCAGGTGATGGGTGAGCACTGGCGTGAGAAGAGCTGCCTTTGACATTTCCCTTCCTGGGCCATTCTGTTTGTGTGAGACTCTATGGCAGGAGCCACTTTTATAACCCTGTGGTAAGAGAATAGGATCTGATCTCAAATGAAAGGTCAGGCTTTCCTTCTTTATCAGAATCCTCTATCCACAACCTTTAGTCACATTGGTGCTTTGAGGCCCTGCCTGCTTCACATGGGCTACTAAGGCTACTAACTGGGGAGCGTGTAATTCTTTAGCATTAACATAGGTGAACTAAGATGTTTTATTGCTATCCTTTATGTATGAGTATCTGTCATTTCATACCTCTGACTAACTTTAACAAGTGTTAAGGGATTCACAATGCAAAAAGAATTAAACTTTTTTACAACAAATGACATCAATGCAGCTGTTGGCACTTTTTCACAAATCACTTTTCTATGCTATGTAGTAGTACAATATGGAAAAATAAGGACAAGCCCTCAAGACTATTTGGAAATGAGTTAGATGATCAATTTCAGGAAAGGGTGCATGTAATGATAGATGCTATAGGCAGAAAAGTTATAAAAGTTATTTATTTGTCTCCTAATGATCCTAGTTTGTTGGAAGAAAAAAAAAAAGGTCACATTACATATTACTGTGATTTCATTTAACATCTAGGCATCCGTATGCATTTACTGTTTTGCTGGGAGGGTTTAAATACCCAGAGGACAATCTTTTTTCTTTATTTATTTAATATAGGACAATATTTTCCATCTTACAGGGGTTAAATTGAAAGCACTGCTAATGAGATGCTATTCCTGGCTATTACACTGAAAGAAGGGTCTTTTTAATTATAAAGTATGTAATAAAGCATAATCATCTTGTAATGTAGGAGCTGAATTCTTAGTTTTCTCATCTGAATTCTTACTTCTGTGTCCATTTATAAATATTGCCTGGCATGTTACAAAATTGCTTAATATTTATGTGAATGTAGTTATTCTGCAAAATAACAATAACAATATGGATTTGTCTTTTTATTTCACCAAGAATATTTCAATTCTAGTAGACATTTTTTCCCTTATCAGAAATAGACAATAACAAAACATGGAGGAGCTGGAATGAACTGTTTGAACATTATTGTTGTTTGCCAATATGTTTTATGTTTTCACGTGGCCATTTAAAATACAAAATAATTTCACTTTAAAGACATGTGAAGTGTACTGGAGCTAGCAATTTTAAGCAACTACAAGATGAACAGTTAAGCAAATTGTTTCTTTTCCCTTGTTCTAACTGGGAAAAGAAAACTGGGAATATTTATAGTACAGGTTGCTCTTCCAGAATGACTTGTTCACTACGACTGTAAAAAGCTGAGACATGAACAACTCTAAGAACTAATAAGTAATAATGTGCCAAGAGCTGGTTGGGTGCCACTTACTGGAAGACTTTAAGTCCCGGTTTTCACATCAGTCATGTGATTTTCATTAAATCTTTGCCTTCCTTCTTCTGGGAAGAACTGTCAGGAGTTATCAGGTGGCAGTATGTCTTTCAAGGCCACCACATGAGGAAAGGTCAGATGTAAATGATGAGACAACTGAGATGAGTGTTGGAAGGGAAGAAGGTGAGAGAAGGTGATCACCATGGCTTGGCTGCTATGCTGGTACTCTGTGGTTGAAGGAAAGGCTCCCCACACCACTGGGGAGGCATATGGTCTCTGGCAAATGCCTGGTAACATCTTGCTGTCAGCAATTAAATTGATGATGTTCATGCCTATGAGAAAAAGGACTAGTTCTTGAAGTTAATTGCATGCCTAATCCTGAAATTCTTGAACACTTTTATATTCTGTGAAATAAGCAAAGATTTTGCCTGTCAGAGTAAACATATACATATGTATATAGCATGTATATATATATTAAGGTAGTACTGAGGCAATATATATCTTTACAAGAGATGTATTGTAATTCTTTTTCTCCTGGATTTAGGAAGTGAAACTTTACTAAACCAGATATTCTGAAATGTTGCAAGTAATAACTAATTGACATCAGTCCCCTTTTAATGGCTTATCTGGAAGTCAAACATATGAAAGAGAACGGAAGTGTTCCTGTCCTTCTGTCTTCCACCATCTTCTAAATTTACAGGTCCACAACTTTCTACCATTATTTTCCAGTCTCTCTGCATTGATTTCTTCTATTAAGCCACTAACTACCATTGTGGACACTGCTGGCATACAATAACTTGTTCCTTGATGTTGTTCACAACTATCACTTGCAGCAGCTGACTGCCAACTGGTTACCTGGCGGCTGGAAAGCTCTTTGATCATCTAGTCTGAACTTGTGTGCTAGCAATAGAAAAATTATTTTTCTAATTTATTTATTTTTTTAATGGAAGAACAATAAATGGAACAAGTTTCAATGCAGTCCTTGTATCTTTTTAATTACATGTACATATACAGAAGAATATGTAGCTAATATTTAAACCAATGGTCCATTTAACTATTCTGTTTTGTATCTATGTTGTTTGCTTTACTCCTCCTTACCTGTTGTTTTTTCTTTAATTTCTCCCAGTCTTTCAGTATTGTCCAAACTCTCGCTCATCTCTCTCTTCTCCATTTCACATAGCCTAGAGGATTACACCTTTTTACTTTTCCCATTTTGAATGCACTTGCATGCAGATCATTTAGGCAGTTTTATGTTGTACAGTGATTCCATTTCCCAAGGAGGAATAATAATAATAATAATAATAATAATAATAATAATAATAATAATAATAATAATAATAATATGTCTATATGCCTACATTGAGTAAGCAAAATGACCTAACCTAATTGATGTCTGTGAGTCTATGGAGAAAAATACTACGAAGGATACCTGGTACTGGCAGTGAATGCATTTCAGGGTCCTTACTTTG
This sequence comes from Phasianus colchicus, assembly GCF_987193195.1. Classification (NCBI taxonomy): domain Eukaryota; kingdom Metazoa; phylum Chordata; class Aves; order Galliformes; family Phasianidae; genus Phasianus; species Phasianus colchicus. The sequence continues at coordinate 99,316,303 of NC_143437.1, read as the reverse complement.
GGCTCATTCTAATCTTGCTGTGCTGTTTAAATACTCATTAGCCAAAGTGTTAATGTAGGTGTACTCTTGCAACACATATTCCAGATTATTTCCATCCAAAAGGAGTGCAGTTTGCCTTCTCTGAGGCCACTTTGTGTTGCAAACCAAAGCACAGTAAGGGTGAGGATGAGAAGGCTTGCTTCAAAAGCACGTTCTTGATGCACACTAAAACACTAATGTAGATGCACTTATGTGGAGGCAGGGTGTTTCTTCACCCCTCCCTTCTCTCCCTTGAAAAAAAAGATCTGGAATCTCATTTCTGAGTGAATTAAATTTTATTCATTTATATCACTTGTTCTCATGTCATACTGTTCTTCTTAGTCTGATATTGCTTGATATATTAATGTATTTATTATTTTCTCACAACCTTTTAGCCTTCATTTTGACAGAATTACATTACAAACATCTCCAAATGAGGGAATATTTACTGCATCATTTTGCAAAACAACACATGTTCTTATCTACTTTAGCTGATTCCACTTTACCTTTTTCACAGGAACACCTTTTTGGAAAAGTAATTCTTTTATTAATAAATGTGTGCCCGAAGTCATTTTCAGTTCATAAATATCAAGCTTTTTACAGACTTGGTTTTATTAGTCCCTAAGACCAGTTGTTGCAGTCTGGATGACTGAATTTAGTACATCATTTTGGTCCTTGACACCACTTGGCTATTCGTCCTCCCCAGTTAATCATTAACTCACCTCCTTCTTAGACACTAAACCTTCAATGTTTCTCATCTCAACAGCACACATTCCATGTCTCTTGTAAAAAATTCCTCTTTTATAATGCCTCATCATATTTTCCTCTACTTAAATCTCCTATGTCGTACTTAAAAAAATAGATTTCAGAATTCTTAAAGAGTAGAAAAGATTTACTCCAATGTTTCATCACAGAAAGCAACCTGAATAGTATGGCTTAGGCAAACCCTATCAAATCAATTTTGCACTCGATTTGATTTTTCCATTTATCTTTTGCTTCAAAACTATCTAAACATTGTTGTGGTTTGATCCTGTAGTTGTGTGTACAATTTCCCTATTCAAGACCAAGTTGGACAAGGCTTTGGGCACCCTGATCTAAGTGGAAGGTATCCCTGCCCATGGAAGGCTGATTGGAACTGGAAGATCATGGAATCATAGAATCATATAATGGGGTGAATTTAAAAGGACCACAATGATCACTGAGAGATCATTAATGTCTCTTCCATTTTATGATTCTGTGATCTGTGCTATAAAGTCCGTGGTTAAAAGCTTAGAAGTTAGTCCTTCATGATTGGGATAGGATCTCATTGTAGATTTTGTACTTTTAGTAGGGAAATTTCCCAAGCTTAAACTACACTGAAGTCCATAAGTTCCTCAGATTGATTGACTATATTAATTAGCTAAATTAATATGTCTTTTTGAAATGGAGAATCTAATTATAGCCATACCCATGGGTGTCTTTACATTTTGTTTATCTGAATCTAATAATTTTTGATAATATCTCAGAAGATTATGAAAGTCTAAAACAGCCTGACTGTTCTTTTTGTGTATGAGTGATTTTCTTTTCTATGACGGAGCAGTTGGGTCCTACAGTTATTAATGCTATTCATCTTTCTTGCTATACTTGGAAAAAGAAGTTATTCATTTTACAATGCCAAATAGTATATAATGACTTTGTACATTATTCAGATCCATCGTTAGGACTGCAGGCACAGAACTTTCCTTACAGCTTTCTCCTCAAACACTGCTGACACTGACAGCAGTGTTTACTTTCTTCTCAATGTATGTACTTATATTCATATTTTGTTAGTCTATTTTAAAATGTAAGAAAGCGAAAAAGAGGATCTACCAAATTTTGCTCTAGTTATAGCTTTCCTGAGAAATATCTACCTTTAAATCCCCCAGTTTAGTCAATTCCTATTTAACAATGCATTTATTGTCCTATAATTGCTGCTGTCAGTTTTTACGCAGTATTTCAAGTTTCTCCACTGGACTCTACAAACATTTCTATTACTATCTACCAACCATACCAGTTTCTGAAGTGGATATCAGTTCTTTTCATAGTGATATTGCCTCACGCAAGTACTTTCCAGCATTATTAATAAAGTTGTGAGTTTTGTTGTTGGGGATTTTGTTTGTTTTTGTTGGTGGTGGGCTTTGATATTTTTGTTGTTTTTCTTTATTTGTTTTGTTTTTGTATAAAATTATTTTATATTATATAACCATTGCACTGGCCAGCTTCACAGGAAAAAATAATGGAAAACTCACTAGAAATTTGGAAAACATGCAGGCAGAATGTGTGACTGAGAGTCTACAGAAAGTTACAGTTACTAATTTAAAGTCAGACAAGCCTGGAACAACATCTGAAGCTGCCCAAGGTCTCTTCTCCCCGATAACAGTGATAGGACTGGAGGTAATTGCCTTAATTTGCAGTAGGGGAGGTTCAGGTTGTATACTAGGAAACATTTATTTTCAGACAGGCTGTCCAGGGAGGTGATATGGTCACTGTCTTTGGAGGTGTTCAAGAACTGTGAAGATGTGTCATTGAGGGTAATGTTATGGTGAGCATGGTGGGGGTGTGTTGTGGTGTAGATGATCTTAGTAGTCTTTTCCAACCTTAATGTTTCTATGATTCTGTGAAGGGCCCTGAAAAAAAATGCTGAATAGAGTTCTTGCTCTTGTTTGCAATTTTTACAGAGACTTGAGATTAGCTGCCAGGAAGTGAACAGCATTCCTCATGCTGGATGATCAACCTGAGAAGAGATGGCTGGCTGTCTCATCGACCTCAGTGCGCTGTTTCTTCCTGTGCTTGTTCTTGACTCTGCTCATACAAGATACTTGATCTAAATGGCTGCTTGCAGCATACTGTCCTTCAGCAGCCATTCTAGGAAGTGCTGCACAGAGAGCAATTTTAGAGGAGAAAAATGACATCAAATGTTAGAGGCATAATCTGCCACTACAATTTGTCCAATACCCAGTGAATGGGTATAGCTTAACTGTTTCCTCTGCTTCAGTCCATGGTAAAATACAAGTAGCTACTATGGCAACATCACATGGTACATTTGTTATCTTTGAACAAGAATGTGTTGAAGGAAATAGCAGATCAGTATGCCATGTGTGCTTTCATTTTCTGGAATGTTTTCAAGGGAAAACATCTGTTCAGATATTTTTCCTTGGATTATGGCTTTAGTTTAAAAAAATGTGAAGAGGAAGGGATGTAATTCTCTTTCTTCATGCTCTCTTTTCTCTTCTACTATAAAATTACAATCTTTTCTAAGAAAGCAGAGGTCTTGCAACTTATGCCATGCTATTTTTTCTGAATGACTTTTTCCTCTTGGATTTTCAGTAGTTTCTCCAAATGGGTAAAAACATAAATATTCATTTAATTCTTAGGCAGGGATATTGTGGGTAGGTGGGAAGTGAGGGTATGGCTGGGAAGTTAGCCAAAATCTTTCTGTACAAGCTGGAAGTATTATTTTAAGACGTGAAGAGTTTTTATGTACTTACTCATAACTTTTTTTTTCTGGAAAAGATAATCTATGCTTAAATTATTCACCTGGAATTCAAGAAATATGTATTCAGTTCTTGGCATAATTACTCAGAGGTCATCTGTCACATTAGGCATGTTCTCTAATGTTTGTACGTATCAGACCTTCCCCACATGATGGTAAACTATTTGGATTCCTTTCACTTAACTTCAGACATTTGCAGTATAGATATCTGAGCAAACTGCCTAGATTTCCTCTATAGTCAGTGGAAAACCATAGACACTTTCAGGGTACCATTCATCTGGATAATTTTAGACATTTAGATTAGAGTAATATAAATTGCACTTTAGAAGAGCCTTTTCCTTTCCACTGATTACAAAGAAAATCCATTCAGAAGTTGGTATGGAGATTATATATATCTACATTTGGTCAGATATATTCTACCTTTGAGAAGAAGTCCATTTCTTCATGTTCATTAGTATCTTCACTAATATGTCCCTTTCTCATGGCTTGTTTCTCATGGCAATTTCCATGTAATGCTTCAGCACAAACTACAATTAAAAAGGAAACTGTAGGAGGCCCCAGTGCTCTTTCTTTCTTAGACACCAAGGTAAATTTCAATCAAACTGAAGGCACACTGATGAAAAAAACTGATTAAAAGAAAAGGAAAAAAAAGAAACAACAACAACAACTACAACAAAAACCCACATTGTTGGCCCAAATCCCAAGAATTATCTGTATGAAATATTGGGAAACAAACAAACAAACAAACAAAAAACTTGTATCATTTTGAAATCACATTGAAAATGTTTTCAAACATGGTTGTTAGATTCCTGTTATTAGAAATATAAGTCTTCTTCTGTGTAAGATTTTCAGTTCCATGCCATGAATGGAAATGAAAATGAGACAGTGACAAGGACTTGTACATCACTGCAGTGGGCAAATGAAAGAGACAAGTCAACAGCCGCATTCAGCTCCATGGATCACCTCCATTTCAGGTGGGATGTCTTTTTGCAGCTCCTGTTACTTTCTTGGGGGCAAATCCAATGTTGCTCCTGCACTCAGAACCAGCGCTGCCCCACCAAACACCTATCTAGCTTAATCGAGACTGAAAGCATCTCATTGACTGGGGAAAAATATGCAATTAATTTCTCCATTCGTGGGTACCTACTGATATCTGAGATACCCCTGTTCCTGATGGGGCAGGCAGTAGATGCTATACAGGATTTATGAAAATTTGTACTCAGCTGAGAGAGCAACTGGAAACCAGATAAAACATGCTAGGCATCATAAATGAAAATAAGATACGAATATTTGCGCAAGTGAGCTGGGCACCCAGAGAAGAGATAGTTACAGTTCCTACATTAAGCATTAGTACTTACTTGCTTAAACAAGGCAATTAGTCTCTCTAAAATACATATATATACTGTCAGAATATTATTCGGGAGATAAAGCAAAGTTGAAAGTTCTGAATTGCCTCCTTGAGGTGGTGTTTTATTTAATTTATTTTTATTTTTTATTTTTTTATTTTTTTCCCAGTAACTGTAGAGTTTAAAAGGAAAGATGTGGAAATCCTGAACTTTAAAGCACCACAGTTAGGATATGAATCATTTTGCATTTCCTCTAATGACAATGGAGGGAGATGTTTCTAATATAAAAAGTGCAAAGCATTTTACATGAGAAACATATAAGCAGAAGAGTCTTACTTCGGTATTTAATTTCTTTTTCTGTACTGTACCTCAAGTAAAGGTGGAATCACTCCATGCCTACACTGTTAATTTAGATGAGCAAGAATAAATGAGATAGTTAATGAGAACCTTCTCACAAATAGAAACAGTACAAACAAGTTAGTGAAAAGAATCTGAGGTGAATTTGAGACAGCTTCAGAGCAATGAGATTAATCTCTTTCAAGTTTTTAATCAAAAGCTAAAGCATCATCTAAATGCAAAATTGGAGATTTACGGAAATCTCAATAATCATGAGACACTCTAAACATTTGCTTACACAATTATGTCAAAAATATCTGACTTTGTGAAGATTTGTGGATAATTTTCAGGCTAAGAATCTTCAAGTCTTACTGAAAATTTACATCCAGATTAATCACATATGTGTCTCCACAACAAGAAGTTTGATGCCTTAAACAGAAGACACTGAAATAGAATTAGTGAACAGAACCAGAAGTTTTATTTAAATGCCAAACTGTTGACTTTTGTCACAACTGTCTATAGATTGCATCTTTCTGGTAGCTATGTTGATATTGTAGCATCAGTACTCTATACCTGAGCAATTCTGTGATTCTATGATTCTATGAAGAAGTTACAGTAGTAATCTGAAATGCTTTGAGTCAGTAGCTAGAACAGCAAATTACGAAAATCCTGAATTAATAAAATAAAATAAGTGTTTTGGAGAATATCAAGAAAATGTAGAATTGCTCTGCTCTTGGCTATGTTTTCAGAGCTTTTAAGATGTCTCGCTAAAGGAACACCCTGAATTTTTTGTATCTGCATGGAAGAGTCTGGAAAGACAAGACCTCTATCCCTAAAGGATGGGAGGTGTGGATATGGTGACTGCTGCTATTTGGAAGATTCCTTATTACAGTAAGTATTGTTCTAATTTCTCCCTTTGGGACAGTAGCAGCTAAGTTTGGATTTTCAGAGTCTGGCACCAGAAAAGCTGGAAATGGAACTATGGCTGTTTTTCCACTGTCAGCAACCTACTTCCTTGGAGGGCATAATTTAGCCAGGAAACACTTTAAAAGTTCCTTTTTAGTTGTCTGTCTTTGATGTCAATCTCAAAATTCCTATCTTCCTGAAGCCAGTTGCATGTGGCTGCATACTTAAAGCTTAGCTATCTGTCAGCCTGTGAATATCTACCCAACCAGACTTTTTGTTGATAAATATTAAAAGAGGAATTCCCTGCTAAATCATTTAGTGTGTGTGTGTGTGTGTGTACAGTGCATTAAAAGAGGCAGGTAAGATTTACTTCTTGGGTTGAAAAATGATGTGTTGTCTTTTATAAGGCTTTTAGACTGGGATGATATACAGATACTCAGTGCAGACTGAGGTTTCATGTCAGATGGAGATATTGTGAGTCAGGTGAAAATTGGGATGGAGCTTAGACAGGATAAGCATGAACTATCTAAAAAATTGAGAGCTTCTTTCTAAATTATCCATCCTCTGTTCTATAGATGGACTACATTGATTATAATAGGCTTTTTTTATAGAACAATGTAAAAATATCCCTGACAACAGATGGACTCTGAGTAAATGAAATCTAATTACATTTGACAATTCTATAGATATGTAAATTTGTTAGGATGAGAGGAAGATTTTCGAACCATGCAGTGTTTTTATTGAATGTATATTTTGAATAGAAACCTGACAAATTATCAAGCTTACAAGCTAGTATGATTACTAATATTCATGCTGAGAAATTCACCTTCTTTCTAACCTGTTTTGCTTCAGCATGTGCCTGTAGATCCCATTTATCCACTGTTCTGCTCTTGGAAACAAAGCAGCATTCCATTACTTAAAGGTCTTAAAGTCAGAGTGCCCATTTCTAGGGAGGTAATATTGTTTATATAGAGTATTTAGTGTTTGTTAGCTTAATTACAACGTGTCCAACACTGGAAAAGAAGTCAGAATAAAAGAGATGCTATAATGAGCCAGAGAAACTGTCCTCCTAACTCAGCATTCTCTTTCTGACAGCAGCAATAAGAGATGCTGTTTTGGGAGAGCACATGAGCCTGGTTATGCTCTGTAGAACATCTACTATCAAAATGCTTTTGTTAGGGATGGAGAAGCCACATACCTTTCTGGTCTTATCAGAATTTATTTAAGAATATATTACTTATGAATTTATCTAATTTCTTTTTGAACTGAATAAATCATCTCCACAACCTCCTGTGGCCATAAGTTTCAGAAGTTTAATTAGCTATTGTTTAAAGAAATACTTTCCAAATAATCATTCTGCATGCTATTGAGATTTTGCAGAATTTGATTATATTCCTTTCGACCTTTTCCTCTTGAAACAGAAGAGTTCCAACCTTTCTAATGTTTTCTTGTAAGACTGCTTTTCCATCACCAGTGTACTCTTATCTAGTTCCATTTTGTCTGTCCTGAGATTACAAAATCACACACAGTATTTGGAAGGTCTTATATAGAAAGAAAATTATGACATCTGCATAGTATCCTTCCAATGATATCTGATGTCTTGTCAAGTTTTATTCTTTTTTTTTTTTTTTTTTCTTTTTCTGCATCCATGCAAAACTTGTACAATTTTCCTTGTTTTTCTTGTCATTGATATGATATTCAGCTATCTGAAAGAACATAATATCAAATCTTGGCTTGGAGATTTTCATGTTTGCCCCCATTTTCAGGCCAGTGTCAAAGACACCAAGTAAAATAGGTGCTAGAATGGATCTCTGAAGAACTTTTGACTCTTCTCCATCCTGAAAAATAACCATTAAGCTTTACTCTTTGTTTCCTGCCCTTTAATTCACTTTCAATCTCCAAAAGAACACTACCTGAATTCACAGTGAATAGGTTTTCTAATTAACTTTGAATTTATTCATTTTTGTCAAAACCTTTTGAAATTTCAAATGCATACTGTCTATTCCATTATCTTTATAGACTGATGCCCTCATAGACACAGAAATTCCCTGGATGAAAGCCTTGAAAAACTTTCAGTCTAAAGAAAAGCAGAACAGTATCTATTATCTTAAGAATCTGAAACAAAATACTTCATTTTTAAAACAATTTCTACTTGGTCATTTGTGACTCAAGCCCGTTTAATTATAGTAAGAAGGCAAGGCTATGTTTTGTACTCTCTTTTCCTACAGAAACAAAGTTTCAACTTATAGATGGGATTCTCGGGAACAGCAGGAGTATAACAATATCTGAACTTCATGGTAGACTTTTCATCACTTGATCCCAATCCATTCATCGTTTCCTTTCTCAGGGAAGGAAAACCAAAGAGGGAATGTCGAGAAGCAGTGGGCAAGTGGAAGAAGCAGGAGTTGAACCCAGGTAACCTGCATCCCAGTCATACTACACTAGGCTTTCTTCTAAGCCCAAGCTTCATAAATGTAGAGTTGCACTGTCATTTGACCATATCTCATTTCTTCCCTTTTTCGATTAATAGTGAGCTGAATTAAATTCCTGTACCTGAGGAATAAAAATGCTGGAATATTGTGAAAATTCAGTTTCATACGCATTTCAGAAGCTTTTCATTTTAATCCTATCCTGTACTTTAAAGAGTTGTTTTTTTCCCCCTTTTTTCACTTCAGTTGCCAATCCTTACATTATCCCCATCCTCAGCCTTCCTGTTTACTTGCTAAACCTCCCATCACTGAATCAGCTTTTGACTACTTCACATGTAATCAGCATTCCTTTATTCATTAGCTTCTCGGTGGCCCAATCTACTGACTATTGTGATAACTGCAAGACTTTCAGAGCTTTTCTCTCCACCCTGTTGACAGACCATTGGACTTATAAACAGCACAACGAGGAATACGGGCTCATCTTTGTTTCAACATACTTAAGGTGCTTTTATCTGTAGCCTTGCCTTGAACAAAATCCTGTTCAAATTGTACTAAACCCCAGATAAACCTCTATTTCAGATTATGGTTTCCACCTGAACTCCTGTGCACTGAAGAGAGGGCAGTGAATTCTTGCTTGTTTCAAGAAAACCTCTTTCAGTAATCCCCTGAGCTTGCCTACAGGGCTTGGATTTCCTAATGGATGCTTTGATGACAGGAGATAAGAGCCAAAGGTACCTTTATTCTCTTAGAAATTGCTCCAAACAAACAACCTCAATGATTAAAGCTAATAGAAATACCTGAAAGATTGATAGCTTGCAAAGCACTGCTGAGTGAATGAATAACTTCCCCTTTAGTTCCAAAAGCTAATATTTGTCCACATTTGCTGCCTTTTAAAAATGTGCAACCTTTTTTTGTATGCAGAGTGTTGATCGGGAACAAACAGACACCATTCAGCTATTATTTGAATTTTAAACAAAGCCTCTCTACTCCAGCTTTTGAGGCAGCATTCTGCATGGGACCGCTTATAATAATTCAAACATGGCACAAGGAGGGTCGCTAGAGTAAAGTACATATAAGTGTGAACATGATACTCTTGTAAAAGTCTTTAATGATGTGAATGGGCACTGTACTATGGTATTCTATATGGGGGTTTTAAATTGCACAAAGACCCTGTAAAAGTTCTATATCTGTTCCCAAGCAATACACCTATCAGAGAGTTTAACAAATGGAAACCAAACTCTGCAGCAAATAAAAGTCTTAAATTTACAGTGCTGGATTATAAAACAGTGTCTTTCAACAGCAGCTCTGTCTTATTTCATGTTCTGATGAAATCATTGCTTGCGAATGCCAAGAAATTCAGCTGTAAACTTTTGGCAATAAGTAGGCTCTCCTTGGAACTGCTGGTTTAGAAAACATCTGTAAGAAAGGAATCCACTGCAGAACCAATAAAATAGGCTGAAGAGACCAAAACTTTTACTAACACCTCATAACGCAAGCAGCGCTCTGAGTGCCACCAAACCCTGTTCACTGCTATGTGGGTTATGTACATACCAGAGTTCACTTCCAAAATGGGAGTTTTATGATTCCCAGTGTCACAGAGCATGCAGTCACGGAGTGTATCACATAACAAAGCAATCTAACAATAGAGCTGCAAACAGTTGAACATTTGGTTTTGAAGTGATGCAGCCCAGGGGTGGGGCAATCTGATACTGAAAATTCCGCTGCTTTCTTTCACACAACAAAAGCAAAACCTTAAAAGGATCTGCTCTGAGAGAATGGCTTAAGGAATTTTCCCTTTTAATATCATTAAGGAAGAATCCAAATTGATCTCATTTTCCTTAAAAGAAAATGGTGTGTGGAATGAGGACTCAAAAGACAAACCAGGAGTACAAAAGGAGAGGATATGGGTGTGTTTTGACAGTTGAAGAGGAAACTGTGAGCCCCCTGTTAACACTCAGATCTTCCTTCCCTTACTACTGCTCATCATCTGGCTTTTGGAGTCTAACTTGAAGGACCTACTGGAAAAGAAACAGAAGTGTGAAGTGAAATTTGAAGTTATGTTCGATCCTCTGGCTGGATATTCAAAAGCCTTTAGTGTGTCTTTTCTAGAATCAGCCTTGGGAAAGAATTCTGATGCACAGAAGGTATAAATTTAACTCTTCTTACTCTGAGTTACTAGCTTCCCCACTAGCTGGACAAAACCTATGGTCCTTACGGTTTCCAGGATAAGCCCAGAGGATAGCTTGAGATCCAGGGCTCAAAGCAGAGCTGCTCCAATTGCATTTGAAACCTGGTGAACAGATTCTTTCCTTGTCCTTAGAGTTGTGGGGAGGGAACAGGCTCTCTGTCCTCTCTTCCCTCTCCCAGTTGCCCGATTCCTGCAAGTCCCCTGCAACTGGAAACACTGCAGTTTGTTCACTGATGTCAAGTCAACAGGCAGGGGAACGCAACCATGACCCCCTGCCCCCTACCCCAGTGCATGACAGAGAGCAGCATGAAATCAGTTTTTTTTCATTACAGTTGTCACCATTTAATAAAACACAAAGAAAACAATAACAAGATTTTAATGAAAGGAATGAAAACATCTCAATTGACTTCAAGGGCAATTGAAAAATGAAGGAACTAAAAAGTTTTGAAACACTTTTATTCCGCAGTTTCAAAATGCTGAATAGGTTCATCCACACTGCTACTCACCTGCCTGCACAAAGAAAAGGTTTCCCTCCAGGACCTGGGCTTAGTGCTCCTCTTAGTAAGATCCATGCAAAGTTTCACACTTTGCACAGAATTTACATTTGAAGCAAAGCCAGGGAAGTATGTGTATTTTTTAATTTTTTTTTTTTTTTTGCTTGTTTTACTTTAATACTTCATTTTCTCATTTTCTAAACTATGTAGAGAGCAATGGGAAACAGTTATTGTGGTAATTATTTGTAGCTTGTTGGTTTCACTATTGCAAAGCAGCTGAGAGATTGTTCTCCCCAGTCCTTCACTGTACTTCAACTACAATACTCTCTTTAGACATACCTTCCTGCTGTGGCTATCAAAATTATTTTCAAAATTATTATTATCAAAATAATTATTCTATTAAAAAAGAAAGTAGAGTTGTCACTGTTCATTTTTTTTCTCTCATATTTTTTGATGACTGGAGATATAAGGCCACTGAATGAGAACTTGATTTTTTTTTTTTCTGAAACAACCTTGAGTTCAGGCTGAAGGATACAGTTGTACTTTTAAAGATTTCTTTTTCACATTGAAAGTCTTTTATTTAAAGCTTCCAGGAGTTAGTTAGATGATCTCTCTCCTCTACCAGGATGGCTTCCGCAGAAGAGGGATTACAGCCTGTAACGAAGACTGCAGACACAATTACATCTCAGGGTATTATGTGAGACTTGTTGTTTTATATTCTAAAAGATCAAAAAGATCTTTCTTCTTTTCACAACCTCTCAGAAGACTGGGTCGCAGAGCTCCTACCCAGCTTCAGAATTTTGGTAGCACAGTTCATCAGATGAAGAGGACATTGTGTGAGGAATGGAAACATTACCTCCCTGTAGGTTCTGGAGAGTTTTAGGTAAGGCACAATTCAGGCTTGTTGCAGAAGTACCCTCCTTTATGTTGTCTAAGATATATCTGAACCTTGCCCATGGAGGAAGCTCACCATGACAAGGCAAATTGTACTCCTGTGAACTTACACTCCTCTGAAGACCTGTACCAGATCCACTTGGAGTAAAATCTCTGGAGATCTTCTAACCAGGCATTGATCCATACCAGATTAATCTGATCCGTAACTCTCTCAGCACTATTATGTGGCAGTAGAAGAAATATTAAAGCACTACCTGGCTGACAAGATCTTGTTCTGATATATTTTAACTTCTGCTTTCTTGTTTATTTCCAGTCTTTTCAGTTATACAGTGAACAAATAGCACCCATGCTGACCTACTGCCAATATTTATAATTTCTTCATAAATAAGTCTGATCCTTGAAACTTACATTGTTTGTGAGTATGAGAAAGAGTATATTAGTATTCTAGAACTGTTGAATTATTAGCAAAATGAAATACAAATAAGCATGGTTCCTCACCCCAAATGCTATGAATCATGCTGTGCCAATGTTTTTTAAAACCTACATCTAAAAAAAATGTTAATTTTGGTTGAAAGAAAAAGTGATTTATAGAGGAGCAAATAAAAAACAAAACAAAACAAAACAGATGGATTTGCTACTGACAGACTCCATTATGTAAATAAATAGAGAAATAAGGATATAATTTCACATTTATGGAAATTAACTAGGGCTAGTCAGAAATAAATTATTCAACTAAATATTATGATCAATTTTCAGAATTCAGCATCCAGTTTTTGTTTCACATTATGGAGAAACAAAGTTGTTTGTGATCCCTCAGAAAATTGGCACAGAAATCTTTCCACAAACCAACCACCATAATAAGTGAGAAAGAATATTCCAAAATAATCAGTAACTTCATAATTCAGTTACTCTTGTGAAACTCCTGGCTCGAATCCTTGTTCTGCCTTATTCAGGCCTAAATGTAAATGATGATTTCCTAAATCACAACATCATGTTTGAAACCACTGCCTTGCTGTTTCTTCTAGGAGTGAATAAACTAGCTTGGTTATTATGAAAAAAAAAAAGTATTTCCTATATCAACAAGTGAGAATCAGCCCTGTAAACACAACTGAGCTTGCATAAGTGCAAGAAGAACCCTGTGGAGATTAGGATTTCTAAATATCAGAACAAATGTCTTCAATACTTTGAAGACCCTCACTCCCATACATAATTGCAGTGGCATCTAGTAGCCACTCTGTCTGGGCATTCACATCTTTTTTCTTCCATGTACAGAAAGAAGATATAAGGTGAAAGTCAATGTTACTGGATTTCATAAATACTTTTGCAACTGTCCTTGTTCAGATATTGATGCTCATTCCTACAAAAAAGTATTCTTGCTTCCCTCAGACCAATCATGTGCTTAAACATCTGTACCAAATACTGTGGATTCACAGCTGAACTCTCATCTAGATTTGTACTTGTACCACATCCAGCTTTGCTATCACACTGTGGTCTGTAGGGTGAAGTGGATGTCCAAAGGCCCTTCATTTCCTTACTAAAGGCAAGAAGTTTGTGTGCTGCACACCAGCTGTACTCCTTGCAGAAGCAAATTAAGGAAATGGTTGCTGCGACAACAAATGCCAATATTGTTTAGTTGGTTTCCCACATCTATAAGCCACCAGAAAGAGAAAGTAAGGTGGAATCAATACTACATATCTATATGTATATCAGTAATATCAATAAATCCATGCTATCCTGTACTGAAACTTTTTTATGAAACTCCAACGTATCACAGAGATAAGGCATGAGAGATGAATAATGGAATAGGCAGGTATGCTTATTTATTTTCATCATCCCAGCTGATGAATGGGGATATACTGAGTCCTCAGTTTTTGACACCACTGATGTCAGCTCTTGGGAACTGAGGTAAGCCAATGCTGAGGGCACTTGAAAAATCCCTCCCTATGAGTAAAAAAAGCTATATTAGTCTGTTGACCTGTGTTTGAACCCACTTGCCTTTTAAAAATAAACCCCTGTACAAATCCCAAAAGTAGCATATGGCTAGTTCACAGCATGGACTAATAATAGCTTACATCATCTTATTTTTAAAGTCAGTCCCTTTTTTGAATTATAGGAACACCAAAAATAGTGCTGGAAAATTCCAGAGCCTACCAATCCTGTACCTCAGAAGTTGCAAATCCTCTTTTTTAACCTCTAGGGGAAAAAAAAGAAAAAGAAAAAAAAAGAAAAAAAAAATAAAAGAAAAAAAAGAAAAAGGTCCCAATCTCTAAAACATCTGTCTGCCAAGTTTCAGCCTGGAACACATTTTTACTGTACTTATAATCCCCCAAACAAACTAGGTCTATAATAGAAGTGCTGACAGACCTTTAGCTATTCCAGCTATCTTAATAGCTCAGCTGTATTTATTTTTCATTATGTTTAAATATAATTGGTTGAGGTTTAACTCCAGTTCAATTTGATGAGAACTTTTTCATTTAAATATCAGTTCTAGGTAATGGATGCTTTCTTGGGTGCCTTTTGGTGTTATTATAAATATAATTGCGGAGTTGCTTTTTTATATTTTCTTGCTAGACCATTTGTGTGGTTTTTCTTTTAATTCAAAGAGTAACAAGAAAAATAAGCATGCTGATGGTGCACGTGATACTCAATTGTGGTTTGAATCTCAATGTGAAGAATTTCACTGGAAATTTCACACATTCTGCCTTTGTCTTGATTAAGGAATATTTGAGCTGGCTTGGCATGTCAGTAGTAAAGCAATGTGCTGATGTGCATGGATGTTAATAATAATAAATAATAAAAATAATACCTTCTGAGTGAGAAAGTGGATTTGAACTTCATATTTAACTACTGTCATATACAAGCAGCTGATGTGGTGTCACAGTTTTTGGTACTAGTATTGATATTAATTAGAAGGTAGAAATTAAAGTTAAGGTTGGATCAGAACAATCATTTTTGCATCATTTAGGGGAACCATCTTAAAGACTCAGATTAGTATGTTGCAAAATGAAACAAAGAGGAATATCCATTCTTTTCTAAACAAAGACCTTATTTATTTATTTGTTTGTTTTTGTTTATTTATTAATTGAAGACTATGGTCTTTTTCTAGAAGATATGATTTAGCTAGGAAGCCTTAAAGAAACAGATAATCCACTAGGGAAATCATCCCAATTTCTCTCCTTTTGGTGAGAGCATTATTTTCATTTATTTTGTGGTTTTATGCCTTTGTAAGATTAGAGTCTTCAGTGTCTCTTTTCCTTGTGATTACATGATAAGTGATTATATGAAATCACTATTTCATTTGTTAACTTACTATTCTATAAAGCAAATAGACTAAACTCTTTAACTCTTTAACCAACAAACATATTTTTCCATGTCATGAATAATTCCTACAAGACAAGGTCTAAGATGATTTTCCTAGCTTTATTATTGGACTGGATGTTCATGCTGATTTGGTAACTTAGGTGACTTGTGATACATTATCTGAATCACTGCCTATGAAGACACAATTTCATATTGTCCAATAATGACACCATTCTTTTCTCTTTGAACATGGATCTTCCATTTGTTTGTATTGTGTTAGGAAATACGCTTGACTGCACTCACATTAACTAGCATAGTGACTCACATCACTAGATAGTGAAAATTCAATGTCATCTTCTGAATTGTCAGCAATGATTGATGATTTTCTTTCAGATAATTGGAAAAATCATGATTGGCAATTGGACTAAGAACAAACCTTTACACTGCAGTCTACAGGAACAAGAAATATCCACACTCATAATTACCTATTTCAACTTAAAATGAAATACTTCTGCTTATAATGTCACTTTTCTTAATACAATTTAGTGCATTTTGAATTAAGTGATGTTTTATTGAAGGAAAAAATAGAGCGGTTCAGTGAGAGCAGAATGTTAGGCACATCGAGGGAAAGAACTCAAGTATCTATGGAAAAACAATCAACTATACTCTTGTATTTACTCATGAGCCTGCTGAAACTTTTTGCCCACATATAATATAATGACAATCTAACTGAAATTCCTTCTAATCTAGTGAGAGTGTCTTTACTCTCAGATCAGCAGCACAATTTGAAAGTGAGAAGAAATTAAATGCTAAGCTTCTTTAGTTTGGAAAAGAGATGATAAGGAATCTGAGAAAGATGTACAAAATCACAAGCAACATGAAATAACTGAACACAAAACAGCAATTACTAAATATTTAAAGAATATGAATGCCAGTAGGTGAAGAGAAATTGCAGAATAACAGGATAACAACAACACATCCAAAATACTTTCTTAATAATACATTGCAGAATAAGTTAAGCTGCAAAAGTTCCAGAATGTGTTATGCTTAGTAAAAGTAGGGAAAAACATGCTAGTTGATGATACATAAGACACAATTTTTTACAGCACTTGCAATCACTTTTTTTTGCCAGGAAATAGAAAATAGACATGAAGCTATGCACAAAAATGGAAAGAAACTGGAGGAATGAAGAAAATAAAATTATTAATGGAAGAGTTGGTCTTAAAATAAAATGAATCTATACTTCTTCTGTGCTCATTTGGTAGTTACACAAAGGATGAACTTAAGCAATTAGCAGAGATTCTGTTCCTTGGCTGGATTTACTATGTTCATATTCTGCTCATTGATACAAACAAGTCTTAAGTTGGGACCTTAGTGATCTGCAGTCAGCAGTTTTGCCTGCAAAGCCAAAAGAATTAGCCAATGCTTTGCCAAGCCAGAAGGAGCTTTCTTTCCAACAACATCTGCTGGAAGCTTCTTTTTTCCTCCCTTCTAATACTCTATATCTACTATACAAGAACAACAGAAGAATCAGGTTGGGCTGATCTGGCAGGCAGGATTCTGAGATGAATGATGATGATACAACTTTGTTTCTTTCTCAAAATTTGCATCCCTATGGCACAAGTCCTGTCCAAATAAATGACTGTTTTATTTTTGTCTCCATTTTAAAAGCTTTCTGTTGTGAAAGAGTCACATCTATGATGGCAAATACTTCACTCAACAAGACTACTTGTCCAGAGATCCTGACTACAGAGCAAACACAATGTGTGTATTCTCCTAGGGATTCCAGGTCTGTCAGGATCATAAGAAACTGACTTTATCCATCTTGAGGAATTTTCCCTCTCCGAAATACTTTTCATCACCAAAGACATTAATAGAGATATCCAGCTGGGTTGGTTAACACAAAACTGTGAAATCCAGAGTTTATCTACATTGCATTTTGGGAGACCCTGTCAGAGAACATATTTTCACTCCATCCAGCCACTCATGCCAGCTTTGCTCTAGCTGAGCTGGCAGAACTGCAAGGCTTCCTCTACCTTTAGCTGTAGAAACCAAGTATCTCAGGCAGGAAAATTCAGAGCACTGGCATTATTCAGTGTCATTGGTACATAGAAAAAAAATGACACTGTCACTAATTCAAACCATTTGACTGTAGTTTACTTTCCTGGTCTACACAATCCTGATGTAATTGCATAGCTTTCCGGGAAGTAGGCAAGTAATGCCTCCACAGCAGGAGAGCACTAAAAAGCTATCAAAGACGTTTTCATATTTGCATTTCAATCTATCTTTTCCCCACTAGGAACTAGGAAGCATTCACTCTAAAATGTATGGAAAAATAAAGAGTATGTTTTCAAGTATAGTATCTTAATACCAGTATACAGAGTTAACTTTGGAAAATTAAATTGAATTTGGCAAAAATAGCTCAAACTGCAAACATACACAAGTCTCTGTAGGGGACTGAGCATTCACAATAGATTTTCAGCTCACAGTGGCCTCGATCTAGTCATGTTCTTCCATCTTCAAGGTCTGTTTTGGTGTAGGATCTGAGGGAATTTCCGTCAGCATTTTAGAAACTTTCTTCTTTAATACTCTTAGACTTGCTCTATTTTGTCTCAAGCTCACAATCAGTCCATTCCTCATTCCTGTTTCAGCACATGCTCTGAAGCCCCATAAAACTCACTAGCAGACTCTAAAAATGTCAGTATTCCAACAATGAATTTGTATGAATGTTTTCAAACATCCATTAATGCCTCTACCTCGAAAGTAGTGGTAGTAATAGGAGATAGTTCCATCTACTTTCCCATGGTCCTGCCTACAGCTTTAGTATGTCCTCTTAGGAAAACCCTCTGCCGAATAAAATTAATTGCAGAATTGCATTAATGAAGCTTTCTACGCTGTTCTTTCTTACATGTTATTTATCTGTTTTATAAGTACCAAGGCAAAAACTGAAGGTAGTTTCACATTTTGAGTTGTGAATTCCTGTTTAGGAAACTGTAGACATGTTACAAGATCAGGCTGGATGGGGTTCTGAGCACCTGACAGAGCTGTAGGTTTCCCTATCTATTGCAGGGGAGTTGGACTAGATGGCCTTTAAGGCCCCCTTTCAACTCAAACGTCTGAGATTCTGTGATTCTGTGATTCTGCATCCAGGATGTTTATCATTTCTAAAATAGAAACAAATAATATTTTGTTGTTGCAGTTGTGCTTTTTTAATTTGCTTTTGTATGTTTATAAAAGACCTGTTTTATTACACATTTATTTTTTCTGTGAGAACTCTAGTTAATCAGTAAGCTTAATGCTTGGTGATATTCTTTAAAGATTTGGTAGAATGATGCAACCACCTTTTTTTGTTCATGAGAAAAATAATGAAATAAAGGCTGCCCATTATGGGGAAAAAAGAGAAAGGGACATGTTTATTTTTTTTCTATTAGTCTTCAATTACGTTGAAAGTTGTTGCACAGAGGAATGGAATAAACATAAGTTGGTCAAGGGAACCCACAGAGCATAAATTATTGGAAGCCAGGAGAATGCAGTAACGAAAATGAGGTACAGGTGCAATTCTTCCTCATTTTAGCAGAGAGATTGTTAGATGACCCTTTTAAATTCCCTTATTTTCCATTTTCCATCATCTTATTTTTATATGTGTGTGTGCATATATATATATATATAGTTCATATTTTACATACAATTTTCACCTTTTTGTACTGCCAGAGCTTTGAATTTATTTACATCTTGTCCAACATGAAGCACCTCCGTAGCTCACCTTTGATGGATAAACCAACAAGCTGAATATCCCATTTGTTCTAAAAATGTATTCTACTCCTGTATGACACTTCATGTATGATTTTGTGAACTTGTAGTCCAGCATCAGATATTTTGGCATTTGGAAATGAAATGGTTCCCCTTTATTCTCCTTTCTGCAAGATAAATATCACATCAGTGCTTTCATCCTTTTGATAAATCTTCAAGCTGTAATTTTTGATTTTAAATCTGAAGCAAAAGTGAAAAAGTAAATTCAACACGGCAGCATTCAGGAAACAGATCTGCTACATATCTACCTTGAGAGCCTTTAGACAATGTTTTTCTGGTTTGTTTGCTGTTGTTTTGTGTTGTTGGTTTTGGTTTTTTGTTTTTTTTTGGTTTTTTTTTCTTTTATCTTTTAGGCTACAGACTTGCTGGGGTAAGAACAGCTTTACTTTTTTTCATTATACCTTACACTAAGCAGCCTCATTCTGGGATTCCATTGCCCATTTTTGCAATTCACTTTTGCACTAAGGAAATAAATGCCAAATGACATAGCATCAGGCAACCTGTGATGAAATATAATCAAAGTGCAGCATGTTGCCAGCATATTGATTTCTCAAAACAGCAGTAAAAAGTATTATTATGCCTTTACTTCTCCTTTTCCTAGATCTTAATGCATGCACTGGCTGTGTGGAGCAGCTGTACAAGGTTTTGAGCGTACCCATGAAAACCACCACGAGCCTGCATGCTTCACAAAGACACTGCTGAATGCTGTTGCTGTACTGACTGAAGAGATTTCTGCTATTGCATACACACAGGCTTGCAGGCTTACACGATTTTGAACTGTAACTTCGAACATAGAAGTTCAAAACTATGATTCTTAAAATCCTCCACAAAACAAAGCCAGCACAAAAGCAAGTTCTCAATAACTTTTGCTTCACCTTCATCCTTAAACAAACTCATGAAAGCAGAACAGTAACAAACACCACTGTGTTTCTGCTTGTTGCATCATGGAGATGCCTTCAGCACTGAATAGCAAGAGAAAAGGCAGCCTGGAAGAGGGATAATATAAGTATGATACACTAGGAAAACTGGAGAGTTCATTTAGACTGTGATTTAAATATTAGAAGTCGTTAGGGCTCTCCACTGACTTTTCTCAGTCTTTTGAGCACGTATATCTGAAGTTACGTTTACCTTTCCTTCCTAGCCAAATACACAGTGAAGTTGGATTAAATGATTAATCTTTTTTCTTGGTTTATTTTCTGAAGGTGATGACAGTGAAATGTTAATATTAATAAATCATTAAATATCTAGTATATGACCTCTTACAAGGTAAACTATTCCTACCTACAACACAAAAAGCTAAAATAATCATGGCCATTATACCATTGTTTTAACAGTACACCATGAATTACCAAAACTCACTAATTACTCCATACTAGAGCCCACTCTTCTTTAAGGCACAAAGATCAGGCAACAAGGGAACGGATATTCTCTCTGTAGAAAAGACTACTATTTCATTGCTCTTTTGCTCCAGTATAAATTAAGCATACATAATAAAATTTAATTAGAGGTTTTTGAGGGAGAAGGAAGTTATATTTAACACCAGTATCCACTCAAAACGGAAACAGAAAGAAAGAAAAAAAAAAAAAAGAAAAAAAAAGAGCTGAAAAGTCTCTGTGTTTCGATTTGGAAATATCAAAAAAGAGAATGTTTGAAATCCAATTGAAGGTAGTCAGCAAAAATATTTTCCTTTAAGTTCTCCTGAGAAGGAACAAAAATCCAAAAATGTTGAAGTAGCATTACCTTCTTTTCTAAAGTTAACATTGTAGTGCTAGAGAAATCTATTAAAACTGAAAATTCTTCATGATTGATTTAAAATTATAATTGAGAAAAACAAACAAATGAACAAGCAAAAAACAACCAGCATTATTTTAAAATCTGGCATCATCAGATAAATCATTCTAAAGGAATCCTACTAACTGGCCACAGTACCATCTCTTTCAGTTTCCTTTATGCCTCTGAATTTCACTCATACGAAGTCCTCAAATTCAGGCTATTTTGTTGAAGAAAAAAAAAATTGTGTTCAGGAGTTGAATATTTTTCACATAGCAAGCTCCAGTAATTCACCAGTTTGATGTAATTTGAAGGATCTTGTTCATGTGTTGGGGTGGGAGGAAGGCTACCAGTGACCACAGTTCTGACAAGATGTTACTGTACAAGCTGGTATTTCTCCCGTAAGGTAGACACAAGCTTTCCAACTCCAGGAAGAGTTTCTAGTCATTTTCCAAAAAAAGAGTTGTATTTCTTTTCTCATCCAGCAATAAGGAGAGGAAGGTTAGGAGTTGACTCAAGGCCTGGAATGTAAGCAGAAAGCACTGGATCCACAAAAAAATAGCAGTGAATTCACCTTTTTCTTAATATTATCTGTCCATTTGAAGTCTTACTCTAAGGAGCCAGCATATTGATTACTCAAAACAGCAGTAAAGTACTCTAAGGAAATATGATGCAGATTACGGTACTTTCATCAAGAGGTAACTTCTTTGCACTGACTTTGGGAAAGAGTGTGAAGTCATTCACCACAGAGTATCTAATGAATAGCAACTTTATAAGGTATCTTACCTCACTATACCTAATCTATGAGATTATTGTATTCTGAGCTAAAAGTGAAGTCTCTAACATCACTGGTCAAACATGAAGATCAAAAGCTGGATCTATAAAAATATTTTAACACCAACATGCTCACTAAAAGAGCTGAAAACATGCAGAAGTAGTTAACAGTGACTCAAAAGCACTTCTAATGTGATAATTTATGGCTGTATTTTTCCAAGTGTTGCCCTACCTTTTTTTTGCTACACAAATGAGGTTATTTCCAGAATCATTCCAACCTAATTAAGTGTCCTATTATCTCTCAGACAAGTGTAATTCACAGCTTGATCTACCATCATTCCTGGCAAGCACTGCAAGGAGTACGAAGTGGATAACTTTTCAGCCAGAAATGTGGAAGCTTTCAGTTTTCTACATTCAATTATCTGATATTGTGATTAATAGAAGGAGAGAGAGAGAGAGAGCAGTAGAGATAGAGATAACTGATTGATACGAGGTGTTTGGATATAATGTTAAATCAGGCAAGGACAATTACACTCAGTAAAGTTTGCCATAGGTAAAAGATAAGGACAGAAATCAGGTAATGTGAGAAGAAGCAAAGAATGGAGTTTTGAAACACGACTTCCCTGGTTATTATTTGCATCCTGTGTATTGCTGCTACCCAAGGATATATACAGGAGATTTTATTACTGCTGTTTCAGAGATAGAGCATACACTCATGGAAATGGAACAAGCAGCTTTTGTATCACAAGCTGCCAACATCAGCTGACATCTCTTTTTCTTGTCTGTGCAAAATAAAATCAAGAGGTGTAACCTGTCTGCTAGTTGGTACTGGAAGCAGATTACAGCATTTACCTTCACAAACCTGTCTCAAGAATACTCATATCCCATTATGGGAAATCAACAAAAAAAAGCTTTTTCTTTTCATTTTTTTCTTAAGTGGTTCTTCCCTGCATTGAAGCATACTTGAGTTCGTTGGAAAGAACTAGACTGAAAACAAAGAACAGAAAGAAAATAATACACACGGAGCTCACATCTATTTATGTTGTTAAGGAATCTCTAATTCACAGTCTGATTCCCATACAACAGCTGCTGGAAGCCCTGGTGTAGAGTGGGCAGAGTAGGCAGCCCTTCTCCATGCACAGTACTGGTTGGTTCTCCTAAATATGCCTTCAGAGTCTTCTGACCTCTAGCTGAATATACCCTCTGCTTACAAGGACACATCATATCCTTCAAACTGCTTAAAAATCCTCGTGAATCTGCTAGTTGCTGCTGATACAGGAGAAAGAGATAAGTTAGGTTTAAACTGACAGTTCCTTTCCCTCTTTCATATCAATTAAAGATGAGGGAAAATTTTATTCATCATTCAGTGTTGTCGGGGTCATGCTGGACCTCAGTCTTTCCCATGCTAGATTTCTGTTCACAAGAACGCAATAAAGATATTTTCTTATGGTTTTCTAGATATTTTCAATGGGTTTCTAGACTCTGAGAGTCTCGCTTCGGATGCCCTTACACTTTCAGGGTATCTCACAGGGATTGTACTGTATGTCAAGAGAAGGCTCAGGGAATAAGCTGTGAAACTACTTCTGAGAACCTGATAGGCCAAGTTAATCCATGACAACCATTGTCTGTGAGTTCTGTTTACTTTTAAGAACTTTTTATGTAAGTGTTTTAAATGTTAAGAACATTTAATACATAACTGAAGGTGAAGAAAGCACTGAATGAATCTTTCCAACAATCTTTGGCTATGTAAGAACTTTCAGTGATTCAGAACTTAGATCTTGGAGCAGGACTGAAGAGAGGGAGGAAGTGAAAAAGGAAGGGTTGAAAGAAAATAAATATGGGGTGCATTATAAGGTGTGTAGTGAGTAGGTCAAGGGTGGTGATCCTCCCCCTCTACTCTGTCCTGTCAAAACCAAATGTGTGTCCATTCCTGGGCTCCTAGTTAAAAAAGTACAGGAATTCCCTAGAGAAAGTCCAGCAGAGGGTCACAAATGAGATCAGGGATCTGGAGCATCTCCCTTACAAGGAAAAGCTGAGAGACCTGGGACTGTTCAGTCTGGAGAACAGAAGGCTGAGAGGGGAATCGAGTCAAGTCAATGTGAGCCAAGCCTTCAGTGCTATGCAGTGATAGAACAAGGGGCAATGGACAGAAAAAGAAATCCATGGTGTTCCATATAGACATAAAAAAGAGTTTCTTTACTGTCAGAGTGACTGAGCACTAGAACAGGCTGCCCTGTTGTGGAGTCTCCTCCTCTGGAGATATTCAAGACCCATTTGGAGGCTTTCTTGTGTGGCCCTCTGTAAAGAACCTGCTTTAGCAGGGGTTTGGATATTATGATCTCCAGAGGTTCCTTCCAGCCCCTACAATTCTGTGATTCTGTGATTCTTCTTTCCTAGGTTAACATTTCCACTATTGCTACACAAACAAATTTGTGTTCAACAGGAAACATATCCAAACAAAATGCAAAAAATGAAGAATCACATTATTCTGTATCCTTTGCATGGAGGCAGGAAATGGCTACATTAATTTTAAACTATTTATTTTGCGTCTTTGTTTTGTTTTATTTCTTCAGAAAACTTTCAAGCAAGAAAGCTTTCCTAAAATGGTTGGTGGAGAAGAAAAGGACGTGGATAGCATCAAGGTATCAAAACGACTTGTGGACAAGGAAAGGACTTAACTTACCAGTGCGGTCAGTTCTGTAGCCAAAAGGAGAAGGATTGAGATAAAAGATCTTTTTCCTTGCTGGCCCGAGGCCCTGGAAGTATGCTAGGAATGCTGCTCTCCTTCCAGAGGAGCTGATTCAGTTTCACTTGTGGCAGTTCAGTTCCCACTGTCATCACTCTCACAGTGACAGTTGCTATAGTGAGTGAGAAAGTGCCTTGACTGGTTGTGCTAACACAAAAGGTTGCCTGTCTCCTCTGCAATTTGGCAGGAAACCCTTTAGCACAGATGATGTGTAGCTGTGCACTTACTCACTGCAGACCTCACTGGATCTTAACGGTGTATTCCTGGAGAGAGCAAGCAAGTGCAAGCAGTGCTGACTGGTCTTTTTCCTTAGAGGAAGCCTACCACAATATCTGCACTTGATCCATGTGTTTTCCCAGCTGTTCCCCAGCACTTCATAGATTTCACACCTGTTTCGTGAAAAGAGAAAATATTCCTTCATTTGAACCTAGAAGAAAATGACTCAGCTGGCAGCAGCAGGTCCTCTCATCTGAAACCTGACTCACTTTTAAGAAGTTAGCAGAACAGATTTGCTGTTGGGATGCAATTCAGTACCACCACTCTTCTTTCGGGTGCCAGCTACTAAAATGAATTTAGGACAATTGATACTACATAATTAATTTCTCCATATGGCTTCATGCCAAAATATTTCAACTCAACATATTTAAGTTTAAAAAGGGCCTATGTAAAGTCTTCACAAAGATACGGGCTTCTCCTTTACAGACGTGCATCCACTTGGGGCCAAAAAGTACAGAAAATTACTCCAATGGGTACGGCAAGAATTTTTATT
Source organism: Phasianus colchicus (assembly GCF_987193195.1). Taxonomy (NCBI): domain Eukaryota; kingdom Metazoa; phylum Chordata; class Aves; order Galliformes; family Phasianidae; genus Phasianus; species Phasianus colchicus. The sequence continues at coordinate 99,291,012 of NC_143437.1, read as the reverse complement.
CCATGTAAGTGCTTTCTGTAGAGAAAACTGGACATGTGACATGCAATATAGTCTCTTAGAGACTGCCATCAGTACATACCAAGGAGTATCAGATTTTATTCACTCCTTAGGTAAGGAATTCAAACCTGTATTTTCCCACTATCAGAGTAATGTAACTATTACAAAATCACACAGTTGTTGAGATTGGCAGGAATGTCTGGGTCCATCAGATATTTTCTTTAATAATAATAAAAAATGACTGCTCATTTACCTATAATGGGTAGGTTCATAAATTAGAACATCCTGAGATGGACAGCAAACTGGAGTGAAAAAGTTGATATTTCTTTTGTCAGTGGAAACAATAGGGTTGACCACCACTGCTTTTTCTGTATGATCCCAGATATTTACTTTCCTGTACGTTCTGAGAATGTCTCCGTATTTCTGAGAACTTAAACTTAACAATAATTTGTTTCCAGCCTCTGAAAAAACAGAGGTGCTAGCCTTTAGTTAGACATTTAAATCTGATGTGGTTGAAGCATTCCTAAGTATATTTTAAGCTTCCAAGCCTTTTTTATTTTGTTCTGGAAAATGAAGAGCTGTTATCATTTATCTACCTGTGGATTTGGGCAACAGCTACAGGAAGGAGTTACTATTCTCCGTGAGAAGATATTGTTTGATATGTTGGTTAAGAAAAGCTTGAAAGCCACTTCAGAGCATCTTTGCCCTTCCAAGCCTGACTCATTTTAAAACACCTAATGTGAGTGCTTCTGAAACTATTCTGCTTTTCTGGTTTTGTGTAGATTGTTTCAAAGAAGAAGAGTAGAAAAAGAAGAAAGCTACGCCTTCATTTTACAAATACCTGAACCAAAATGGAACAAAAGAATGGTCTCTTGCTTAAGGCACTGAACTGTTATTCAGGAACTACCTGGAGCAAGCCATTTAATCTGTCTACCCTGTTTCCATAGTGAAGGTCTCTTTTTCTTCCCCAGCAATTTAAATAGTAAGCTCTTCACGGCAGAGTTTGTTTTACTTTGTGCCTTTGCATCTGTACTACAGCAGAGAGCTTCTTTCTACAAGACAGAATAGTGTATAAATAGAAATTTAACAGAAACATGAATAAAATTTTGGATAATTTGGATGATCAGTTTTGAGGACAGCAGTTTAGATTCTGGAAGAAAATGAGATTTTCGTAAATATTATAATATACTAAATATTTTGAGGTGCTTCTTTAGATATATATGTTGAATATTGCAAAGTATAGCTTCATTTTCACCCAACAAAATTTCCTCTAGTTGTAAATGAATACCACATAATCTGGAAGGATGTTCTAATGTCATCCTTCTGGTGATATTTTATCATGGGCCATATTGCCTGAACACATCATTATTGGAGATGCCATAATTACTGCTTTGGGAATTAAATTATCTCCAAGAAGGAGTTATACATAAAAAATGTAGGCCCCTTATCTTCAGCAGTATTTAAGTTATAAATTATTATCTCAGGACCCAAATTAGAATCTCAAAAGAATTTGTCAGTGGAAAACAAAAGAAGTGCATGAACCTCTCTTAAGACAAATCTGATTATTCATACTTGCATGTCAAATAGGCACTGCCTTCACCATGTAACTATCAAACACCAGATCTTCATCTGGTGTAGTTATCTTTTCACTACTGGAGGAGGCCTGGCAGTTTATACCATTTGAGGATATGGATCACATGTAATTTATGGCAAGCTGATGTGTCTCAGAATATGCAGCATAGTCTTTATCCTTTGGTTCTCTCAGTAGTTGTTATGGTGTTATTAAAATGAGGCAGTTAGGATTTGTGCTCTTGGAAACAAAATTATATTCTTTATTTTGTGTCAGTAACGTGTGGAAAGACACTTTAGAAGATCCATGTTTTAGGAAAAAAGCAAAAAGAAATTAGGAGAAAAGTGGGTAAGAAAGTAAAGAAAAGGTTTCTTCTGTTAATGATTTTTTTTAATGTTCTGAAATGTGTTTCATTGTAAATTTTCTACTACCAGTGTAGTAGGCTTACTAGAAATGCACCATTTTATTAAGAGAATCAAAATTCAAATCAAAATACTGTTATGGACATAATATTAAAACTGGTGACATACTTATTCCACACTGATTTACACTGAGTCAACTGGAAGTTATGCAAAAAGTATTTCTGAGAGCAAAGAGAAGGAGAAAGGCAGCCTGGCATTATTGGTTGTATATCTGCTATTCTGAGCTCGGAAAGCTCGGAAAGCAAACTCTTTCAAAGGGTAGATAACAGCAGGACAAGGGGAAATTGTTTTAAGTTGAGGAAGGGAAGATTTAGGTTTAATGTCGGGGGGAAGTTCTTTACAGAGAGAGTGGTGAGATACTGGAACAGGCTGCCCAGAGAGGTTGTGGATGCCCCCATCCTTAGATGTGTTCAAGGCCAGATTGGATGGGGCCCTGGGCAACCTGGTCTAGTATTAAATGTGGAGGTTGGTGGCCCTGCATGTGGCAGGGGAGTTGGAGATTCATGATCCTCGAGGTCCCTTACAGTCCAGGCAATACTGTGATTTTGTGATTTTGTGATATTACCAATCAGATCAAAAATGGGAAAAAACAGGAAAATAATTTTGAGAGTTTGTAGCAGGAGGCCTTCAGTCTTATTCTGAGCAGTTACGTTCTATCATTTCTGCTACGAAGATTCTGACATTCAGCATAGTGTCTTGTAGGGTATTATGATGCCTATGTTCTACATGTCCAGCTCTGAATTCCCAAAGTCTATGAGATCACATTAGATCCCTGAATATAAGCTAAATGAAGGTAAAGCTCCATACTAGGACTCAAAGCAACCTCTCAGTTGGGTGCGAGAACATTTAAATTAAGCAGCTGAAGAAGAATATATCTGAGTTCTGCTTCTTAAAAATACCCATATCCCTTCCTTATCACTGAGGACATCTCTAAAACTAACTTACACTAACATAAACAAAACGAAACACTCTTAAAACATCTTGAGAAACATCAAGGTGTGGCCTTTTGCTGGTTAGTCTAAAAAGTCAGTGCTTTTGCTACAGAAGGGGGAGATATGGCACTCATGTCCTCTTCAGCTTGAGTGGTTTGTTCTTCTGGTCAGGAGAGTACTGCCACCAGCTGGCTATGCAGTACCCTGGACGGAAGTGTTCTCTTGACCCAATTGAAGATGGGCCATTCTGTGTACCCACTGCATTTGTGTACAGTGTACTCTGTGTACTGGGAAAGATTTACAGAATGCATTAGGTAGAAGAGCATGCTTTATCTGCATTCCAAAATGGAACACATTTTTCACTTCTTGCTGAGGAATCAAAGGACAGAGTGCAACCAGGAGCAAAGGTGTGAGAATGAAGGTTGTGGCACAGTTAGAAGAGATTAAAAAAAAAAAAAAAAAAAAAAATCAGAGATGTGATTTGGGAAGTCCAAATATTTGGAAATACAATTCAGAAAAAACATGCAGGAAAATCCATATGAAATTGTAAAATTGATATGAGGTTTGCATAAATTACCGTTTACAAGGCAGTTGTGTTTAGAATATAGGGAACACACTCATTCATTGAGTGCAACGCTGATAAATTCAAAAGGAAAGGGGCACAAGGAAGAGTTCCAAAATGTAAAATTAGAATAAGTTTCTCTGGCTGATCAGGGAAAAAAAAGGTATAAGATTGTTTCTCCTCTTAATATGTAAATAAAGTGAGTACCAGGAGGAAAGAGAAATTTCCTGATGGCACAGGAACAGATATATGTAAAATGGCTAGAAAAACTGAAGTTGAAAACATACTACTTTATCAAAGGAGTGAGGTTCTGGAACAGCTGTCTAGAATCAGTTGTAGAAGCAACTCTTTGAAATCAAAATTAGCTTTTAAGGGGACTTCGATCACTTCATAAAAGGATTACCCACAATAGTGGCTTCAGGTAACAGGGCATGGGTTTCCAAGAGTCAAGAGGTCCTTTCAGTCTCGTGTTATTGTGAATTTAGAAGGTGTTACTAAAATAGCATCATAAATACCTTAAGATAATTTGAGTAGTTAAGCAAATAAGGAGATACTAGTCCGTGTATCTGGGACTGTTCATCAGCAGCACAGTGGTTATCCCTTATCTGTATTTAAAAGGAAATTATTTTCCATTTCCCACTGGTGATCTTTCTTCACTGTCTGGGTTAATTATTTTTGTCTATGCTTTATTTTTAATTTTTTTTTTCACTTAAATATGTTGAGTGCCATCTTGATTTGCCCATGGGACCCTGAGAGCCGGATGTTTTAATAACTACTATTTTAGCTAGAAAACACATTCTGTAACAGATTTGTAATTTTTGTGGATCCCATGCACGGGTTATAATTTGTAATGGAAAAACTGCTCTACAGAATTATCTTAGGGTTTTTAAAGGAATTGATCACAAATTATTTTTGGTCCTAGAGAAAGTTGTACCTCTCTTTTATGCCTTGCTAGTGCGTAAAGACTTCCGTACCAGCTTTGTGACAGTGGAAGTACAGCAGTAAATAGTTGGAGCTTCTTGTAACACATGACTGTGTTTTGTTTTCAGCAGCAAGCTCATCACATTACCATGTAACATCCATGTAGTTAGCTTTACTCATAAGCAGTCACATCTTAAACCTTGATACTGCCCCATGTGTTCATAGTCCTTAACAATTACGTTAAAGATTTTATTTGTGCTGGAAATGTATCCTAAGCCAATTTCCTATTTTTTTCTTGAGGTTGAGAAAGCTCAACAAAATTGTAAAATTCAAGAAGTTTAATTCTTGGTTAATTCAAACTGCAGTGAGCTCACCACTGTCTGAAGTAAGATATGATAACAAGTAGTCATCTCTCACTTATGGAAATGTATTGCATTTCAATTACATAAGAAATGGCCATAATGGGAGGGAATAGAGGTTGTTGGAAGGATGTGACAGATTCATTGGCTTTCTAAAAACTGACAACAGTGAGTCACTGGTGAGCCTGTGAGGCTTTTCCTCCTGTTTCAGACATCTAGCACTCTTATGTATTATAGACACATTTGTAGTCTAATTCTGGGTATATGAAGGAAAATATTTTGGGATAATACTTTAACTTCTCTGTACATATTAAAATATTTGTGCATCCCTGCTTTTTTCTTGGAATCATTTATTCTTCGTATCACTACTAATACCATTTTCCATCAGAAAAAGAAAAACAGAAATTCCATCTGATTTTAAATCAGAAATCAACATATATTTATCAAAAGCCCTTAACATGGAAAATAAGATTAAGAATGACCTCTGATCATCTTCAAACCAGCTTTGACAAATAACAAATTCACACTGGTTTTATTAATATTAAATAATTTGACACAGCTGTCTTCATCAGCCTTGTTGCTGTCTACATTTTGTCCAAGTTGATTAGTGATTTAAAATAATACAGTGGTTGGTAACTATTATGCATTGCATTGCAATGGTAGATTGCCTCCCACAGATTTCCAGCAGAAATAACTGAAATTTCCTTGATCACAACAGATAACTCTGTCCTTTAATCTTTTATATAAAGAGTCAAATTCCATTCTTAAAACTCAAGATTTTTATTCCTGCAATTCCTAACAGAAAGATGTGTTGGACCACTCTGCTTTAATGGTTTTAAGTATTTCTTTTCCTCTTGGCTAGCTCATATTCATTTTTTTTTTTTCTTGTGACAGCATTGCCCTTTAATTTAAATAGTTTCATTTCTTTTCCCACTTTCAGTATTTATCATTTTGTTGGATCAACAGTTATATTACCCTTTCTCTTCCTTCATTATACTTCATAGAATAAAGCAATTTTCTCCAATAACTACATATCCTTCAAAAAATCATTCCTGTATGATTTTTATAAGACCTGTTCATCTATCAGTAAGGAGTGGCATTTGATCATTAACAACAGAATAAAGCTAGAATTTTCTCTCAAAGAAAGATGTCCAGTTATGCACTTCAAATGCTTTTCAAGCATCATGTAAATGGCCATTTAAAGAATGCAAAAAAATGTTTTCAATTCATATAACATTAAAACCTGAAGACAGACTTGAGGACTGCCTAATTGTGAGTAAAGAATTTACAAACACTAATGACTAACCCCCCAAAAACAATGATAATATGAAGCAAGCCAAATGAGTTTTCTGATGTTGAAACTTCTATGTGTGATGATGTTATCTATGAATTCCTCAAACTCTTCATTGTTGTTTTTTTGGTTTTTGTTTTTTATTTTTTTCTGATTTCTTCCAGGAGCAACAAAAATGTTTGTAATTATAAAATAGAGACTTCTGTTTTTGGTTACTGTCACACAACTTTTAAAATCAGTTTTGATTACTTCAAATATGACTTGACAGAATAAATCATATTTTTGATACAAAAATGAAGGTGAGCAGATCTGTATTTTATTTTCATACCTTGTCCACCCGACTTCTCAGCAGTGCATGTTGTATATCTGAAAGAATTCTACCACTACATAAGTCACTTTAATGTTAAAAAATTCTTAATGACTTAAGTCAATATCCACTATTAAAAATTGATAATTCAAAAAATTAACAAATTGAAACCTACTGAATAACTATATTATTTCTTCAAATCACATCATGCCATAGTATTGCCATATAAATACACTTTATATGTATTTATATATATGGGAATAGGATGGGACAGTTTATGCAAAGCCTCCATGCAAAAGTCTGTGAACCAGCCAGCGGGTCTGTCAAGGGCTTCTGGGTCAAAATCAAAGGAGCTGTCAAAAGCGAGACACAACAGACATCCATACCTTGGTAAGTTATCTGCTGCTAAAGCATCGACAGTGTGGAAGACTTCAACTTCTGCAGTATTTGCTGGAAGGGAACTTCCTAATGAATGAAAAATTTGTCTGGTTCATTAGTTTGGTGATCAGTATTTAAGCTGAAAGCCTAACAGTTCTCCAAATACGAGTGGAGTTCTTTCTAGGCTGATACTGAAGTCAATGCACTTCTCTATCTTCATCTAAAACCTGGATAATGGACTTACCAAGTTTCTAGATGACATCAAACTGAGTGCAAACACCTGATCTGCTGGCAGGCAGGACTCCTATTCTGAGGGATCTTGATTAACTACAGGAACAAGTTCCCTAGGGATGATATGGATCCCTATTCTTGTGGGGGTTTAGATATGACATATTTAGATATGCTAAGCACCCTCCTCAGACTTGGAAGCTAGCTTAGTTTTGAGATTGAGATTGGACAACATGTTCTTCTGAGCAGCCTTCCAACTAAAACTTTAATCTGTCATCATATTATCAGTTTCACAGAGCAAGATTCAAAGTCTGAGATCAGATTTTTTTTACTTAGAGGTTTGTTAATTTTTCAAAGTATTTTGTCCTGTTTCCGATTGATTGGACAAAGATGTTATGAGAACATAACATTCTTGCTGTACTTTTTCACTGGAAAATATTTAGATTTAACAAAATGAGTTGGAAAACCTGAAATAGATTAAACCTAAATGCAGTAGCAAAAGATTTAGTTTTTGCTGAATGAGCTAACTGAACTGGATTTAGAAAAAGCCTCTCCTGGCCCTGTGAAACAAATTCAGAATGAAACAATCTTTGAAGTTTGACTGCACATTACTCCTAGACCTGTTCCTTACCACACTTTCGCGTCAAGACAGAGAGCTAGTTTTAATGCTGTTCCATTCAATCTTTCAAATTAAAAGTTGTTAATAAGGCAAATGCATTGGATAGCCTGTTTTGTTTATTTTATAATCAGAGAAGTTTTGTGCAAATTGAAATATTGATAAACATTTTGTTTCACGGTGTTTCTATAAATTGTGTTAAAACTTTGTTTGATTCATGGCTTGTTATCACTATAACTAGTCTGTTCACACCTTGCTGTGTGGAGCTTTACAAGTAACTCCCTGTGGTGCAAAATGCAAATGAGCTTTGAAAAAAAAAACTCAGTATGAAGCTGTGCATTATGATTTTCCTAGAAAGTAAAATATTCTGGAGGTTGTTTTGATACTGAAAATGTAGCTGGATACTCACAAATTATAGAACTATCAAAAATTTCCTCTTTTATTTGCAGTGCCATTTAGCTACAGCTTAGCATATGTTAGTATAGAAAATTCAGGAAGCCTCTCAGTATTTAAGCAGCATAATATATTTTACAAACAATATCTCAATATAGGAAAAGTACAGGGTCTCTTTATCAAGTTACAGAGCAAAAGACTGTGAACAATACCAAAATGCCTTAGAAATAAAAAAATCAGAAAAATAGAAGAACGAAAACGACTACTTCTGAATCAAATGCATTTTTACATAATCTTTAATTTTAACAGTCCAGGTATCTGTATGCTAGGGCTCTCTCTATCATCTTTTCCTAGAATTTGCAATTGAAACAGTGTAATTCTTTAGTACTATCATAGCTAATGAGAAGTTTTGATTTTCTTATAAAAATTCTGCAGATAAAAAGCCAAAAGATAGGGAACTGGGTCTAATTAGACAAAACCATGGATTAAGACTTCTTGCTTAATTTTAATTATAGCTAGACTGAGTTGTTAGAAAATCTTGTGATTTTTATATACATATATAATTTGATTGAGCTTCATAAACCAAGACAACCTCAACTTCATACAACTTTCTGGAGTCATAATGAAGTCATAATAAAAATACAGAGATGAATAGTAAAAAAATGAAGAACTACAAAAGACTAATAAAGTGGAGAATGTTTAGTCAGGATAAATGTCATCACTATTACACACATCATTAGGCTTGTTCAAATATGGCTGATACAAATAAGTGGCATCCTGATCCATCAGATGTTTCTCTGCTTTGGATCTGTGTCTACAAGAACATTTTTTGCAGTAATTATCTATATTTGAGTTGCTCTTGAACTAATAAAGCATAGCACTCTTTTTTAAACCGAACCCCACAACAATACTAACTTTGTACATTTTAGTGCAGCTTTTGTGAACAACAACGAAGGCTCTTAGTAGTTCAAAGAATCACAGAATCGCAGAGGTTGGAAAAGACCTACAAGATCATCCAGTCAACAGTTATTGTAAACACAGTCATTTCATGCATTACTGTTTTGCAAGATAAGGCAATCTTTTAAACAAAAAGTGTAAGGCAGAAGAGCAAAGTACAAGATGCCACTGACTCATAAAAGACTCAGAAATGACCCCAGAAATGGTCATTGACAGGTTGTGTTAGAAAGCCAACAAAGTTTTCAATTAGCCTCACTAAGGCCAATCTACATGAGCTACCTAAATAGGACTAAGATACAGTCAAGCACATTAGAAAAATATTTACTCTAAGAGAGAAACGGACAGATAAAGACATTCACATTGTGTAACACACCAGAAACTCAATGAGGAGCTTTTAAACACAAACTACATCAGTTAGTGCAATAGTAGATATATTGCTTTTCCAAAACCTCTATTTTTGCAGGCTTAGTCATCTCAGAAATCTGTTTTCTGTTCCCTTTGCCTATCTTCCTTGGCACAAAAGTGGAACAAGAAAAGTCACGCATAGCCAAGTGGGAAGGACATGGGAGGAAATTCTCAGCCAACTCCAGATGTGAAAAGGATAGGAATACTGAGAGTATGGGAATAGCTACTACTGAATTGCTTTCTGCTTATTCACTCTATTCTCTTGAAACCCTTTCATTAAGCTGAAATTTTATAATACGATTCAAAGACGTTCCTTGGAAAATATTTGGATTGAATTTATAGAATTCTTCAATGAATTTGGCATACATTTACACAGGGATAAGCAGGAATTGTGATGTCTGACCTATGCTTTATTTCATGCTGTACATTTTTGATTCATAAAACAGATTTCTACCTTAAAGTTGCAAACATAATTAGTTCTGCACTATACTATCTAAAAAGATCTGTGTATAATTACTGTCTGGAATAAGTCTGTGGCTTCCTTGTAAAATTCACATCACCTTGAGCGAGAATTTTGTTTTTTTCAAATATCACAATACTCTAACAGAGTACAACAAAACATCACAGGCAAGCTGTGGGAATCAACAGTGTTAAATAGCTGAGGTGCTTGGTAGCCTGGTGATTAGGACCATATATGTAGTTACACAGTCAATCCCTCTAGGGTTAGAACATTGTCAAAATGTGTGCCCCATATATCTGTGTCAGATGTGACATTTTCCTAGTACAAAATTATCTGGAGACATTACAAGCAGAATTGTGGAAGGATCAAAACCAGCTTGAGTGGCTCACCCAGTCCCTTGTTGCAAGATAAAATGGCATGCAGCTGACACAAAACATCCCAAAACCCTTGATTTGCTTTAGTGTCTTTTAAAGTACTCCTTCTGAAGAAGGAATATGTGTGCACACAGGAGTTATTACCAGCTAAAAACTCTGCTGATATCCCACCTTACCTCACTGCATGCTTCTATTCTAAGATCAGATGCAACACTGAAAAAATATTTGACAGAGGTATGGTTCTCTTTTGATCTTCATGAATTCCTGACATACTTCTACTGATCATGACCTTTCTACTACTTTCAGAGGTGTAGAGAAATGAGAACCATCCCTTACACGCTGCCAATTTTTATCTTACCAGAGAATGGTGATAATTTTTTCCTTTTGGGGCATTTAACGGGGGCTAATCATAGCCTGCACGGGGTTTTTAGCTACATCAACTAAAATAAAATATACTACAATCATAATTCTTAAGCTATGTTCAGTGGCAAGTCCTATAAAACACAGAGAAGAAGTTTGCTGTTTTGTATATTAATATGGATTTTGATATCAGATCATTTTCCAAAATTAAAGCAGCTTCGCACTCAGTACAGGTGAAATTCTTAAAGTACGTGCTATTGTAAAAAAACAGAATTTTTCAGAGAAGGATATACAGTTCCTCAGTTGCTGATCTAAACTATTTCACACAGTAAATAGGGGATCTCTGGAGCTATTCAAGTTTTGTTACGATGTCAAGACTGATAAGCAGACAAGATAAACGTATATAGATTGTCTTCTGTCAAATATGTCCATTTCTTACCCTTATGCTTGCTCTTCCTGAACAGAGATTCAAACTCTAAATCAAATTATCTGAGAACTTCTTACTGAGGAAACTGTTCATGTTTAAGAAATTAATGAATATATCCAATATCATATTTTTGTATATTTCCAGCCCTTTCTGTGAAGAGCCACAATGCCATATTACTGATGCAAGTTAGTTGAAATGTTAACAAAATTTTAGTTTACTTTTAGCCTCCAGAACTTCTTTAGTAAGTTTAAAGACAATGAAAACCACCACAAATAATCATAAGGTCTCTCTTTCCAATACTTCAACCTGCTGAAAATTATTCGTACTTGCTGACATGAAAATGTCTAACATTAATACCTGCAATGTGCTATCTTCTGAAGTTTCCAATTGGAACATGTGTGAAAAGGAAAATATATTCATCTTCTGATCTGTCCACTTTTTTTTTTTTTTTTTTTTTGCTTCTGCCCCAAAATACAAAAGAGATATTTCATGCAAAATAAAATAAATGTACAAATTTTCATAAGTCTTTAATCTCCTCAAATTCTTTGATCAAGAATTCTACCTATGGCTCTTATCAGTCCTAAAGTTCTAGAACACTCATATCAAATGAATTACTGTTATTAGTGCATCTTCTTTTCAAATCCATGTACACTGAATTTTCTCATGTATCCATAAACACTTGTAATCAAACTTACAGATTCATAGAATGGTTTGCATTGGAAAGGGCATGAAAGATCTTCTCGTTCCACCCCTCTGCAACACGCAGGGTTGCCACCCATCAGATCAGACTACCCAGGGCCCAATCCAACCTGGCCTTGCAAACACCTCCAGAGATGGGATATCCACAGCTTCTCTGGGAAGCCTGTGCCAAAGCCTCACCTTCCTCTGAGTAAATAATTTCCTCATAATATCTAATTAAACTCTTCCTTCTTTTAGTTTATAAAACATTCCCCCTTGTCCTATCAGGATCAGATTGTTGGTCAAATGTTGGTCTCCCTCCTGCTTATAAGTCTTTCAAGTACTGGAAGGCTGAAATGAGATTGCCCTGGAGTCTTCTTCAAGCTAAACAAGCACCATTCCCTCAACCTTTCTTCATAGGAGAGGTGCTCCAGCCATTTGATCATCTTCGTGGCCCTCCTCTGTACCCTCTCCAACAGCTCCATGTCTTTTTTGTGCTGGGGCACCAGCCTGGATCCAGTACTTCATATGGGGCTTCAAAAAGGCAGAGCAGAGTGGGACAACCACCTTCTTGTGCCTGCTGGCCACCATTCTTTCAGAGCAGCCCAGGAAACTGCTGGCCTTCCAGGCTGTAAGTGCATGCTGCTGACTTGCACCAAGCTTCTCATTCACTAGAACCCCCAAGTTCTTCTCCAAAGGTCTACTCTCATTGAGTCCTTCTTCCAGTCTGTATAGATATCTGAGATTGCTCTTACACAAGTACAGCACTTTGCATTTGCCCTCACTGAATCTCAGTAAGTTCACATTGGCCTACTTTTCAAGATTGTTTCTGTCCCTCTGGATGGCATCCCTTTCTTCTGTTGTAGCAACTGCACCACTCTGTTTAGTGTCATCAGCAAACTTGCTGAAGGTGCACTCAATCCCACTATCCAGGACACTAATAAAGATATTAAAGAGCACCAGTCCCAAGACTGATCCCTGAATTAGCTTGTCACCAACCTCCACTCAGACATATTCTACCTGTGACCATCCAGCCAGTTCCTTATCCACTGAGCAGTCCACCTTCTCCATTTATCCATATTTTTCCAATTTAGGGATAAGAATATTGTGCGGAACTACATCAAAGACTTTGCAGAAGTCCAGGTAGATTACATCAGTTGCTCTTCTTTTGCCTACTGATGCTGTCACTCCATCATAGGTAGCCACCGGATTGGTCAGACACAATCTGCCCTTAGTGAAGCTGGTTGTCACAGATCACCTCATAGTCTTATATGCTTTAACACATCCTCCAGGAGGATCTGCCCCATGATCTTCCCAGGCACAGAGGTGATGCTCACTAGTCTGTAGTTCCCCAGTTAAACTTATGTATGTGGAGCTTTTATCACTTCTTAGCAATGTTAGTTTTGTGATTACAACCACTGTGGTCTTTCACAGATGAGAGAGTGTAGATTTCTGAATATCTATTAAAGTTTTCTTAAACAATTTCTGATTATTATTAAAACATTTCTTTATTAATTTCTGCCTCCTGTCTGATCTGATTCATAATTACTTCCAGCTTTTGTAGCTTTCCCTCTGAAAGTATCAAATTTATATATCACTGATTTGGATTTTCTTCTATTTAATTATTGCAAATATAATTAAAACAAAATCATATCTCTCCCAAGATAATGGCATTCCCTATGAAGAATAACTTATATAGGGTGCATTTTTCCATACCCTTTGGATTTTCCACTTGCCCTTATCCCTGATTGGTTTACATGAATGTATTCAAACATAATTAGCATTTTCTAATGCAACATGGGTAAAAGTCAATGCAAAGTGGAACTGCACAAGAAGAAGCAGGAGCCAAGTTACTTCTGAGGAGAAAACTCAACCAGCCTTTTTGGTAGACCTGACATTTTTCTTAGTTTGATTTAGTGCTGTTGGCTTATTGCCTCATTGTCTACCGACATGGGATAGAAAGAACTTGGGATCATTTCCCTGCCCTCCACTCTCATTGGCCACCATTATACCACTGAATGTTGTGAGTCCACCTTCACATTCTCCTGTGTACCCTGATATCTATATAATCTATATAATCTGCAGCATGAAAGAAAGACATTCAGCATGAATTTTTTTTAAATACTTGAAGTTCTGGCCTTTTTTTTAAACGAATCCACAAGAGCTGAAAACTTGGGTGGGGAGAACATCCTACTGTGATATCATGATTTTGTTTCCTTATTTTCGTGCCAAATACAATAGAGCTCTCACAGTTTTGACTAGTAGCAACAACTGACTATGGTATGTTAGGACTGTTACGAGGGTGTACCTGCAGAGAACTGAAATGGAAAATGTTGGGTTGTAATATTTTGGGTTTCTGTAATATTTGCACTTTAGGAAGTCCTTCTGTATATTTCTTGAACACTGAAATTTCCGATGTCTAAGCATAACAAGCTGTTCTTGTTTCTCAGCCTTTCCACAGCAGTGAATTACAACTTTCTGAGGAGGGGAAGTAGTAGGAGATGCTGGGCTCTACTCCTGGGAACTGATGACAGAACATGAGGGAACGGCACAAAGCTGCACCAGAGCAGGTTGAAAATGGACATTAGGAAACATTTTTTTACTATGAGAGTGAAAACACTGGAAAAAGCTTTCTAGAGAGATGATTGATGTCCCATGCCTGTCAGTGTTCAAGAAGCATTTGGACAATTCCCTTAATAATGTGCTTTAACTTTTGGTTAGCCCTGGAGTGGTCAAGCAGTTGGACTGGACGATCTTTGAAGGTCCCTTCCAACTGAACAATTACATTTAATTTTATTCTTCTGTTGGCTTCTGAAAATCTCTCCTTTACAGTACAAACATGACTAAATGAGGTCCATAATTTAAGCTACAGTAGAGAAAACAAGATGGTTGGACAGATGTGAACAGCTTTTGATGCACTTCTGTGTCTTTTGAATATTTTTGTTGTGTCTCAGATGCAACTCAGAGGAGCAGTGGCTTAGATCATCACAAGCCCTCATCTGCCACATGGTGGGTGGCTATTTCTCCTGACATAAGTCTACTCTGATCAGCAATGCTTGTGAGCAACAAAAGCAGATCTGTAATTAAACCTGTGTGCTCTTAATTTGTGCTCAGCCTGTCTGACTTCTGCAGCTCTGAGTTAATCACCTGGATAACCCATATGAGAAATGCAGGTGAGGCAGGGCTGTGTCAGTCATCAGAGATTTCAGAGAGTGCTGCAAAAAGTGTAGAGGACAAAGACTAATTTAGAAATGAAGGTTTGGATTTCTTGTTAAAAAAATCTGGTATCATTTGAAATTAAATTATATCTGCTTCAACTTTCTTTGATAAAATCCAAGTGTTAAATTTTGCAGAAAATTTTTCCACAGAAAAATCCTCACTCGGCTTTAAATGCAGATATTTCCTGATTTCTTCCAGCTCTACTACAGCTTTCCACACTTTATACGTCACCTAATGTTTTGAGAGAAACCTGTGGCTTACTGAATCACTTACTGGCACAGAGCCTTGCTTAAATATCCTGCTGAAGTGTTTTGCCTGGCGCTTCATATCTCTGAGGATTTCTAATGGATCATTTTGCCTGAAATTAGGCCAAGAATCTTCTTCAAAAGAATTGAAGCTTTTTAAATGGTTACTACCATTCTTTTTCAGATTAGATTCATCAAAGGATTTATAATGTTCTTCCTACCACTCCTCCCCCCCTCCAAAAAAAAAAAAAAAAAAAAAAAAAGAATTTCTGCTTATTCCATGTTACATTATCACTGTTCTGGTATCAGCTAACAACTTATTCAACTTCATTCCTGTACTCAAGATCTGTTTTGCACGTGTGAGACTGGTGACTGCTACCTCAACAACACAGTGTTAATTAAATAAACCAACCTTTTCAGCAAGAAAGTAATTTCCTCAGGACAGTCAATCAGTGGGGCTGACTGAGAGGTCATGCGATCTTCATAGTTGTCCCTGGCGTGAGCACTGGGTTGGACTAGAGACCACAAGAGGTCCCTTACAACCTTTGTGATCCACGATCATCTTCAGTTTATTTGCTCAGGAATTGATTTGTTTTCATTTGTCTACAATATTTGAATTCATTTCTTGATTCAGGTATTTGTCCAAATCCTAAAAGTTTAGTCATGATTTCTAAAATACACAGATACAACTACACTGTCTCATTGTACTTTTGGGTTCCTATTATGTAAAACTAGGATAATTATCAGAGCTACATCAATAAGTATTATCATAAGCATGCAGTATTTTTCCTTCTCTCTGTAGTTCTAAAATGTTTCAGTAACCAGTTTTTCCACCTAACATATTTTCTATCTGCATGATCCTTCTGGAAAGAGCAGTAACATATAACATCATGCTATAAATAACCACTGAGTTCTTACTGTGTTTTACCGTGGTGAAAATGGTCAAATACTTACAGATTCTCTTTTACTTTTAAGTTTAATACTTCCTGACAATGTCTGAATCAAACTAAATGTGTTTCTGTAGATTTTTATGTTCAAAACGTCAAATTTTCTCATGACAACTTCTTCTCATCTCAAAAAAATAAAGCAGCCCATTTCACATAGGTCTCCACAAGAATGAGCACATTTTTCATATCTACAGGAATACTTTCCCTGTCCTGTGCCAATGCCAAAATTGCATTCTTTTTTTTTTTTCCTGGGGAAATCCGAATGATTCAATTTCTACTTGAGATTCTTGAGATAAACAAATATCTGTACAACCTTTCTGAGTGTAACATCATTAAATATTTTACAAAAGGCCAAGTAACAAAGCCCTTACTAAGGACTTAATTGCATAATAACGGTAGAACTCCATAGGATAATGTATGAACCTGATCAAGGGCAAAGTTTGTAGGAATTTCATCTCCATATTTAAGTTCAGTATTATATGTGAGAACATTATTCCTAAGAAAATTTTCTCTCTTTGGAGATGCTAGGAATACTGTCCTAGGAAAGAAGTATTATTCAGTACTGTGAAGATAAGTATAAAATCAAGTTCTGATGTTTATTTCAATCTCACTATTTCTCATAATATATTTTGCTACAATTCTTTTTAGAGTTCTCATCTTCCTGTGACAACTCAGTGCACTGTCTGTATCTTTAACATTTTCTGTAAAATTATATTTGAATGGCTCAGGCAAGCCAGAAACAAAACTGATAATCCTGCAGAATTGATATTGAATTTTATTGGAAAAAGTAAGTATTGGAGGAAAACACAAAAATAATGTAAATATCTTTGCAGCTTTTGTTAAAAATTCTTCCAAAGTTTGTACAGGATTGGTTTGTGTTCTATATAGAACATCTAACATATTTTTACTGTGTTAACGTGCAGTTATTTAAATAAAATCAGATAATCAAAATACTCAGCATGAATTATCAAAAGTAATTCAATAACCTTTTTGAAGTGGTAACATACTTGTTCTT
This sequence comes from Phasianus colchicus, assembly GCF_987193195.1. NCBI lineage: Eukaryota > Metazoa > Chordata > Aves > Galliformes > Phasianidae > Phasianus > Phasianus colchicus. The sequence goes on along the minus strand of NC_143437.1, from coordinate 99,273,949 downwards.
AGCAAATTAATCAGTACTTCAAGGGGAAAAAGGTCCCTGGCAAGTTTCTCTGTCTATCTTGTGCATCAGCAGCAAACGTTCTAAAGTGCAAATTATTTAGAATTGTAGCACACTATAACATCACCATAAGTTCAGATCACTGAATTTGTGTTGCAGTTAGCTCTGTAGACAGAAGCATTTGTATATGGTACATACAGAAAATTTCTTCACTGAATTAAATAACAGCAAACTGTATGAAGTCTAATGGGACCACATACTTGGCTAATCTAAGCTGTCATGGAGTTATGGACTAACAATGAAAGGATTGAAAGAATTAACCCAGTTTCTCTTCTTCTGTTATCAACTGTCACTGAGAGAGTGTGACAGGGAAAGCTATTCAATCCTTGATTCTGGCAAACTAACAGGAAAGTTCAATATGATTCTTACTTGTCCTTTAAAAAGTAAATGTGAGTATTGAATAGTTTTTTTTTTCCATCTCAGAGAATTTGCAAATTGCAAAAAGTACTTGTTTGTTTGTTTGTTTGTTTGTTTTTGTATAAATAATGTACTTATTTTTCAATTTACCTTATTTCTTTTTTTTTCTTATTTTTTCAACGTATATTATAAAAAATATTTAAAAATTCTTTCTGAAAGTAAAATAAATCAAGCTAAGAAAGAGAAGCAATGTTGAAGTTCTTATTTTGACACTGATGGAAATAGTGATTCAAGTACAGTGCTTCTGTAAACTCAGCAGAATCAATGGTTTGATTTCATTCCATCAGGGCACTGGGTCTGTGGCAGTGACATTTCCAGAAGGCAAACTGTTCTCCATCTTGAAGGCTTGAGCACATTTGCATGGTGTTACTGCACTGTGTTAGTAAAGGATCCTCCTCTTTTTTTTTTTTTTCCTTAGATATTAATAAACCTTCTCCCGTTGGGGCAGCAGCAGTTTAACAAGAATAACAAAAGCTTTTCACTTTTGAAAAGAAAGTTTGAAAGTGTTGAAAGAAAAAGTCATACCCAGTCAGTAGCTCTCCACTGGGGCCATCCCTCATGGCACTTAAAAGTCATTTCAAACTTCACTTCATCACCTTGGTGAGCTAATGCACGCTACTGCCTCACCAGATGTGTTTCTCTCAGATGCAGTAAGCACTTTAAATAGCTTTTTTTTTTTCATCTCCTCCTGGGAAACTATCTTGAGAGGATGTTTATATGTTAAATTTGAAGAGAACTATGGGTAAGAAATACCAGTTCTGCTAGCCTATGAACATTTCTTTCACTGCACTGAAATGAATTCACATGGTTAGAGACACATAAGCTAGGGAGGAAAAAAAGGTGGATTTCCTATTGTAAAACTAGAGTCAGATGCCAAAGATATATACTTGACAGACACAATAGAAAAAGCAACAGAATTTTACTAGTAAAACCAGGTACAAGACATATCTATCTCTTCAGGCATATCTGTTATCAGATCTTGATTCTGTTTCATGTGTTGTGCCCAGTCATTGCTCCTTCTTCTAAGGCCAGTTCTGCTTTTTTGCCAGTAGGGAACTTTGACATTTCCTTCCCAGTAGAGAACAGCCAAGGTGTGGGTATTTTCTGAGCATAGTTTCAATGAATTACATGTATAGATGGAACAGATAGTTGAAGAATTGCTGAGAAACTATTATAGCTCCTATTACAATCCGCATTCTATCAGATTTACATGGTGCAACACTTTTTGGGAACAACTGTGAGGGGTCTGGAGCACAGGCCTTATGAGGAGCGGCTGAGGGAGCTGGGATTGTTCAGTCTGGAGAAGAGGAGGCTCAGGGGAGACCTTATTGCTCTCTATAACTACCTGAAGGGAGGTTGTAACGAGCTGGGGGTCGGCCTCTTCTCTCGTGTAACTGGTGATAGGACTAGAGGGAATGGTTTCAAGCTTCGCCAGGGAAGATTCAGGCTGGATATTAGGAAATACTACTTCTCTGAAAGGGTGGTCAGGCACTGGAATGGGCTGCCCAGGGAGGTGGTGGAGTCACCGACCCTGGAGGTGTTCAAAGAACGTTTGGATGTTGTGTTGAGGGATATGGTTTAATGAGAACCATTGGTGACAGGTGGATGGTTGGACTGGATGATCTTATAGGTCTTTTCCAACCTTAGTGATTCTGTGATTCTGTGATTCTGTGAACTCTAATCAAATTTAATATAAGCGGCTCTGATATTGGCCCTATGCGTTTCATCACAGAAAAGAAACAAACAGCAAAAAACACTTTACTATTTCAACTTTATTTGATTTTTAGAAGGTTGCATAACAATACAAGTACACATAATTTCCTAACTGTATGTTATGTCATCATGCTATTACTCTATAAAGAAAATGTTTATAATGTATGGAAAATGTAGTTCCTCGAAAATGTTGATTATGACTATGAACACTTATAAAACTTACAAAAACATATTTTAAAAGTCCATTCTCTTCATTTTGCGACCACTGGAGAATAAGCATTGACTTTGCTCACAGAAATTGTGTCCTGGAAACAATCCACCTGCCTAGAGACAGATTCTGTAATGGATTTGAGGCTAAGGGCCTGGAGCAGAACTGAGCTTCAGATTTATACAACTGAAGCTAGGCTAGCTAGCTACTTGAGCTTTGTCCTAACTACAAAGTAATTTGAAATTCTTTATACCATGCTCATAATTACTGAAAGGAGCAGCACAGGAGGCAGTGTTTACTAGAAAAATTTGTAAGATAGTTGCATTTTTAGCATCTAGAGTATAATGTAATTTAAGAAAGTAATTAAATGAAAACCAGAATACATGAAGATTATAACAATTGTAACGTGCAACCAAAGCAAGATTAAATAGTCCCAAGAATCTGGCATTGTGTGTAGCTAAACTGATTTATTCACAAGCTCAAGCAGTTTAGAATAATGTACTTAAAGGGAAGCAGAGGAAGGCTAGTAATCAAAAGTCAGATATTGTTTATTTCTCTTCACTTTCATTTTTCTGTCTGGTTTCTTCTATTTTTTTTTATCAGAACTGTTCTGAGAAGATTTGTTCTGATATGCCAGCAGCTTTCTTTTTCACAGTAGCTTTCTCAGCAAGACCTAACTCACTGCTTTTCAAGGAAAGTTAACATCTCTCACATCTAGCTTAAGACATTCCATATATTTTAATCTCTATGATCCACACGAATTTCCTCGCTCTCCCATTTCAAATAAATCATGACATGAAAATTGTAAAAATGATTAATAGTCATGAAGGGAGAACTCTCACAGTACTTTTCATCTCCTGCATGATCTACACACTACCACCAGCAGCACACAGCCCACACGTGGAGTTCAGCAGATTTAGAAGAAAGGCTTGAATCAAAGCCATTGACCAGGACTCTCAGTGCCTTTGAACCATCAGGTTGGATAACATTCTTTCTACTTCCTATACTTAGCTGCAAGGAAAGCATTTTGGCGTGCTCATCCCTCAGAAGACTTGAACAAAAGATATTCATTTGTCTGTCAGTATTTAGGAAACAGTCATTAAAATTTGTCCTTGAACACAGGCATTACCACTGATTTCACTTCTCAGCACAAACACACTGTAATTTCATGGAAATTGGTATTGCTATACTCCTTGATGCTAGCTGAAGATATGAGCTATATATTAGTGTTAAAATGTGGTATTTTGTTGAAGAAAGGCCAAATTCTTTGACTGTATATTTGTGTTTGACCAAGTTCTGTTTAGGTAGAATTGTAGAAATCAATGTGATACAAATATGTTGGAAGGCATCTACTACCACAGGGGTTACATTGGCAGAGGTATCTGCAGCATTTCCTATTTTATATGAAGGAAATACTGCAAAGATAGATATCTCTGTGCTGTAAACGATCATTTTCTTATTTTACAAAAACATCTGTTTTTACTTTTTCATTAATTGCTGTACTGTAAAGTACTGTTACAAGACTATTAATGATAAAAATCCAGTGTTTCTGAGAACACAATAATAGAAATTCAACTATAGCTGCATAAGCACTCAATTCCGCCATTATTTAAGCACAACAAACTGCATTAAGCATCAAAATGCTTAAAAGGGGCAGTCTGCATCTTCAGACTGACATTTACAGTAGTTCATAATAGAGCAAATCTGACACCACTGAATAGAATAATATATTATAATACGAAAACTGATTGATTAGTTAATGTTTGCACAGCACTTTTAAATGTGCAGCACTGCCAACTTAATGCTAAGAAAGTATTCAGATAGGAATGACATGTATAAGCTGAGACTGAAAATTACCATTCTGAGGAAAGAAATGCAGTTTTTAGACTGTAGTGTTTAGAATTCTTTTGCGTTTGGTCCAATTATTATTATGGTCAAGCATTTTCTGGTGATCCATTGAACAAATGGTCAATTATCGTGTTGTACAAAATACAGAGAAGCTGATACTATAATTGCAATCTACATAAAGTAGGCTTTATTCATTTGCTAAACAAAACAGTATTGCTTATAATCAGTCATGGCTTTCCTTGAAGAGAGCATGTAAGAAATGAAATCTTACAGTATTTTTCTGCTTTCAAGTGGATGGATAGTGTGATGGAAAGTTGTACTGGAATCCTTCACTCTGCATTCAAAGAAACTGACTGTTTAATGGAGTGAATTCTATTCACATGGTAAGTATCAAGTTAATACATCAACATTCTTTACAATATTTAACTTGTAGGAAAATGAAAGAGGGGAAGTTGCTTGACCAGATGATTTCAGAAATCTGAATGACCACCGAAAAGGATCTGTGATCTTCGGGGCATGTTCTGCAATCAGACTTTGCTAGTATGACTTCAGTAGAAACAAGAGAAGGAGAACGGATGTTTAAAGAAAGGCAGAATCTAGCAATAGCATGAAACACTTCATAAAAGTTATGAAAGCTATCATTATGTAATGTATTTGTTTGATTAGACAATCTTTGTGGTCTTTTCCAACCAAAATGGTTATTTGACTCTATGATATACTAAGCATCTAATCTAATTTAAAATATTTTTTTTTTTTTTTCCTATTCAGTATAGTAACTTTTGGGCAGAATGAATGGCACTGCTTTTATTATATTTGTCTCACTCTTTGTGCTACAAGAAACTATTATCAGACCTCACATACTTTCCAAACTAATCCTTTGCTTAATGCTTTTTTGCTGGGTTTCTTTCTCAAGCTTGCTATTTCTGGGAAATTTCAAACAAAATTGTTTTCTCCTTATTACTTTTTAGTGATGTCTTTCAAAAGCTGTGTGGCCCTTTTTTTCTGATTTGGCAACATGACAGGCTGTGTTTACTGCTCTTCCACAAAAATAAACACGAACAAAGACAAGGTAGAAGGCTTTGTACTAGCTCTTTCTTCTCAGCAAGGACATGATTGAAGGTATCAGGCAGCAAAGCTTATCACAACGTGTAGTGCTGATCAGGCTGTCTGCCTGCCAATGCACCCCCAGTAGAGGTGAGTTTGCAGCTGGTTCTCCTCCATCAGACAGTAATATGAGGCCAGACCACGTAGGTGTATCCTTGAGCACATAGCCTCCAGCACACAGCTGCTCTGGTCTTTGTGAGCCTTCAAAACTCATGTTGAAATCCTGCTGGGTTCAGGCTCTTCTGAAACGATCACTATCTAAGTACCTAATATTAAGCCAGCATAGGTATGCCAACTATTCATAACCACACCACAGCACTCATACTTCCTGATTGCAAGGAATACATCCCAATGACAAAACGTGGATCTAAACCTCAGCCTGTTTACCAGCCATCACTAGGTGGCTTCATATTTGAGGTTTATCTTCACTTTGGAAACCAGAGCTGTTTGCAGTTCAAGAGCAAAGATGGCTTGAAAGAAATTCTGTATGGGCCTGTTCTGATATTGTTCTTTAATGTGGCTAAAGTTAAGATCTGGTCCTAGCTTCAGTGTCTTCCAGATGGGCAATAAATCTGAACGCAAGGGAGAGGTTCTCAGCTGGTCTAAGGGAGCATATATCCAAATGAAGTAGCTTGTGCTAAGAGCTACATACTCCAGGAAATATGAAGCCATCATTACTATAAATGATACATGCAATCATGGCAGTTACTTGGCAGTGTGGCAGGCTGGGGAAAATCAAAGGCAAGGAAGCTCAAACTGGAAGGTAGTAATAGACATTCCATGATAGTACAGAAGAATTATTATCTATCTTTTTACTTAGTATTTGGTCATTAATAATCATTCATAGGAAGAGATACTGCAGAAATTTATTGGTGTGCACCAACTAAGGTTTTATCCCAAGAATAAATTTTGGAAGAGAGAAAAACAAAATAAATGTAAAATTTAATAAAAAATTCACCTTACTTTTTCATAGCCACATTACTAATCTACTTTGACTTTCTGATAAGAAAATATTTTTTGAGGTAAAAGAAATTTTTGAGGTTATGTACTTTGCTGAAGCATCCAATATTGAAAACTGTAATAATTTTAAACTGGACTGGTGAAGATTGTACACATAAAGTACAGAAGGAATTAACCAAAAAGATAATGACAAAGGAATTTAAAAGAGAAAGCTTATTGGACCTCTGAAGATCTATGTAGACCACAGAAATCTTGTTTAATTTGGTAATTTCTGTAGTGATCTGTCACTCCAGGGATATTTATTAACAACACAAACCTAGGAGGTACAATGTCTGTACAGGGATATGAGTAGCATTTGAGCACAAATGTGTATGTGCTCTCCATTTTGAAATACCACAGGTAGTGACTTGAAATGTTTCTTGTTCCTTTCTCCATCACAGACAGAATGTGTTTGAAAAAGTATCTTTATAAATAAATGATTTTTTTGGTTGCTATGCTCCTTGTCTGTGAAGGTCAAACCACATAAATATATGATATCAAGAGAGAGCAACATTGACAGCAAATAAAATTAGACTATAATTTTCATTCAGAATAAGGCAGAAAGTATGCAGTCATCGTCTCTTCATCCCAGACTTGTAGACAGCTGGGTTAGGTGGAAGATGATTATTAGAAGGACAATAGTGACCTATGACAGGTAACTGACCATCCAAGCAGGAACACTAGATAAAGCGCCGTGGATATCTTTGGAGATTGATTATCTAAACAGCAAAGAAGTTCTCTAAATTGAAATTTAAGATTAAATTTGATTGCTTAAGTTATCAAAGAAAAATTACTTTTCCTTATTAAAAGGGAGCAAGGTCATAAAAATAATTATGAGGTTTAAAAACCTACTATATTCAGTAATGAAAGACTGGAGTTTCAGAGAGGGGAATGATTTACAAAAGGACCTTATGTTAATGAGATTGTTGCAAAACAACATAGAAAGGTAATTTGGAGAAGTTGTTGCATTAGACAAAACCCATGACTCATTCAAAAGCAGAGGGAGATGCTGCCAGAACCAAGCACGCCATAAAGTGAGAGATCTGACTTGCAATCAAACACTTGCATGAAAAAAGATATTTGTGCTTGAAGAGGATCATATTCAGCCAGCAAAGAGACAGGTTAGTAATGGTACAGATGTAATAGGTTTGTATTCATATGGATATCATCTTGCAAAACAAAAGGAAAGCTGAGCATCCCTGAAGATATATATGAAATGCCACAGGTAATATATTTGCATAAGCTTGCAATTAGGCAAAGAAAATGGAAAAAAACTTTATAGAAAAGAAAAATTTACACTGGTAACAATGCATTTCTTTAGGTTCACATTATAAACTAAGAAATAGAGCAGATTTAACTATACAATCATCTGCATAACACCAAAAGATGTATATTAGCAATTCAAGAATTTCTTTTCAGGTAGTCATTTTGTAGCATTTACACATTTTCTTCACTGTGACAGTGTTGGTGCTATTGCTAAATTAAGGAATAGAAGATATGCAGAGTTCAAGTTTGTGAGGTCCTGGAAGAAATCTAGTCATGTCTGTCTTGAGACTTGGACTCCATTCAACTCTTGACTATTTGGCATACTCAAGAAAGAAACACCCTATCCTTTTCTTTGGGTACCTAATCTGTAATGTAGGAAAGTACCAGAAGTTAAGAGAGCAGCAACACATGTTTAGTTTTAAGTTAATATCATGGAAGTACATACCGTAAATTATGCATGTAACAAAGTTTCAACCCGAGCTGAAGTTCAGAACTAACCCTTTCTCAAGAAACAGCTGGGTTTTAATTCTACTTATTGTATGGATACCCCTTATAGATGGCACTTTCCTAGAAGGAAAAACACCACAGAAGCTGATGTTCCTCAGTCAAACAGTAAAGGTAGGTCACATCAGATGTGCAATAGCTGGCTTTGAGTCAGGGCTGTAATATGCAGCCCAAGACTTTACTGCTTTTATCAGTTAACCCCCACATTCCTACTATGAGGTGCTGATGTACTGTCAGCAATGGGAAGATGGAGACTCTGAGAGGGAAATGTGGAGATAAAAGGAAAGAAATACCAGGGAGCAACTCCATGTGTACTGTTTATTTATTTATTTTTTGTTGTTAGACAGATGCAAAGTTTAAGCATTTTAACAAAAACCAGGCTGCTCTTTACACCAGTGTGAGAACTTCAGTCTTCTGATACCTCTTAAAGTATTTGATGAGAGACTAATAGTCTGACAGGCTAACACTTCACTTCCTTCCAATTAGGAGACTTTAACATCAAAGCCACAGTCCTCCACTCAGCAAGGGCTTACTTGAATGAATTATAGAGGAGAATAAGTCCAGTAGTTTCTTGCTTTTTCCCTTGCAGAGACACAGTCCAGCATAGGCTTTAATAAGATGTTTGAGGTCAAAAGGTTCAGGTTCCTCACTGTGAGTGCTACGAACCTGCCAGAGTGTTTCAATATGTGCGGTGTTTGTAATGCAATCAGGCAAAGCCGAAAATTCTATTACACCGTGTCATGTGGCTGACTTCCTTTTGGAGTGCTCTCCTTTATAGTTAAAGGCAAAGAATATGGGAGTTTTAGTGCACTGCGAATCTCCCGTGTTGCCATTTCAGTGTGCTGAAACAAATAACACCTTTGCCACCACCAGTTTTTGGCTATGAAGGAAATGTCCCACATCTGTTTAATTATGTGAAGGAATGGATTCGCCTCACCTTGGTTTGGGCCCTCTGCATTCAAAGGAGGGAGAGCAGCATCCACTGAAGAGCAATGAACACACAGCTTGCATGTGAAATACGTAAGTTATAACAAAGATGGAAGACCACTGCAGAGGTAAAATCAAAGAATGAGGAGACACAAGACTTTTCTCAGACAAGAAGATCCCATAATTAACATCTTGAGAAGAGTTTCTATGGTTTCGCATCCGTATCTCGAAATCAGCAAATATCTAGAACTAAAAGTTTCATGCAGCTATTCACTATTTTCCAAGATAAATTCTTTGTTTTATCTGAATGCCACTTTCCAAACTACGATATCTAAATTCATACATCCTTACAGTTTGCAAAAGCCATCTCATCAAATTAAAGCGCTTTTAATTTTTCTACCAGGTAAATCTCTCTTGTGTTAGTTCAGGTTTAATGACTGTATTTATTTTTCTCCACATACCCCTCACCTTCGACTGTAGAAAAAAAATGAACTGAGTTAGGTAAACTGATACAGAATATAGCCCTCTGACAGCAAAACCAAATCCAACTGTAATGATGTTAGTTTATTTAAAACAGACATCCCATATGGGAGGAACAAAAATCAGCATCAGCATAGGGCACTTTCTTAGCGGTGCAGCTGGAGCATTGTTTTAAAAAGTATTCATTTTGGTTTTGTTTGGAAATCAGAGTTTTAAACTGAAATAAAGTTACAATAAAGTTTTTGATAAAATAATATCTATGTATATTGATCTTGCAATAATACCGATGTATACTGCTCTTTCTTGCAACATTATCTATGTATACTGATCTTGCTCTTATCACCAATAATTTCATCCTCTAATTATTATAGCTAAAAGAAAAATAATAATTTTACAAAACTTTTTGCTCAGAAATGTTTCTAAACATTCTCACTTATGCAAAAAAAACAACAACAACAACAACCACCAAACCCTTCAAAAATTTGTCTTTTCAGTTCCTATTTCCTCTATTTCCTCTGTTCATTTTACTTCTTTCCAATTCCTTTTTTTCTTTTCTTTTTTCTTTTTTTTTTCTTTTTTTTAATTTATTTACTTATCTGAAGAACAAAAATGAAAGAAAATGAATTCTTTTTTTGCAACCTACTGTTCAGGATAGTGGTTATAGATATCTAAAGGAATAATCTTTCTGTACTATCACTGAAGAGTAGTCCTTCAGTATGAATGCTTTAGCTGTGAAAGGACTCCTGCCAGTGCATGACTCATACGACATTGACACATCTGTAACAGTTTCAAAAATTAGTTTCTAGAAAATTGCATCACAAACTGTCTCAGGAATGCATCACACCATGGCCAAGAAAAACCTCAGCAAATAGGGTTAAGAGTTGAAAATAACTTCCAATATTAAAGAACGAGAAAATGAACTCAACTTCTTTCTCTTTTTTCTTTTTTCTTTTTTCTTTTTCTTCTTCTTCTTCTTCTTTTTTTTTTTTTTTTTTTTTTTAATAGGGAAATGATGAATTCTGTATTCTTGTTGAAAATGTGGGTTTTGAAAATCAATTTCTTTGTGACTGAATAAAATTGATGTGTAGAATCCATAAGAATTCATGAAAAATGTGTGGTTCTCCCACAGAGACCCAGCTTTTATGCTCTTCTAAATCACTTTTGATGGGAGAGAACATTGGCATAGTTTCAGCTGTTTGAAATTCCAAATATGTGTCTTGTCATGAGCTGGTCTAAATATACACCTTTTACATGGCAAAGCATTTAGAATGTATGAGGTAATGAGAGAGCATAAGTTCTTACAGTTTCCTCTTTCCACTAATGTTTCTTCAAAGTTTCTTGGTGGAAAAGGATGTTTCAGTTTTCAACACTCTTTAAATAACATATCTTGTGTCTCTTGCCTAACATGTAACTCATAAAAAGAAGCGTAGATGACTGAAATGTGCTCAAGGAAAGCATTAAAAAAAGCTCCCACGCCTAGTTTAAGACACATATGCATAATTAACATCATCATTACACACTTTTTGCTATAGAATCAATAACAATGCTTAGAAACTTTTTCTCATTAGGTATATTTAGTACCCATGACTAGGCTAATTGTCTTTTAAAACTGTAAAATAATAAACAGTAGTTTTGGGGCAAAATAATAGAACTTTTTATTATTTTTTCAGTTTTTGCTTTCTGAAATGAAAAAAGGAATTTTTGGGTAGGTTTCTGTAAAGAACTTTGCTACTGCGATTTTCATGTGCTTTTACATTTTTGTATGAACAGAGGTATGACTCATACTGGTTTTGTCGTACACGTACTTTTTCTGCAAAGTTAAGATAGATTGATACTACGGTGATCAGACAATGTTTGTCTAATATCAGTTAATTTACATGTTCTAAATATGTCTACAAGGTTTAAGCTCTAATTTAACATAAATTAACCAGATAAATGGAAAGTATACTATCAATAAACATCCTAAAAGAGCAGTACACCTGACAAAATTCACTATGGAAAAACTTTTGACTGTTTGCAGTACACCTTGGACGTCAGTCTAAGCAAGTTTTTGTTTGATTCCTTGATGTGGCTGAGCAAAACATCATTCTGAGTATTATTTACAGTACATTTCCATTTCCATGCTAATCATGTTATTTCAGAAACTTAGTCTATATACATCTGCCAGTCCCCACTGGTGAAAGACAATCTTTATAAAGTACAAAAAAAGGACATCAGAATATTGTTTGTGAAGTGTAATGAAATGATAACAATGTATCTTCATATTTCCTAAACGATTTTAAAACCTCAGAGCACTGCAGGGGTCTGCCTCTGTGGGTTAATAAAATGGTACAGTTCAGATTGCAACCTGCTGTGTGAGGTTCCCCCCTTGTTCAGAGCAGTTCAGCTGCTCTGTCTCATTTCCTTTTAATCTTTCCTTTCCTCTCCAAGTGCTGGCTGATATTCCTGAGGAGGGGAATGTCACTCGGTATCTCCCACATCCAGCTGGTGATTAATTTTTACAGAATAGAGATGAGGTACCTTTGGAATTGAATCTACAATTTGATTGTGCAAGTTGCCAGAACATTCAGGGCACGGCCCTGCTAAATATTAGCACAAATGTTAGATGTTCTGCCTTTTATGACTAACAAATTGACCTCCATGGGCAGATATACACAACAATATAGCTAAGCATAGGGCTGAGCACGTATTTACACATGCACACACATGCATATACACTGATGACATGATGAAAACTGCAGGTAGCTGCAAGTGAAAAATGCATGCAAAATAGATATGACTTCACAGGAATTTAAGCAACTCTTACAACTAGATACCCTCAGGCTGACCTTAGTACAAGTCATTGTATAATGTCCATTTGTCTTTATGTCTTTTGGGTATGATCCTGCAGGTTTCTTTTAGGTGTGGTTGTGGTCTAGAAGTAAATAGAAGTAAATACACTGATTGCTGCCACAAGCTCCTAGTAAGAATGTTTGCAGATCAATGAGGGAAGCAAGCAAGAACAGTTGTTTTTTTGGAAGGAGCTTAGCGGGGAAGGTAACATTGGCTGCCAATGCCCATTTACCAAATTGTTCCACTGTAACTTTGTCTTGAAGCAAAAGTCCATCTGAACCTACTAGGGAAGCTATGTTGAACTCATTGTCATGATGGGGTGATCTGGAGTATTGGTCCTGGGTTGTCTTGAGCTAAGATCTGCTAGATATTGTACTAACATAAAATAGAGGGAAAATTCAACTTCCAGTTTTTACTGGACATTAACTATAAAAATCACATCACCTAAATTTACAGCATAAATTTCTGCAATTCCTGTGTTCCCTTTTGAATGAAATGGGCACGTCCAGGCATTTTTTGGATTTACTCTAGATATCTATTTAAGACTAAAATGAATCTCACCCTAGAAGTACCAATTTCTCTTCATTGATAGAGAGGGAGCCTGGGGTGACTGTCTTGTGTATGGATGGATGAATCCCTTCTCTGTTCCTAAAACAGACCTGTAGCTGAATTAATGTCTCTGGTGTCTGCACACTGTCTAGCAGAGGTGCTCTACTAAGTGTTAATGTACATGATACTAAGCCATGGAGGATAAAGACATGCCTTTGTAACACAATGGGTTTCTTTATCTGATGATGAGCTAAAAATTACACTAAATCATATCTCATTTTGTATTTAATAGCAACAGTCTCATATGTAATTTTACTCTGCATGCACTGTATAGTTAGCTTTTCCCATCTTTGAACTGACATACCACTACACTAAAATACTTCATTCTGTAATGGGCTTAATGTAGAGGGAACAAACTGACTATCTGCAGCTCACCTGAAAGTTGGTGTCATGTAAAATAGCACAGGCTTTTTATTACCACCCTTCCTTTCCTGTTCTAAAGTACCTCTAATTCCATCATCATCTTTATCACTGGGTTTTATCCCTTTCAGGACTGAGTTTTTGCACACTGTTTAAGCAGCGATGCAAACTACTTTACTGTCGGTTAGGTGACACAAAATGGAATCCATTCCAAATCAGTTGACTCTTTTTTTTTTTCCAGCTGAATTTCCTATGAAGGCTGAGACCATTTTCCTGATCCTAAGGGAATGAAAACAGTCTTTCTGCAAGTTTCAAACAAGTTTTTTTCTCAACAGCTACCTTGGATGATCACAGATATAATAGAATTATCTTATATGTGCTGATAGTATCTTGAATGTGGTTCTTTTTATTATTCTACAAACTAGCTGTACCTGAACTGTAAATATGGATATACTGTTTCTACATAAACTTCTTTAACCCTGTAGATGAAAAGACAGCTGCATGACATCTTAATCTGCAAGTACTTGCTTTTAAGGGTGATACATTTTCCATATTTCATGGTAGGCTAATACCAAAGGAATTTGGGCTATATTACTTCATTTCAATTTTACTGTTGCCTAATCTTTAATTTCCTTTCAGTTGTGGTTGCGGTTGCTTCCATGTGCAATGAAGCAGGAAGAAATTCAAGAAAAACCATCCCTCTACTGTCTCACAATAGAACTTTTAAAGTTCAGGTTAGGAAAAGCTTGAGCTTGACCATAGCATGGCCTCTACTAACAACATCAAATTAAAGATAAACTGTCCCAAAATTTTATGAAGATCTTTTTTCTTCTTTCAAAAGTATTTGCAAAGATGAAGAAGTGATCAACTTCCTCTTTCTACACTGCATCATCTAAATAATTTTGTTTTGATTTGAGACAAAATATCCAATTTGCAATGTTATGCAGGCATGAATAGAGATGAGTTGAATGAGCATCAGTAGCTTCTAATAATCAGATGGGATGCAGATTGAGATGCCTGACTCTCAAATATAGACATAGCATCTTTTCTTTCTCCATATTTAACAACAAAAAATGAAAACCTCTAAAAGGTGATTCACTCCACTTAAGGTGCCAGAAGTGTCAGAAGAAATTCAGAACTTCCCTTCAGAAGTGCTGGATTGCTCCTACCATAGTAAGGAAGATCTGTCAGAATTGGAAGCTATTGGAGAGTGTCCAGAGGAGGACACTAGGATGATCAGAGGGCTGGAGCACCTCTCCTATGATGAAAGGTTGAGGGACTTGTGCTTGTTTAGCTTGGAGAAGAAAAGGCTCTGGGGAGACCTCGTTGACGCCTTCCAGTACCTGTGAAAGGAGCTTACAACAGGAAAGGGATTGACTTTTTATGCAGTCTGATAGTGATAAGAAAGGGATCGACATTTTATGCAGTCTGATAGTGATAGGACAAGTGGGAATAGTGTTAAAATAAGAAGGGATTTAGGAGATTTAGTTTGGATGCTAGAAAGAAATTTTTAACTTAGAGAATGGTGAGGTGCTGGCACAGGCTGCCCAGAAAAGCTGTGGATGCCCCATCACTGGAGGCATTCAAAGCCTCCAGCCTGGGTGAGATCACGGGCAGCTTCATCTACTGGTTGGCAATCATGCCTTTGTCAGTGGGATTGGAACTGGATGATCTTTAAAGTTCCTTCCAAACTAAGGCATTCTATGATTCTATGATCAAGGTGACTGTACCACACAGCTAGATATCTGACTTTACACAGAAAAACTCCAGGCTGGTGTTTTGAAGCAGAGAAAATCAGCCCCCTTAAGCTGGTGACATTACACTGGTTAACAATGCTGCTTGTGAGAGGATAATGGGGCTAGGTGGATGGAGCAATAGCTGCTTCCTACAGATTCACAGGTTCACAGGGCTTTGTTGGAAGAGGCAGTGGGAGTACACAGCTGGCAATTTCCTAGAGGGTATGAAAATAATTCTCTGCTCAAGTCCAACATGTTCAGGCAGCATCAGATAAGAAAGCAATTGGTATGTTCGCACCTGCTCACATTCAAGCTATCTGCTAACTGCTGACACAAACCTCATATCTTCCTACAGAGACATCAAGATAAATGCAGAGGAAACAGAGCCCTGCAAAGAAAAGCTGGTCTTTGCTAAATTGAGTGATTCCTCTAGGCTCTGACCAGCAGTTTGAGGTCAACTTAAGAAGGAAAGACAAAAGAGAGTCCCTCAGGGATTATTCAGAAGCTAAAATAGAAAATTTGCTCAGCTGTTTATCACCTGGGTTTGACCTTGTAAGCAATATGAGGTTTTTTTTTTACAATAAGAAGGCAGTGAGGGATTTGGAAGTGAATGAAAGCAAATTTATCTTCCCAACACTTTGTTAGTGACACTCTGTGGCTCTCCTGTAGTGAGACCCATAGGCTCTCTGGGCTTTTGCACTACGTCAATGAACAAGCAGCATCAGATGCTGTGTAGGATGGAAGGTGTAACTGGGACCAGATTTCACCTGTGCTTTTCTATTTATTTTTCTGCAATTTCCTTCCAGATAAGCACATTGAAAAGCATTTTATTCTTTAACAAATCTGTTGTCATCAAAAGTACTGATCTTTTAAGATGTCTTGCATCCTCCTCTCCCACAGATACTGCACAGAAGCAGGTGCTTGGCGTCTCTCAGGATCAAGCCCTAAAATGCTAGTTGCCATAGTTACTGAATGTGAAAGAACAATAAAGAGCTGTTTACCAGGGAAACTTATCAGCAGGGCTCGGCAAAGCACTGCAAAACTGTAATTAGAGTTGCAGTTGAAACATAGCTTTATTTCTACAGCTAAAACTGGGCAAAATCCTTTGACTTTGATTTCTTCCTGATATTATCCCTCGTATATCCCTTGTGTAAGATCCCATCCAAACTGTAAGTGAATTATAGAAGGCAAAAATTAGCATTTCAAAAAATCCATGAAAAACAAAAAGCTGCAAAACTGCATGCAAATGACTGGGTGTGAAATACGAAGCTTTGAGAAGTAAAGTGCTTTGAAGTGTCCTACGCACCCAGAGGTTGCTATATTCCATAGCAATCTGGAGGAGATCTTAATAGTTTAGCACACTTTTTTAGGATACAAAGATTCTTTTCGCATTTAATTGGAAGAGCAATACTGCACACAGAACACAGAGACTTTAGGTTTGCATATTGAACTTTTCTTCTTTTTTGCTTCTTAGGATTTTGGTTTCCTGTGTTGTCAATAGTAGTGCTATCACAGCTGACAAGTTAAAACATTTATTGTTAATAGCAGTAATCAACGTTGGCTTGGCAGTTCTGTGTCCTGAATGAATTCAGAGGTGTGCTGTGAAAAACATTTCACAAATGCCTGTGAAGGGAAGGTCTTTATGGTGGAGAGCTTTAGCTGTAATTAAGCAAAACAGATGGTGCTGGAACGGAAACAAAGGCACACAGAGGTGAAGCATCTTGCTCACAGCTGATCAGGGGCAGATCTCACTGCGTTATTCCTAAATTGTGAAGACTCCAAACCACTGTCGGTCAACAGGACAAATCATTGTGAACTTTCAGCATTCAGCTGAAACACTGCGTGCTGTGGATCTTAAGACCATTGAGTGCTGCTGGCCCCCAGTTGCTGAGAGTCTCTGCATGAGATGCATATCAGTTCTCCCATTTCTGCATACAGGAATTACACACTGAAAGACTGACGCTTTTGTCACAGGACTCAGGAGGGAACTTGCAGATTTTGGCACTACAGGAAATATTGTGAAATTTCATGTAGTGCCGTGCAATTTATGCATTGGTGGATATCATGAGATAATAATAAAATATGAAACAATAACAACAAAAAAAAATCAATTAATTCAAAATAAATTAATTCCTCTAAATAAAATTCTCTATTAAGAATGGCATAGATAGAATCACAGAATCATACAATGGCTCAGGTTGGAAGGCACCTCAAAGCTCACCCAGTTCCAACCCCTGACATGGGCTGGTTGCCACCCACCAGACCAGGCTGCTCAGGACCTCATCCAACCTGGCACTGAGCACCTCCAGGGATGGGGCATCAACAGCTTCCCTGTGCAGCTGTGCCAGAGCCTCATTGCCCTCTGTGTAAAGAATTTTCCCTTAACATTTAACCTAAATTTTCTCTCTTTTAATCTAAAACCATTCCCCTTCATTATCAGACAGTGTAAAAACTCGCTCCCTTTTCTGCAGTGATACTGATACTGTAGTACTGATCCTCAGTGCATTCCCACAAGTTTTTCTGATATCTCTCTCAACCGTTTGCAGATTTTGCTATTTCTTCAAATTTTCCTGGTTGCTTACCATGCAATTCCCTGTCAGGTACAGGGCAGACACGGGGAATTTGTAGCTCTGCTCCTGTTAGGATGGAGCTTGAATCAGTTAACATTTGAAACACTAACACAGCTATTTTTTCAGGTTTCAGTAGCTATAGTTGCCTCATATGCTCACCTGAGAATAATCCTGCTGAACATGTGAAACTCATCTCCTGCAAATCTTCTAAACCCTGCTTTTATGTACATAGAAGAAGTGAATCAGCTGTGCTCCCAGGCAGCTTCCCTCAGCACTAGATAAGGAATGAATTTCTAAGGGGGAAAAATTGTTTCCTTTGAACACTAAATTCTCTGAACTGATTTCTCTTCCATCTCGGTGTAAACTCGTTGTCTTTGTTTCAGTGGGTTGCAGCTGGATGACACTAGGGAAGGTCAAACTCTTTGAAGTGATATAACCTGAATTACAAACCAGGTCTGGAGGAGAGCTAGTGGGTGGAAGCAACACAAGCCAGGGCTGATCTCTACATAAACTGCGGCTGCTGTCAGGATCAGGAACACTGAAATTTGTACCAGTGGTCTCTGCTAATTAGCTGCTATATGAAGTAAAATGCCTGGTGTGCCCCAGGTAACTGTTGTTGTTGTGAGAAAAGGGGAAAGATAATGGTATCTGTTTCCTGCAATCATTTCTAATGTTCCCTCATCTCCATCACTCACCTTTTGTAATCAGCAGGAAATCTCAAATGCATTCCTCACCCCAAGGCCTGGGGCAGTGCTGACTCCTGGGACACCCAGAGCTGCCCTGCAGGAGCAGGCTGGACATAGTTGCTGCTCATTTCCTGATATGTTTTGAGAGGCTTTAAAAGTAGTGTTGTAAGGAAGAAAACTCAAGTGTAGGAGCAGAAAGAGTTGCTGAGACATCACGAGTGTGAAATAAGAGAAATGGTAAATACTGAGTCAGACAGCTGTAAATGCACAAGTTTTTTAAAAAACTATTTATACCACTGATTACTTTTTTAATTTTTGATTTTCATTTTTTGTAAGATATGGGGCTCTATGTCTGAATGACTGAGAACTTGCAAAGAAAGGGCTGCCCCTGGATTTGTGGGGTTGGGGGCTACTCTGTTGTTTTGTACAGAAGCAGGATGTGGATACTGCCTAAATACCCATCTGGTTCTGAGATGAGTATTCAGATATCTCACAAATGAGGTCCTGCTGTTCTGTCCTCTATGAGACTGCAGGAATGCAGTGATCCTTGTTCTAGTCCTCTTAGAATTGTTTTCATCCATAATAGAGACGATTTTTTTAATGCCATTTAGCAATATGGCAGCTGAATCACTAGTAAACACTGTGCTCCAGTGTCTGACCGTTGAACTCTGGGCTGGGATGTATGACTTAGCCACCAGAGACACACCAAAATAAAAGAAACATTAGTATGAAAAGAGTCTGGTGAAAAGAAAGAATGTTCTGCTTCAGAACAAGAGCTCAAGGAATGAAGGTTTACACTAGATGTCAGAGGGAAGTTCTTCACAGAGGGAGTGGTGAGGTGCTTGAACAGGCTGCCCAGAGAGGTTGTGGATGCCCCATCCCTGGAGGTGTTCAAAACCAGGTTGGATGGGGCACTGGGCAGCCTGGCCTAGTACCAGATCTGGAGGTTGGTGGCCCTGCTTGTGGCAGGGGGTTGGAACTTGTTGGTCCTTGGAGTCCCTTCCAACCGAAGTCATTCCATGATAAGAGCAAGCCCTCAGTTTGGTAGGAGGCATCTCATACAGTTATGGCTGTTTTAAGTTAGGCTTCAGATGGAAAAAGTCCCTACAACCAATGCAGAGTGTCAGGCACTCCACACATAGTCTTCTATTCCAAAGGCACCTTCAAATGGAGACATTTCTCTCCTTTTACAAATTATAAAGTAAGTCTTCATGACTAGCTCAAATTAGATCCCTAACTTTGAGGGCTCAGTCTAATCCTACCTAGTAAAAGAGATGTACTGAATGCTTATGAGTGAAAAGTGTCAGATATATCATGCAGCAAGAAGAAAACGTAAGTCAATGAGAATTTACCAGTGTAACGCAGAAGGTGAAGCATAAAGCACCATTACTAATTTTTCTTCAATATGTACAGATACTAAACTTTTCTACTACGTATTCTTTTTTCCTTAAAAATTACACTTGCTTCCTAACATCACGAGTTCCATGAGAATGCATCAGTCTGAGAACCCAGTAAGTTCTATCAGAATGATTGAGCAACTGAGGTAGATTATATCTGGATTCCTTTGAACTCTGCCCTGGAAATCAGCAATCAGGGATGGACAACATTCAACTTCAGTGGTGCCAGAAGTACTGTACTGTACTGAACCCATGTACTAGGAAAGCAGAATATTACTCATATGTCTGCTTCACTGCAAACAGTCTTCCCATACACACTCATAACAAATAAAAAACAGCATATCTGAAACAGGAAAGATAACATAACAAGCTACAAAACTATAAATACCTCTTGCAGTATGTTGCGTGTCAGCTTGTAAAATGGAAGATATTTTTTCTTGGGGAAAACTGTCCAAAATAAAAATATTCTATGGTATGTGGAAGTATTCAAAAAATAAGGGCAACACTCATGGACTAAGGCTGGTAGTATGCAGGATATTAAACATAAGTTTACGATATATACTAAAATGACAGAAGTTTGGGACTCCATTTGGAAGAACAATCTTATCTCATGAAAAAAATCCAGCTTTGGTAAAAAGCTGGAAAAAAAAATACAGAAATGTGTATGATTGAAAGCTATTAGGAAAAAAAAAGAAAAAAAAAGAAAAAAAAAGAAAGTGTACCTTTCTTCAGCTAGACATTAATGGTATCTCCACCAAATACCAGTTGCAAAACCCCTGGTAAGACTGAGTAGAGTGTCAACACTACACTATGGAATCTGTCAATATTTGACAGATATGCAATGCAGGGAGCAGTACAAGCATAGTGTGTTATGGGAGAGTTAAGGAGATCTCTGACCTCATTTTCCAGATTTGCATAGAGTTTCTGGATGACGTTGGCCAGAATCACCAACTTTATTTGTTTCACATCTTCCTCCTTTTAAATGCCTATGTTGTTATCTTTTGAGTTGCCTGTTAAGATTGCAGACTTTTCAAAGGATGATCAGAGTTGGATCTATGGCTTTTCAGAGCATGATCTATGTAGGAAGAATAATGAGACCTGATCTATATTACTGCTATTGCTTTCATTGCTACATAATCGTTTTCTCTAAAGCCTTGGAGAATGCAGAAAGGGAAAATGCACATGTTCTTTTGGTCCCAAAGAGTGATAGAGGACTTGTCGCTAGACCTTTTTTTAACTGAAGTCAACAAAATATTTTGAATTTGCTGCTAAGAGCTCTCTGGCAGTAGGAAATAGAGTAGGGTCATACAGCCACATTTCCATCCTTGGAATGTTACGTACAAGTGTGCGTTTTCACTCTCTTTAAACAGACTTACAATACACTTACAGAAATATGGATGATGGAATGGTAGCAATCAATCTCTACAGTTTTTTAAAAGCAATCCAGAAGTATTATTTCTTAATAAGATAGAAAGAACTGTTAATGTATTTGTTGGTCTTTTTTCATTTATCTATGAAAATAAATCCACGAATGACAGCTCAGATTGTCATATATTTCTGATTTTCACTTATTCTAGAGAAATATTTAAATTGAAGGCTGTGTAAAAAAAAACCACATACACAAGCACAAAATACTACTCCCCTCCAAATCCTTACTAAAGCACTAATTCTAGCATTAATCTGTCCTACATTATTTTACTTCTACAGTAAAGTCATTTATAGAGTAAGCATTTTAATTGTTGCACTAAGCAGCTGTACTACATGGCCTGCACACTTTAAATGACCCTAGAAACAACACTGGAAGAAAAACACTAGATTATTAGTTTTTACTCCACAATTTGTGTCAACAAATAGCCTCCACTTTTCTAGCTATGCTACCTGTCTTTCTCTGTCAGCTGTCAGTGGCTTGCTTCTTTTTAACAAATGCAGGGCCTCCGAAGTCCCCCCAGGCACACATACATCAAGAAAAATGCTGAGATTTGTCAATTCCCCTAACATCCATTTAGGATTATTGTCAACATTTATAAATCTATAAGCAAAAAGTTCCCTTGAGACTAATTCTTTTTGACGGTTAGTTGAGGTAGGTCACCCGGCAGGGAAAATCTTGTTGGTGTGAAGGAAGGATGTGCTGCCTTCAAAGCCTTCTTTATTATCATTGATCTCTGAATCTTTTGACTGCTTCTGGGATAGAATTTATCATTTCTGTTTGTGTCAAAAACGTGATTTGTTAATGACATCTGAGCATTTTTACTAGAGTACCACGCTGGGTTTGGACTTGGGATGAGAATGAATCGTATAAAAACATAGTCCTTAAAAATTTTTCCTCACCTCGCCTCCCCTTCCCCTACACCTCCCCTCCCCCTCCTCTCTACCCTTCCCCTTCCCCTTCCCCTTCCCCTTCCCTTCTCCCTTCTCCCTTCTCCCTCTCCCTCTCCTTCTCCCTCTCCCTCTCCTTCCCCTTCCCCTTCTCCTTCCCCTTCCCCTTCTCCTTCCCCTTCTCCTTCTCCTTCTCCTTCTCCTTCTCCTTCTCCTTCTCCTTCTCCTTCTCCTTCTCCTTCTCCTTCTCCTTCTCCTTCTCCTTCTCCTTCTCCTTCTCCTTCTCCTTCTCCTTCTCCTTCTCCTTCTCCTTCTCCTTCTCCTTCTCCTTCTCCTTCTCCTTCTCCTTCTCCTTCTCCTTCTCCTTCTCCTTCTCCTTCTCCTTCTCCTTCTCCTTCTCCTTCTCCTTCTCCTTCTCCTTCTTCTCCTTCTCCTTCTCCTTCTCCTTCTCCTTCTCCTTCTTCTCCTTCTCCTTCTCCTTCTCCTTCTCCTTCTCCTTCTCTTCTCCCCCTTCCCCTTCCCTTTCCCCTTCCCCTTCCCCTTTCCCTTCTCCTTCCCCTTCCCTTCCCCCTCTCTTCCCCTTCCCCTTCCCTCCACCTCCCATCCCCCTTCCCCTTTCCCTTTCCCCCTCCACCTTCCCCTTCCCCTTCCCTTTCTTGCCTTGCCTCAAAAATTTGCCAGTTCTTTACATATAAAATAAGGAATGTATGACTTTATTATAAAAAGTAAAGAAACACTGAAGTGCTGTGTTGTCAGGCAGAGATGAAAGGCTATATTAATATCTTATATTAAAAAATTATTTATATAAATTATACAAATATAACAATTATTCTCAAATTGCTTGCACATATATTAATTTATTAGGCTTACTAGGACAGTCTCATAACGTTTCAATCAATAAACAAGTGTGCTTATTAATGAGTATTCTTCGAAAGTCCACTTAAAATCTACACCTAGATATAAAATAAGTAGAATCGATTGTAGGTAGCTAACTCAGATGTTTTCCAGCCTCTCTGAACATCCTTGTCAATGCTGAGTAGCTGAAAACTACTTTGACAGGTAGAGATTCCCAGTAGAGAAGAGTCCTGAGAGCACAGAGCTTCAAAAAAATGTAAAACAGTTTGTATGGTTGAGGTTAAAGATCCATTTAGCTTAGCACTCTGCCTAGTATGGCAGGAAGAATATAACGACCAGTCAGCACAGAGTAATTTTTCATCTGCATGTGCACCCAAACTCCACGATCTGAATTTCACTGGCTTTCTGAGCTGGATGTATGGGTGTAACAGCTCATTTCCCACATGAAAAACAGACCAGCTCAATTTTGAGCCTCTGTGAATTGTTAACTTCCAATATCCTGTGTTTAATTACACATTACGTGAAGAACAAGTAGGTGAACAGCTGCTGTGTGAACCTGACATTTCTTTGCTACCTAATTCTTCATTTTTAAGAAGACTGACAGAAGAAGAATGGTCCATCAGTTCACAAACTGAAAAATTAAGACAAAAAATAAAAGAAAGAAAGAAAAGAAAAAAAATTGAGAGCAAACACTTGATAACTCAGGGTTTCACCAGAATTTATTATAAATTAATAATAAATATTATAAATTAATATTTATTATTGGGAAAAGCAAGCCCCAAATCTACAAAATTAAAGTATGTTTTTGAAAGTTTGGGTCTTTTGCAAAGTAAAAAAAAATGTTCTGATTCTCAGTACAATGCACTAAATAGTGAGTTATAGCTGTTTATTCTCTTGTTAAAATATGCAAGCTTTTGAATTCTACTTCTGAAATTTTTCCATGCACTTTTTATTTTCATGCCTATCCAAGTTGGTCTCCAAGTATTCAGTTGTGTCTTCTCAGGGGTTCTGAAAAACAGTGAATGCAAGAAAAAATTAAGTCACATGAAATCAGCAAAGCTTCCTTAGGAATACATTTTCCACAGATAGAACTGAACTTAGTATACAGTGTCTAGGATATAAAATTAAAAAAAAATTGACTTTGGGATTTCTTACTAATGGTTATAAGTGAACTTAAAAAGATATATGAGCAATGCCTGGTTACTAGAGATAAGGAAGATACCAAACCCAGTGTTGTAAGAGGAATTTAATGAGCTCTCGTATTTGATAGCAAAGCAGCAAGATTTGAGTAATAGTGGAATTTCTCTGCATCATCCAGCTAAGTTTGTGTCAAAGACAGATGACTAACAGTGGCATGAAGGACCTGAAGCTTAGTGAAGAATGTTGGGCTGCAGTGGGGAGAATTGTAATAATTGGTTTGAACACCAGGAAAGATTTGTTTTGTGGGTGTGGGGGGGGGGAGTTGTTGTTTTTTTTTTTTTCTTTTGCTAGACTATACTGTCATTTCCTTAGAGAAGTTCTCAGCAGTGCTCTAGCAAAATACTCTGGCAGCACATTTATGTCTCTCTATCAGAGAGAAGGGGGAATTGGAGCAGAAAGTGAGGGAGAGACCTCAGCGTATGGAGAGAAAGAATGAAAAGAGAAGCCTTAGTGTACAGAGAAGGAAGAGCAAAGAGAAAGGCATGAAGAAAAATGACCCATGAAAGGTTAGGGCTCACAAAGAAAGGACTCGTGTGCATGGCAGTCAGGGGAGCAGAAAGTCCTCCTAGGTTGACTAAGCAGAGCCAGTTAAAAGGCTTTCAGTCATACTGGTGATTATTAGTCCTTTGAAACCTATTAATCCTATTATGAGGCTTTGGAGCACTTTTAGAATTTAAACAGAGAAGCACCTATATATAATTTTTTGCCACATATTTGTTTTGTTCTCTGTTCTTTCTGTATTTATTTCTTTCAATTTATTTTACCTTTTCCTTTGCATCTTTCCATTTCCGTTTCCTTGTTTCCTTGGCTCTCTTGTTTCTTCCTACATTGTATTTAACTAGAGATTAAAGGAGAAAGGCTGTATGCCCTTTACTATGGGCATTCCTTGCATTGGGAGGAGGGGGAGGAAAAACAAAGCTTCAGGAGTCTCTCAAGCAAGAAAGAGTATTATTGCATACACAATAACATAGTTCATAAAAGGGATTTAAAAAGAATACAGTAAACAGAAGTGTAAGCTGCAAAGTTTGGCCTGGGCCCACAGGCTTTGCCAGGCAACTGAATGCTCATCAGGCACACTGGTAACGTAGCCAAACAGCTGTGCACTCCTCAAAGAAGATGCAGAAACACATGGTTTTAAAAGGAAAATGGATCTTTCTCTTCTTTAGATTCCCAAACATTCCATCAATAAGTCAGATTTTCAATCTTGTCGTCAGCAGATCTCTGTTTTGAACCTAAAAAAACCTTTGAACCTTGGGCTACCTAAGCTGTTGGACCGTGCTCTAAGCAAGTCCGTGACCCAGGGGAAAACACTGTATATTAAATTAGAGAGAATGTAAAGTATATAAATAAGTTAACTCTATACACCATTTCTCTTTCCATAATGTGCTATTATGATTAGGATTGACTTGGCTATAGATTTCAAGGTGCAGAGCCCACAGATTTGTCCATTAAGGCATGCCTTGCAGAGTATGCGCTTCCACACTGCAGCAGCAAGAAATCAGCACAGCCCCTCCATTCACACTGCTTTTGGAACAAGCTCTGGCTTAATTTTTGTCTCATTATAAATATATATAATCAGGAGGCACTACAAAAGATCTGTTCCATCTATTCTAACTTTAGTCTTTCCCCTTTCTCCATCACCAGGCAATCACTTAAGTAGTTATGATCCACATGAATTGTTGAAACTTTAATTAAGTGGTGAGTCGTGGCAAGGGATGTTTTGTCAGCCAGGATGCCTCACACCCTCTAACTGTTCCAGCTAGTTCCATCCTAACAGAGAATAACCTTTCCTTGGGCAAGCGTTTGGAGGCCAAAGGCACAAGGCACACAGGAAATCATTCTGGATCAATTTTAGTCCTTATGTATATAGACAGAGATCTCTTTACATGGCACTTTACAAATAAGGGCTGGAATAGTAAAGACATTCACAACAAAGAATGAGAAGTGCTGTGAAATGCAAGAGCACTAGGCACTGCAGAATGATGGGATGAAGGTCAGCTTGCCAAATTTCTGTAAGACTGCAGTGGTCTAAATGGATGACTGAGATGAGGTCCCCAGCCCACTCAGTGTGAGGTGAAGCCTTGGGAGGCTCAGGAACATATCCTTCTAAAAAAAAAAAGCACAGCCACAGGGCTGGAGAATGAGCCAAGCAGCATTTGTGGAATTCACAAACAGCAGAGTTTCTCCATGGTATGCATATTTATTTTGATGTGGTTCTCTGTGGGCAACAGGGTATAAAATCAAACCGCACATCTGACATTTACACTACAGCAGCTTCACTGCTGTCTGGAAAGGGGGAGAGATTCAAGTGTGGATAGAACTATGACTTTGCTCACTGTGATGTTCCTCTTCATTACTAGGCATAAATGCTCATGAGCTGAGCAATTGCATTAACACCTTTGCTGTAACTACTGGAGAATTAATTGTTTTCCCATCTGCTCTTTTTTTTTTTTTTTTTTTTTTTTGTAATGACAAAAGGAGAGATCCTTTCTGCAGGGTTTAAGTGTCCTCTGCTCCACAGGGCCTTTTATTTGAGGAAAGAACCTGATTTGAAATGTGTATGACAGTTCTCCCATGCTAATGAATGTCTATAAATGCCCACATATGGGTGGGGGTCTCTATAACATCAGTTCATCCACACTGCTAATCAATCTCTAAAGTGCTAAAAATGCAGACAATAGGTATATGTGAGTCAGACAAGTGTTACTAACATTTCTGAGACCTCATTAGCCACACGATCCATTCACTTACTCCTAATTCATTAATCATTTTCTAGTGCAAAAGACTGATTCATAAGAAAAAAAATAATTCTTTCTGCACCACTTGTTCTCAGGTAACCTACATTTCAAGAAGACAGAATTCAGATTTAATTTTTTCACAGACCTGAAAAAAATAATAGGCTATCTCAGCATTCCTGCATACATTAATACCATTCATACAAGGAGTATAGCACATTTGTGACAGGCTGGTTAACCACTGGAACAAACTACTTTTGGGTTCTGTGTTTCCTGATATCTTCAAATAAAGTCTGTAAACCTCACAAAAAAATGTGCTTTATTCAAATGCAAGTTATTGATCTCTACAGTAATAACTAGAAAATGCTATTGACTAGATCATTTGATTGTTTCATGTTTTTAAAATAAATTAACCTATGAGATCAGCATTTGAGAAGAGGAAAGACAAAGAAATCTTGTTTCTCATTTATAGTCTAAATTCTATATATGAATTCTATATATGAAGATGTGTGATAGTACCAATAAAATGTCAGACATTTTCCAAAGGAATATAACGTTTTTTTGCAATGAACATTGTGTTGAAGAATGCTAACAGTTTAAATAAAGATGGAAAGTGGGGAAATAGAGAAAGCATGGAATTTGATTCAAACTAGAAATCATAGAACCACAGAATCATTTAAGTTGGAAAAGACCCCGAAAGATCATATAGTCCAAACTCCCCTGAAATGAAGGGAACACCTACAGCTAAATCAGGTGCTCAGAGCAACATCCAGCCTGACCTTGATTGTTTCCAGGGAAGGAGCATCCACCAGATCTCTGCACAATCTGTTCTGGTGCTTCACTACTGTCATCGTAAAAAACCTCTTCCTTATATCCAATCCAAGTCTACCATCTTTGAGCTTGAAACCATTTCTCCTTGTCCTATCACAACAGGCCCTGTTACTAGAGCCTGTCCCCTCTTTCTTATAGCCCCCTTTAGATATTTTAAGGCTGCTCTCTGGTCTCCCTAGAGCCTTCTCTTCTCCAGACTGAACAGCCCCAGCTCACTCAGCCCGTCTTCATAGTGGAAGTTTTCCACCACTCTGATCATTTTCGTTGCCCTCCTCAGGATGTGCTTTAGCAGTTCCAAATCTCTCCTGTACTGAGGACTCCTCATCTGGATGCATTACTCCAGGTGAGGCCTCACCAGTGCAGACTAGAAGGGCAGGATCACCTCCCTTGAGCTGCTGGTCACGCTTATTTTGATGCAGCCCAGGTACAGTTGGCCTGGGCTGTAAGGGCACACTGCAGGCTCATGTTCAGCTTCCCATCCACCAGTACCCCCAAGTCCTTTCCAGCAGGGCTGTGCTCCACCCTTTCATCCCCCAGCTTGTGCTGACAGCAGGGGTTGCCACCAGCTAGGTGCAAGACCTTGCACTTGGATTAGTTGAACCTCATGAAGTTCTCCCGGACCAATTGCTTAAGCCTGTCTAGGTCTCTCTGGATGGCATCTCATTTCTCAGGAGTGTCAACCGCACCACACAGCCTGGTCTTCCAATAACTTGCTGAGGATGCACTTGATCCCACTGTCAGTGTCACTGATGAAGATGTTAAAGAGCACTGGCCCCCATACTGACCCCTGAGGGGCACCACCTGTCACCGATCTGCATCCAGACACTGAGACATTCGTCATCACTCTCAGAGTATGACCTTGGTATCGGAAATAATAAAGACTCACTGGTAATCAGTAGATAATTGGTAGTAAATATATGCATTTTTATATTCAATCCTTTATTATTTAATGAAATAAAATAAATTTCTTCTCTGAAATTTCACTAGTGTATACTATTGCTAAAATATTTATGGAAGAACAAGAACTCTAATACAAGAAAAAGAGATTGTACTTGCTGCACTCAGACAGGATACTGGAGATCTAGGTTTAAATATCTGGTCTGAATAAGATAGGTAAATATCCTTGTCATTGTTTGAAAGTTCTTGTTTTTCTTTCATTTTAAAATCAAGGAAAAAAAATGGTAGCTCAAAATATGAAAAAGTATTTTCTGCCTTTGTCTGCTGGAAATATTTCAAAATGAAATCAAAATATTTTATTTCACAAGCCTATGGAGTTTCATTTCTTTCATGTGGAGATTGTTTAGCTACTGTTTTTCCTTATAATAAAAGTATATATTTAAAAAGAAAAAGCTGCTTTTCTCTACTTGTATTTTACTTGCAAAGAGCAAAGTAATTATCAAATGAAATGAACTATACTTAGGCTGGCATCTCTTCTTTCACAGTGACTAATGCTAGATGCTTCAGACAAAGAAGACCAATGGTTAGTTATGTATTACCTCTAATTTGTTTTCCTTGATGCTTATTATTTAGTGGCTAGCATGTATCTTGTGTTTTTATGTCACTAATGCATTTTTTATCCTGCCTGACGCATCTGTGATGTTCCTAGTCACCATTACAATATTTAATCTCCTTAAGAATCCTGTTACATTCCTGATCTTAATATCTTGTGGCAGTGATTTCCAAAAGTAACTAAAAATGAAATATTTCCTTTTCGTCAACAAGAAATCTGTTGCCTTTCAATTTAAAACCATTCTCCATCTGTTCTTATGTTGTAGGGAAAAGCACAGAAAGAACAGTTTGCTGACAGAGACATTAGCAGTAAATCTGGATTTGATTTGCAAGTTTGTTCCTGATTTAGTAGACTTAAGCCATTCATTGGATCAGAAGCACCGGTTCCCATTATCTTCTGGAGTGTTTTGAACAGTATGACCACTCCTTTTCTCTCTGTCCTAATTATATGAACTTCAGTGGCAAACAGTAGTCTCCTTTGGTACCCATGATTAAAGCATGAAAGTGGTGGGAAAGACACTTCCTAACCTGGGGGAATGAATTGGATTTCAGTTCTCAGTCCTTTGAGAACATCACTAAATCACATTGTGAAGAAAAGACTGAAGGAAACCTAATTACAACTCCCAGTCAGTTCCAGACATGAGATACTCTGCAGGATCCTAAAAGTTACCACACCAACATCCATGATTTCAAGTAGAACTTGGAAGCCAAAAGATTTTAAAGAATCAGGACATCAACAGGTTACCACTAAATATATATATATATATATATATATATATATATATATATATATATATATATATATATATATATATATATATATATAATATATATATTTATGGGAATAAATATACAAACAGATTTTGAGGCATCTTGGGAACTTGAGCAAAAAGTTCTTCCAGCCTTTTACTACTGTGTTGGTTGGGCAGTCTCAAAGGGTGTCTAATGCTTTAGATGCAAATGTAGAAAACAACATTAAGTAGGGGCTGGATTCCTACATAGCTTTGTGGATGAAGATTCAGACTCAGGAAACCGTTAAGATTTGTATCTCTTATTTAGGCTCTAAATGTTAAGCAGTGCTAAAATCAAAATGTTTATTATTTTTTCCATTAACAGTTAACAATGTCAATAAGTAGAAATATTATTATATATCTACATCATAGAGACAGTGTAAAGGTACAGTAATTTTTATATCCAGTGAATAACTCTCTCATATGGCAGTAGACCATGGGTGAACTGTGCATTTTGACTACTTATTGTGACAAATTGCATGGCAGTGTTATATGTTTATCCACTTTCTTGTGTGTTTTTACATGTAGAGTCTTTACAGAGATACAGATGTCACTACAGCATCAGAAGAGGTGAGAACAAAAGCAGTTTTAGTGCCTCAGGTTTGTGGGTTTGCAGAAGATAGTCTGTCATTCTGCTCTATCTCTGACAGGAAGGAGGTTCTTTTTCTTACCAGGATTTTTAGGGGATTAATTTCTAAGATTTTGAAAGGCCAAGCATTTCTCTATTCACATGATTTTGTTTTGTGAGGTTAAATTGAAGGGGAAAAAAAAAAAAAAGGAAGAAAAGAGGAAATGTCTAAATAGTTAAACTGACCAGATAAAAAGAGGTAGACTTGCAGAATACAGCTCCCATTTAGCCAGCTAAATAGCTATATTCTTAAAAATCTTGGCATCCAAAACTTCTCAGTAAGATTAGTTTTCTGGAAACAAAGGCAGCTGATGCAGGCCAAG
Source organism: Phasianus colchicus (assembly GCF_987193195.1). Classification (NCBI taxonomy): domain Eukaryota; kingdom Metazoa; phylum Chordata; class Aves; order Galliformes; family Phasianidae; genus Phasianus; species Phasianus colchicus. Next base: position 99,243,048 of record NC_143437.1, on the reverse strand, counting down.
CCCTTTTCAGAACATAGTCTTCGTGCCTGACCAGTTTTGCTTTCATCCTGTATAGTCAATTAATGAGCTAATTTCCTCCGAAGTTCATATGGGCCTCTGACACATCACTGAGGAAACAAAAGAAACATTTCTTAGGAGGAATTATAGTATTGCTAGTAGTGGCTTAGGAATGGCAATACTTCTTGATCCAACTTTTGAGCATGCTATTCATGCCAATAAATATATTTGTTGAAGTCTGATACTCTTTTGGGTAACCTTCTGCTGGTTTCTAGCTCCAAATATGAGTGAACTTCTGCTGCCGCCTACTGAGTCATATGAAATGGATATACATAATAGCAGTCCCTGTACATAAGAGTCATTACTCCCATACTTTTATGGGAAGAAAGCCACGCACCTTCCTCAGGGAAAAGCAAAGCTCCTCTGAGCTCTGCACTTAAGCGTCATAAAGCAGCAGTCTCACCAACATTGGTGGACTCCTGTTACAATGAGATTAGACAAAAAGCCACTACAAAAGATTCAGAATATAATGATACTCCTGATGTTTTCACTTTTGATGTCTTAAAAGCTGTCTTTGCATTATATTCTGCTGGCTCCATTGCAGACTCTGGGGCATTTGAGTAAGTGAACATGCAAGGAAAAGGAAAATCAATCTCCAGCCTCTGGTAATGGCACTGCTGGTGCAGATGGTCACTAAATGCCAGCAGTTTATAGGCTTCAGTCTCGAGCTTGAGTAGCAGAGATGGTTCCCAGTGGAAAAGAAAGCGAAAACATAAAAAATAAGGACTGTCCTTCAAATCAGAATTACACGCAGTTCAGTATACTGCTGTTTAGTATTTGATTGTAGGCTGCTCTGCTTTCACAGCTTGGTGCGTATTTGGGGAGGGTTCGCATTTGTTTGTTTTAATTCTATGTTGAATTAGGTCTCAGATATCACAGCTCATACTGGAAGGTGTCAAACACATGGCCAGTGTCCACAATGACAAATTGCAATGTTTTGTCGGGTACACGGGAGAGAGCCATTGTTTGTGGTTTTTCATGTAATTTACTAAGAAATTGGCCTTGTTTGGCACATATGGCCTTGGAAAATACAGTTTGCATAGTTGCAGCTGACCCTTTCCAGGTGTCAATAATAAATAATAAATAACAATAATAAATGCCAGTATTCTTATGCATAAGAGAAGGATAAGAACTTCATGAGCATAATTCTGCATGTTTTAAGCAAGAAAAATAGGATGTTTAGGAAATAACCAAATAAAAAATTGAAAAAGAAAACATTTCTACTTTCCCACTTAGCTAAACTGGTAATTCAGGTTCTTATGAATAAAATCCAGTGTACACATTCCTTTGGGCTTCCAGTGATTTTTCTTAACTCAGGCATGTATATATTAAGGAATCTGAGGTTTGGAAAATAATTATTTTAATAGCATTTTCAAAAACACTTAGTTATTTCATTAATAACAGGGGCGTCTCCCTGGTGAACATCCTTGAAAAAAGTGCCTTATATGAACTTTCTAAGAATAATGAAATCTCATGCTAAGCAACTTACACATCCATTGTGTAATCCAAAGAGCTGTTTCATTCTGTGAATGCTTTACTAGGTTTTATTCCTGGTGGAAAAAGGTGCACTGGAGTAACTAGCTGGCACTACACCAGTGCTGCATTTCTAAACAAAACCATAAGAAGCTATGTACTCATATTTGTGAGATGTGAGAGCTGGCCCCAGCATAGTACCATGCTTTGTGTATGTTGGATTTCTCCAGTTTCTTCTGTCACAGGATTTCTCACATGCTGTTACTTCATTTGGAAGTTTGAGGAAGGAAAGGAAACATCTGGAGCAAAGGCAGAGAGTGCGGAGGTTAACAACTGGTGGAAAATCCCTAGTTACTCCAATTCAGTAGCCACCAGGACTCCACTAATTCTGCATTCCTTTCCACAGAAAAACTTACCCACATGTTCACAAAACTATCAGTGCTCAGTATTGAGATGCCAGACCCCTTCATAGCAATCAGGTTGTCAGGATTTTTTCATGTATCCTGTTCCTGTCTGAGCGGCTGTGAGGATGATGTGCAGTTCAGTGAGCAGGAGAGGAATTCTCTTTTCATTTTGATGTGGGAGCTCTGCTGCCCCAGGGGCACAAAGTTGATAAGTAGGCAGAAACACACTCTTTACCCACTGCCCCCTAGAAGCTGGGAAATGAACCTTCTGAAATTATTCAGGTCATAATACCAACTTCTGGTCCGGGAAACCTCCCTACTGGATCTCTACTGGTATTGATTTTAGTAGTGAGAATACGCTTCTCTTCTCCTAAGTGTGTCTAAAGGTAGCAAAACAGACGTTTTAGGGAAACTGCGCAATCACTTTGTGTTTCAATCTTCTCTTTTCTTGTTTAAGGTACCTTTCTCTTTTCCTTAAGTTCATCGGAAAAGCTGAAAATGAAAATATAGCGTAATTTATAATAAAGATGACCCTTTTTCACCTTTTAGACAAATTACAGTACATTATAGGCTTATTTTCCAAAAATTGCCCTTCTATTACCACATTAGCTCTGGCAGAACTAAGACAGGCAGGCTGCCCTGGATTTCTATTCCCCTCAGAAATAATAGTGAAGCAACAGATGAGAGTCAGGCTTTCACACTACAGATTCAGACCCCATGCTGTTTTCATGTATCAAGAGGATTTGCAGCAGCCATATTTCCATTTAACAAATTTCCTCTATTTTCCCCCCTTTCTCTTGATATCCTACATTGCAGCTTGCTGTTCCCTCCCATCCACTCCCTGCTTTCCATGTGATGGCTGGCTGAATTTGCACAGATGTTGCAAAATACTGTGCAAGAGGATGCTATGCCATGAAGGGTGGTGATGGGCAGTGCAGGTACATGGGGGGCTGGGGATAAGATCTTCTGATGTCCCCAGGCTGAAAATTGCTGCCTGTTCACTCTCAGATATGTATGAACCCCCCAATACCAATAACTGAGAGGAAGGGTCCTATGGGTATTGTTGCATCTTAGGAGAGCTCCTGGGACAATTAAGGAGAAGACATTAGATTGCCCCGTGTAAACATAAGAGATGATAAAGAAAGAAAAAAAAGTTTTTGAAAGTGAGACTTTGGGCCAAACAGCAAGGGAGCACAGGAGAGAATAAAGTCTATTTTATTAACTGAAGGTTGATTACTGCAATATTAGAGGAGCAATGATTGCTGGCCCACCTTGGAGTGAATACAAATTTATCTTGTCTCTCCTCAGCTGAAATGATTTCAAATTGTGTGAAAATATTGCCTCTCAAGTTGAAAACCTCCAAGCAAGAGCTGCATCTTAGACTGTGTTTAATTTTGTTAGAGATGTTTGGAGGTGGAAACCAGACAAAGAGTTTGTGATATCAACTGATGTGAAAATCTGTTTTGAAAAATGATTTTTCCTCCCCTGAAGAAAGGAGAAGAGAAGAATTCTTGTCTCCGCAAATGATCTGAGAGCTTCTGGTGTGTGAGCTGCTACAAGATTTGTATTCTTGCCAGCAGAATACAGGTGACTATGATTCATTTGACAGCATGTATCTGTGCATGTTCTAAATCTGTGTGCACCAGTTCAGCTGGCTGGGACACTGCAGTCACACTGCCCTACCACCACCTGTACGAGTTTTTGACATTGAAGCCCATCCCTGGAGAGACAAAATGCACTGCTGTCATAACGAGTCTGCCCTAGATAGTCCTAGCACTGATGGGTAACTTGAAATGGGTTGTTAAGGTTGACTGTTGACCTTAAAAATGACTTTGAAAGCAGAGTCCTAGCTCAGACTACCCGTACGTAACAAGTCTGTGTTGTCTTGACTGGTCTGTGAACAACTCTTCATATGGATCTATTTCTACCATCACGGTAGATAATATTTTCATTAAGATTAATCATTGTTGCACATGCTCCCTTGTGTAATTGCCACAATGATGCTTAATGAAGCCTTAAATTCATTTGTGCCGCCTGTTTCTATCCATCTTTATTCACACATGCTTTTGCAGTGCAGCCCTGTAATCTATCCTGGATTGTTAGTGAGGAAGCAGAAATCTCTTGCTGAATCAGTAATTCGCTCCTACAAGATAAAACCAGAGTGAATGAAATAGGCTTGAAGAAAATGAAGAGTTAAAGGCTATAAAGCAGCTTATAAAAATTCCTGTTTGTTTTCACTGATAATAAAGGGAATTGTTCAGTGATTCTGCTTTCACAGAAATGGCACAAATAACAAAGACAGAGACAGGAGAGCAAAATGAGGTACATGCATGGACTCTGTAGGTACGTACTTGAACTCAACTTTTTCTTGTCTGTTAGTTTACTCACCAGCCTATATCAAACAGATTCCCCATCTGAGGTAGGTATCTAACAGGAAGAAAAATGATCTTTTCACTAGGACATACAGTAATGGCACAGTAAGTGCAAGCTCTGAATTTGGCATCTTATCTGCTCCTCCTACCTACGCTGTACAACCAGCCAGGAAAGCATCAGGAGGAGCTATGAGTGAAAGCATGGCTGCCTGTAACTCACAAAAAAAGATTTGGTAGGGTATGGACCCTTATGCTGCTGGTGCAATTTGATCAGTGGTATTTAAATGAAAAATGCCTACAGAGATCTAAAGCAAAGTAAGAGGCCAGCTTCCTTTCCTAAGTCAAAATGGGGGAACCCCAATGGTCTGTTGGGCTCAAATTGGACCTTCTCCTGTTTGGAAAGAGCATCTGGGAAGTTACTTTTTCTGACAGCATTTAACTACCTGTAACTGTATACAATTCTTGCCTCCCTCTGCATGTGCACAGCACTGGATGTCAGAGCTAAGTTTTAGAAGAAAGAAAGATAAATGGTGCTTTGATAGAAGTTGCTCAAGTGTATATAAAATGGGAAGTCATACTATAAGATTATAGATCCCTGTCTCAGAATCCTTCATCTTTAATCAGAAAAATATTTATTAGTCTTTAAATAATTTTGCTGAACTAGATAAAGAAGCTATAAATAACTCAATAATAACAGATATTTGCACAAGTACTTAGAAAAGCATAATAAGCATAGTGTTCCATGTATTTAACCTAAGGATATTAGTCACATGTTTAAAATTATGCACAGTCTAAAGCCTTTATGAGTGCAAGGACATAGGATTGAGACAAAAATTCTGTCTGCTTTCATATGATCATGTGATTATGTCATAGAGAAATTTTTGCTATAACTGATAATGCAAAATGTGCAAAAATATCTGCATCCTTTGGTCCTTTTTAGAAACGTGTTCCACAGTTTTAGGTAACCCTAATCAGAATAGTGTGTATACACAGGTTTTCTGTTCCAAAATCCATTACATTTCATATAGTAATGGACAAATACCTCAGCTCTTTAGAGCTGATCATTTGCTTTCTTGCTTTTCATGAAAGTAAAAAATAACTTTGTAGCTAAAATTTTGCTATTGTTCAGTTCAATCAGAATTTAATAGTACTGACATTTACCGGATGGTCGTAAAAAGAAAGCAAAGTGAAAATGACAAAAAGCCCCATGTTTTGCTGAAGTTCACATTCAGTGCATCCAATCTACAGTCCCCCGAGACAAAAAGAGAAAAGAGCAGGTCTGTAAAGCAGCTGCCAGTGTGGTGATCAAACCCAACAGATTGCGGTCTGGCCAGATCTGGTGTCCAGATAAAAATGGTATTCATGCTAACCATCTGCCTGCAGGTCAGTAGGGACAAAAATTAAAAATAATTACCTCTAATGAATGAATAGACAATGACAGTCCTGTGTGAGGTATGGTATCATCTTTTTGTATGGGTAAAAAGTGGTTGGTTTGTTGTTTTTTCAGAATGACGTTAACTACTTTTTAAAATATTTTTTTTTTATTTTAATGTTCTCACTCTCTGGCTTTATGTTATTATAGTTTTAAAATACAGTTGTTTCTTTATCCTTGCAGTTCATCATGATAACTAGTATTTTGATTGTGTCTAGTGCAGTAGTCAAAAATCAGCTTCTTACTCCTAAAATCCCTCTGAGCCAATGACCACAATTCTAGACTCAACATCTCCAAAAAGAAATTTGGACTTCCAGATACAAAGCATGAGGAGAATCAGGAGTCTTGCAAGAGGGAACGTGAATACTGCCTGCTTGAGGTGAAGTTCAGCTAGAGCTGTGTAGAGGAGGTGAGAGAAAAGGTCTTGGTGTGGGATGTGAAGCTCCCTGGGCCTGCAGGATCCACAGATCCAAATTCAGAACTTCTGCTAGTATCTGTGTACAACGTATTCCATTTTTGAGAAAAAGAAAGCATTGTTTGTTATGAATAATGTAATAAATCACTGAGATTTGTGAAAACCTTTTCTTGATATCCACTTAGATTGGGCTAGTTTTGCTACAAGGGACACTAGATAGTTCGTAGTCTAATTTCAAAAGATTACACTTTTTTGTTTGTTTGTTTCTACAGCTACGGAACAAGATTTACTTCTATCTTAATAAGAAGTTCTCCAATCAAATTAGACACTTGTCTTCTATACTGAGCAGCCGTTAATACCTCAACATCTTATCCAACACTTCTGGAAGCAAATATGCTCCAAAATTGTACTCGGCGCAGTCCAAGTTAAACACAGTCTGCTGAAAATATCTTCTTTGTACATCTACTTAAAAAAAAATCTAAGTTCTCATGTAGTTCATCTAACCACAAAGGAAGCCAATAAGAAGCTCTTAAGACACTTTACTTACATCTTAATAGTATTCCTTGGGTCTGCTTCCCCATTGTGTGATGCCAGACTTAATCAGATAGGTAGGAGGCCACAGCAGAAAGGGTGCAAAATGCTGCTCTTTGTTCGTAGCCACTGTTTGTGTGTGCAAATCTCAATGCAGAGTTCAAGAGGGTGAAGGACAATGAGCAGGAAATATTGTCAGGTGGCCAGAAAGTTAATAAAGTGGACAACAAAAACAGCACTGGGGATGTGCAGGAGGGAACACAGAAACAAACTAAGAGGCTAAAAGTGATGACGGACATGAATGAAAAAGATGTAATCAAAAGCACATTAATCAGTCTAGAGACAATTTTTTGGGTTATCATACACAAAACTGAAGCAAGTTAAAGGATATCTGTCCCTCAAAGAAGCACATGAGATCTATACTCATTAATATTATATAATGATAAAACATGAGTTAACCCACTGCAGTAATCATGAATTGCAGACATTTTATTTTGGAAAGGAATATGTATGTAGAAATGTATATTTCAGAAAGGAATATGTATGAATGTATATTTCAACTTTGATAGAAGAAAGCTAAATTTCCTAATTTCCAAGAAAATGCAGTGCTCTTGGCTTCACAGTTCACAGAATCACAGAATCACAGAATCACAGAATCACAGAATCACAGAATGGCCAGGGTTGGAAGAGACCTCAAGGATCATGAATCTCCAACTGCCCTGCCACATGCAGGGCCACCAATCTCCCCATTTAACATTAGACCAGTTAATACTAGACCAGGCTGCCCACGGCCCCATCCAACCTGGCCTTGAACACCTCCAGGGACAGGGCATCCAAAACCTCTCTGGGCAGCCTGTTCCAGCACGTCACCACTCTCTCTGTAAAGAATTTCCCCCTGACATCCAACCTAAATCTCTCTTCCCTTAACTTCAAACCATTTCCCCTTGTCCTGCTGTCACTCACTCTTTCAAAGAGTTGATTCCCCTCCTGTTTGTAGGCTCCCTTTAGGTATTGAAATGCTGCAGTGAGCTCACCCTGCAACCTTCTTTTCTCCAGGCTGAACAAGCCCAGCTCCCTCAGCCTGTCCTCATAGGGGAGGTGCTCCAGTCCCCTGATCATCTTCGTGGCCCTCCTCTGGACCCTCTCCAACAGCTCCCTGTCTTTTTTGTACTGGGGGCTTCACACTTGGACGCAGTATACCAGATGAGGCATCACAAGAGCAGAGTAGAGGGGAACAATCCCTGTCCCTGTTGGCTACCCCTCTTTTGATGGAGCCCAGGACACCATTTGCCTTCCAAGCCACAAGGGCACACTGCTGGCTCATGTTAAGTTTTTCATCTAAGTTCTAAGTTCAAGCATGTTGTTGCAAATTATACTTTAAAAAACAAAGATGACCCTGTTTCTCTGAGCATCCTACAACCTCACCAAGTCAAGCACTACTGGTGCACAAATTACATCCAAAGAATCTCCTGGAAGTGTCAGAGCTGTTGCTGAAGAGCCCCCATTACAGAAGGCACTGCACTTCCTGCAGTTCCTGTTTCATATCAGCTGAAGTTCAAGGCCAGGACACCAAAGAAGTCTGGTGCTCAGCTCATTGCGTGTAGGGAAGCATGCTCCTCATGAGTAGCAGAACCCAGTGAATATTTCCTATGGGACTGCTGCGTATGAAACACCAAGGTGCAACCAAATTTCTGCTCTGTGCTTTTTACAACAAGGCTGCTCAGGGAAGGTTGCTTGTTCTTGGTTGTTATTTTAACAGAACATTTTCCATGGTAACCACAGAAATAAGGTTTTGAACAATCTGAAACTGTGAGGAAAAAAAAAAACCCAGAACTACTACAGCTCACAGAACTACAGACTGGTGCTGATTTCACAGCTGCCTTTGCATGAAAGCTCACTGTTTTGAATTGGTCTTCTCTACACATCCCACATTAACAACACTTAGTTAAATGTACTCAGACATGTATATATAAAACTAAATAAAAATGTTATCAGAGTAAATTACTGATTATGCATATGGTACTTCCGCCTGGGACAGGATGAAATAATTGCATGCAGCAAATACCACAGTATCATAGAATGATTTTAGTTGGAAGACACCTTAAAGATCATCTAGTTCCAACACCTGCTGTGAGCAGGGACATCTTCCACCAGATCATATTGCAAAAAATCCTATCAACTTTGCCTTGAACACTTTCAGGGATGGGGCATCCACGCCAGTTTTATTACTTTTTTGATGCAATACATACAGGAGATACTCATACAGAGTACAAACTGTTTTATGGTGTAAAAATATGTACTAACCAATATAGAATACTTAACTTCTCAAAATAGTACTAAAAACATTGTGTTGCACCTGTTGTCATAAAATATCAGGATTCAAGAAATATAAGAATTAGAATCCTTAAGAAATATATCTGAGATGAATAGTGGTACTCCTTTTAGACAATTTCCGCATTTATTCTTCCCTTTCTCCTCGAGAATGGCAGAGACTGATTTTCACTTCCAATCTTTAGATTACATCTCCTTTAAAAGTAATGAAGTGTGCACAGGCTGCAAAGCTAGCCTTGTTACCACCATCTAGAAAAAAATCTTATAGAAAGTAAGAGGTAGTAGGAATAAAGCTAGTGACAGCCTGCAGAGAGCCAGCTGTCTGAGAAGAGGTTCAGGCACCGCTAAGCAGAACGAAGTGGAGACAGCCAGGCATGGAGATGGTGGCAAAGAGGTCACCATTGTAAGCCAACTTCTTTATTTCAAAAGTTCTAGATTTAAAAAAACAACCAACCAAACTACTTTTAAAAAATTAACAGCCCTGCCTCATGGGTTTGTTGAAAAAGAAAGAGGCTCTTCTCACAGTGCTAGTGCTTTTAACTCATCCTCGACAAAACTATCTATAAAGTTAACCAACACAGTGGGACAAGCTCTCTTTTTATTTTTTCTCAGGCAAATGTAGCAATTATTTAAATTACAAATATTACTGTCTGATCATATTTTCACATCTCTGCAGCTGCTGAGTAACCAGCTTCTGGTCCTTTTTTAGACTGCAAATTTTCCAGGAAATTAAGACCATTTGCCCAAGGCGGCAGCTGGCTCAGTTCTTCTAAAGTAGATTTCTCTGCTATGCAGTTCAAATTTGTCTTCGCAAGTAATGGCTATAACCATCTTGTCACAGCAGCCACAATATTCTCCTCTAACAAGGTAATCACTGCCAGCCTGATAGCAACTTACAGTGGTGACTTTAAGAATATGTTTTTTTTGTTTCCCTTTTTTGTTTGTTTGTTTGTTTTGTTTGTTTTTCAGGTACTGTTTCCTTTTGGAGACTCAGAAGTACCAAGTAATCTATAAGGAGACATTTATTTTCAAGCTTCTGAGCCATACTTGGCATAAAAGAGAAGGTTAAGGCATTTTATTTGCAGTGTTATGCATAGTGCCCGTCTAAATCTATTGTTGCTCAATGTCAGTGCCCAAGGCAAAAGTTTCGGCCAGCTTCTGCCTGGGCATAATGCCATCCTGACAGATGGGCATGAGTGTAGACAATCAAGAAAGTATGTTTGTTCATCAAATAAGGGTGGTTGGGGCATTTTTCCCAGCTGACACTTTGAAAACAGCTGTCTTCTTTGAGTATGCTTGTTTCTGGTTAAAAGATCTGTAATATCAGTAATTCTTCTCTGAACTAAGCAAACTGTCGGTAAATGAAAGAATCATTTTATAATTAGCTGCGGTTAGGATGTTCAAGGCTACTTTTAAAGAGTAGTCTGAAATAAGCATTTATTTTTACTTCCAGGATTAGGAAAAGTGAGGACCAATTGTTAGTGATTCATCTCAGTTGCAATTAAACAGAGAACACAGATGTGTTCTTAGTTTTTATGCAACACCGTAAAATCTGCTGCCCTCTCTACTGCTTGTTGAGATGACTAGGGACTGTGCTACCTGCACTCTGCTCTCAGATTTGCTGTTGTTTTTCTCCCTAACCTTGAACAAAATGCTTGGTTTCTGTTACCAAGAGAGACATATTTACCTTCATTTTCCAATGAAATGTCTTGCTTGATCCTATTTAAAAAAACAAGCAAACATTCCACTGATTAAATCCTTTATGATCTACAGATAGGTTTCAACATCTTTTTTCTTTAATGTCAAACAGATTCACTCTCAAAGTTTTGCATTTTGTTGTCTTCACATGTAGTCATTTATATTACTGGGAAAATATTTTTTCCAGCTACAAGGAAAAAATGAACAACTAAACCACCAAGAAGACAACAGAGGTTATTTCATGGAGTGTCGTAATGATCAATATGCTCAAGACTATATAGCAAACCATGATTTATAATCATCATGTGTTTATACGCTCAAGTACAAAGGCTGTTAACTATATTATTTACTTGCTATTCTGCAACTGTTTTAATATAGGAGGAACAATATAACTGTGCTATTTTTATATTTTCTAAAACCAGTGGATTTATATGTAGTGAGATGTGATGATTGTATCCTTATTAATTTCCTGTTAGGAAAAAATTATTCTCAAAAAGAAGAGGCAGTGGAATGGGCTGTCCAGGGAGGTGGTGGAGTCGCTGTCCCTGGAGATGTTCAAGAAATGTGGAGATGTGGCACTGAGGGACGTGGTTAATGGGCATAGTGGGGATGGGTTGGTGATTGGACTGGATAATCTTAGAGGTCTTTCCCAACCTTAATGATTCTAAGATTCTATGATAATGTACCTTAGATTACTGCCAAACTTGATGTGTGTTCTGAAATCTATGAAATTTTAAATTATTTTGGAAGGAGACCCCAGAAAAAGATCTTAGACATATAATTTCAAGGTTCACATTTCAACAAGTAAGTTTCACTATAAAAGGTCCTGTGTCACAATATGAACATTGAGTGCAAGGATACATGACGTGCACATGTACAAAAAAAGAATTCACAAAATATCATGGTTTCCCACACTAAAACTTTTCAGAGCTGAAATCGCCTCTAATGTTTTCTTTTCCCAGTATTTAGCAAAAGCAGCCCAGGTCCAAGAAGAAGAGGGATACATGGGGCTTCTTGGCTGTCTTCTTGGACTGACAGTGCTCAGTTTACTTAAGAAACATGCTGTTATATCTATCACACATCCACATTTGGACCACAATCTCCCCCTCCAAGAGCTTGAATATTTACACTGAGAACTCCTGGGAATGAAAATATTACTTCACATGGCCATTTTCCCAGAGATTTAATGGGGAATATCTTTCTCCTTGAAAATCTGCCAGGTCTGAACCAAGCTCTGTAGTATTTATGTATTACAGGGCACTCACTGAATGACCACAGGGATGATTGTTCCCCATTTTGTCATCACCATTTCCATCCACATATGCAGATAATGGTTTCACCTATGAGAGGCTGACATCACCATAGCCCTTCTGTACATGACAGTGAGTAGTGTGCCCACCAGGCTGGTACAACAAGGGAAGATGCTGACCCACTTCCATTGTATGAAGCTCCTTGTTTTCCTGAGAGTCCTGAAATGAGACAGAATTGAGAGGAAATCGGGTCCCTGTGTCACAAGCATACCTGGGCAACATGGTGAAAGGCCAGCTGTCACAGCTCTTCCTTGTCTTTCAGTGCTAGGTTACTCTGATCTGGACAAATAGTGAAGAGGTAGCTTTTCCCACCAAGCTCATCCCTGAATTATCTAAGCATATTTTAGTAGAACCATGGATCATTAAGGAAGAAAGGTAAAGGAAAATATTTTGCAGAAAGGATATTTTTTCTCTAATCCATTTTTCTTCCACATTCACAACTATGTTTAAAAAGGGAACCTTCTCCCAGTTTCACGGGCAAAATAGCTTCAGGACCACCCAGAGTGCTCTCTTCCCTTCCCCTTGTCTAAATCACACAAAGAAAAATAAACAAATGAACACAACATTTGCCTTCTCATCCCTTCTTTTCACTAAAGGGTCAGGAGGGTCAGGGATCCTTCTTTTGCCATCTCTGGACACCCTCACCCTCTTAACAACCAATCCCAATGGATCATGGCCTTTGAAATCTTAAATCCTTTAATCAGTTTCTCCAGCTTTCTCTGTTGGCTCCTTTATGTCACATTCCTGGGCTAATTCAGGTACCTTCATACAGCATAGGATTTGGATGACAGAAAACACATGGGTAAGTACAAGTCCAGAGATCTGTGCGAGTGATGGGTTGATTATCTTTAGCTTCATTAAGGTTGCCCAGCAACATGAGCTTGTATTAATCACGTCAGAGCAGCCACATCCTGACAAGCTATCTGCAGTGCCAGGATACAGACCATTCCCGCACGCTGCTGAGAAACATTTCCCATGAACCGTTCCTCTAAAGTCAATGCAGTAATCAGTGAGTGAAAATTTAGACTTGTCAAAAATTACATGAAGAATTATCCTTGCTACAGAAACAAGTCCAACAGGAAAGGAATACAACATGCTGTATAAAACAGTTTTTCAGTGACCAGAACTAAAAGGCATAAGGAGCAGCAATAGAAATATTGAAAGCGTGGATAGGTGAGCTAGGTAGTTAATTAAGAGATACAGAATTCCCTGATAGATAGATCACTGACTGCACAGTTCGTAGCTTTGCTATGCCTGGGAAGATGAAACGAACACATTCTTGAGAGATTCATCATCAAGACCATAGTCATCATTTCCAGCTGGATTTTTTCCATTTGATAATTTTGTACTATTAATCAGAGCTCATCGGATACTGCAGAAATAGCACTCAAGAACTTTGCTTGAAATTCCAAACAGCTTCCTGAAATGTTTTTCTATTTTTTATTAATATGATTATGCTGCACTTACTAATGCTCTTTTTTTATCTTTTAATTTAATGATTTAAAATTACGAGGCATTCAGTGGGGCAGTATCTAACCTCATACTCCAGTGCTGGATTGAAGTCTTCCATGAGCCACTCTTACACCAGAAAGCCAGACGGGAGTTTCTGCAGATTTCCAGACAGAATTGGCAGAATGAAGATAGATTTTGGGCCTTGAACTTGCACCAGGATTTACTGAAGTATTTGGTAAATTATTATCATAGAATCATAGAATCTTTCAAGTTGGAAGAGCTTGAGATGACCTTTGAAGGTCATCTAGTCCAACTCCCCTGCAATGGACAGGGACACGCACAACTAGATCAGGTGCTTAGAGCCCCATCCAGCCTGACTTTGAATGTCTCCAGGGATGGGGCATTCACCATCTCTCTGGGCAGCCTGTTCCAGTCTTTCGCTACCTTTATCATAAAAAAACTTATTTCTTATATACAATCTAAATATTCCCTTTTTTAGTTTAAAACCATTTCTTCTTGTCCTATCACAGCAGCCCTGTGAAAGAGCCTGTCTTCTTCCCTCTTATAGACACCTTTTATATACTGAAAGTCCACTATCAGATCTCCCTAGAGCCTTCTCTTCTCCAGGCTGAACAGCCCCAGCTCTCTCAACCTGCCCTCATAGGGAGGTGCTCCATCCCTCAGATCATTTTTGTGGCCCTCCTCTGGATGCACTCCAACAGGTCTATGTCTCCTGCACTGAGGACTCCACATCTGGATGCAGTACTCCAGGTGAGGTCTCACCAGCACACAGTACAGGGGCAGGATCACCTCTCTCGAGGTTCTGGACACATTTCTTTTGATACAAACCAGGATACGGTTGGCTTTCTGGGTTTTAAGGGTACATTTCTGGCTCATGCCCAGCTTCCCATCCACCAGTACCCCCAAGTCCCTTTCAGCAGGGACTATTTAGTGATTGAAGGAACAGGGGCAGTTTAGTTTGGGGAAAAAGAGGCTGAAGGAAGATCTTATTGCACTCTTCCAATATCTGAAAGGTGCTTACAGTGAGAGCAGGGTCGGTCTCTTCTCACTGGTGACAGGTGACAGGACGAGGGGAAATGGCCTCAAGTTGCACCAGGGTAAGTTTAGGTTGGATATCAGGAAAAACTTCTTTACTGATAGGATTGTTAAGCTCTGGAATAGGCTCCCCAGGGAGGTGGTTGAGTCACCATCCCTGGATGTGTTTAAAAACCATTTGGATGTGGTGCTGAGGGACATGACTTAGTGAAGGGTTGTTAGAGTTAGGGTAGTTTGGTTAAGTTGTGGTTGGACTCAATGACTTTACGGTCTTTTCCAACCTGAGCAATTCTATGATTCTATGATTCTATGATTCTTTCATTCTCCAGTTTGCACTGATTGCAGAGAATGGATTCACCTTTCAGTAATGGTATTTCTGGAAATTTTCTTTTAACAATAAGGGTGTGAATTGGATGGCAGTGGTGTCAGCTTTTTAACACAATGTGAGAGTTTCTCAGTCACTTTCCAGACTTCTCTAAGACTTTGTCCTAAAGGTCCATAGCACTATAGTAGATAACACTATACCAAAGTCTGTCTAAAGTCAAATGGATTTCTGGAAAATTGCTATGGTTTATTCTTTTACTAGAAAGGAAGATAACTTTGTGTTGAAACAGTCTAGAGGAGATATATATCCATGTCTGTGTACATATCTGCTTCTACTGTCTACCACCACTGCATTTAGTAGAAAATGAGCTTTAATTATAGTGCCCCAATAGTGTAACTCATACACTGACTGCTACTGCACCAATGATAGAATGATAGAAAACTGTCAAGAACAACTTTAATAAAAAAATCTGTTACTTTATGTAACAGGAGAAAATGGCATGGAATTTCATAGAAGTTCATACTTATAAAGACAATTTCAAAACATTAAGAAATGTTTTATTACTATTTTATTTGGAATGAAGAAAGGAAGATTACTCTTAATTTGCTCATATTTGAAATCATGAACATGAAAGTAACACCTGAATCAGAGAGAAAACAGAAACAAGGTTTTATGTTGTTTAAATAATTTTGCTGAGACTTCAAATAGTTTCAAATAAAGAACCTTTCATTTCATTGAATACTAAATGTATACATCTACATGCTTTTTTTTTTTTTTTTAAATTAAATTCCCCATTCTTACTAGAAATGAAAACTGCTTTTGGTCCTGCAGGATGAAGTCCAAATCACTGAATTTGCATTATATTTAATAAAACACACAAACTCTGACTTTTTGTCTACATTTTCCCCAGCCGTAAAACTCGGACAGTGCAGTTTCATTTGGCACTCACTACACACAGTCTAGACTGTACATTTTAGTCGTTATAGACTGCCTTATTCTATACATAGCATCAATATGATGAGTTTCCACTCTCAGTTGAATTTTGTTTATGCAGCAGATAAGTTAAATATTATTTCTAAAAGAACTTGGACTGCCAATACATTTATCAGTTGAACATCTGATATATTAAGAGAAATTAAGCAAAATGATAGTGATATGTCTACTAGTATAATGCTATGGGTTAGGAGAGATGCTAAGTTTCATACTAAATATATCTACTGGATTTTATGTTGAATGTTCTTTTCTTGTCAAACAGAAGAAATCACTTGTAAGATAATGTAAACTTGAAAATTGATACAATACATATGCATTGTGGCCCAACATTTTAAATTGCAATTATATTAGTAATGGTTTGGTTTATTCATAATAAATCACAGAATCACAGAATTGCAGGGGTTGGAAGGGACAGCTGGAGATCATCAAGTCCAACATCCTGCTAAAGCAAGTTTCCTACAGCAAGTCACACAGGTAGGCATCCAGATGGGTCTTGAAGGTCTCTGGAGAAGGAGACTCTGCAACCTCTCTGGGCAGTGTTCCACTCTGTTCCAGTGCTCCATCACCATCACAATAAAGAATTTCATCCTTGTGTTTGTACAGAACTTCCTGTTCTCTAGTTTCTGACCATTGTCCCTTGTTCTATTGCTGTACACCACTGAAAAGTGTCCACCCCCATTGGTTTGACTCCCACACTTCAGATATTTATAAACAGTGATGGGATCCCCTTTCTGCTTTCTCTTCTCCAGATGGAACAGTACCAGTTCTCTCAGTATTTCTTTATACAGGAGATGCTCTAGGCCTCTAATAATCTTTGTGGCCCTCTTCTGGACTCTCTAGAAGATCCCTGTCATTTTTGAACTGAGGAAACCAGAACTGGACACAGTACTCCTGATGTGGCCTAACCAGGGCAGATTAGAGTGAGATGGTCATATGTGCAATATACTATATTACATCAGTGTTAGTATCAGTTGATATATGTGTATACATCACAGTACACATAGCATGGATAAAACTTTCATTTTCCATTTTAAGACCTCAAAAGTCTTGCCATAAAGAAAAGTGGCCCACCTAGTTCATAAAGTTTCTGTTCTTCATTTATTTTGGCTGATCTTCAATATTAGACATAAAGATAAGATTTTACTTGAGCAGGTCATCTGTGTCTGTCACCTATGGGAGATCCTTACTTTCATCTGAGTAATACATCAGTGGGTAATGTCAGAGTCAGGACACTCAGGAGGTATATCTACATTCCTGTTTTCTTAAGAGAATCCTGAGGTTTCCACCTCATATTCCTATTGACTTAAACATTTAGGAACTATCTGTCTTGCAAAGTACACACATGATGCCCTGTTTCCCCACACCACCTCAGTGAGCAGACCTGACACTCACAGGGCTTAGTTTTCCATCTGCTTCCATTGAAGTGTGGCATGGACTTGGTAAGTGCAGAGTCGTCACCTCACATCCTACACTCAGGCAACAGGAGCTGCCTTCTTATACCTATGTGCACAGTGGTTTAGAAAAACTGAAGAAAAATCTACAGAAACTATAGAAACTTTGGAAAAGTTTGAGTTAAAAAAAAAAAAAGAACTTTTGATGCAGTGACTCCAGACATGTGACCTAAGTCAAAACTGTAGAGAAAATTCACAGGGCAATCTCATTTGTATTTTTCTTGTGTGGTCTATAGAACAACCATCTTACTGCCAAACATATGAAGTATCTGCAAAATAGGAGGAATAAGAGTAAAAACAAACAAACAAACAAACAAAAAAAGCATGTTTTTTGTTGTAAGAGAAATAAAAGCATGACAAACCTGAGAGAAATAACCATGACACTCAGATCACAGATTTTGGAAGCTGAGAGAAGGTATAAACCAAAAACATTTTCATTGATGGCTAGATAGCAAAAAGTACCTTGTGGCATTAGAGGCTATGAAGGAACTGTTTCAGCTGTTTCACAATATACTTACTCCTGGCAAAATGGATGATTTTGTGAAAATGCTTCAGAAAGAAAACCAACATATATCTAATCCACAGGAATAACAACAAGTCTAGAGAAGTTTGGGAGAAAGAGAAAAACAAGCATTCCCCCTCAGTAGGAGACATGTTTGTATATCTGAAGAGAAGCTGGATCCTGATTTTCAGCTGATAATCTTCCCAAATGTATTTATATAGAGTTCTTCTCTCCACTTCCCTTCAGGGGAAATAGTCTTTTTGCAGCTTTTTTGTTCTGTGTCTAACAAGTGAATCTCTTAAGATGGACTGAAGAATTCAAAAATATCAAGCTGTCCTGCACATTTTGGGGCTTCTTGTATCCATCTGGCAATTGAAATACTGGAACTACTTCTGCCTGTGCCACTTACAAAAAATCTGAGTCCTTGGAAATGAGGATCACTGACTGTAAAACCCAGAGAACTATGGGACTCCTGGAAGTGGGAACTGAGGATTTAGTCAGTCAACTGCATAGCAGAGATCAGTTAGGAAGGAAATCGTTCCTTCCCCTTCTTTCTTCTCATTTCATATACATGATTTAATGAAAAGTATTGGAAATGCTGATCTATAAAAAAATTTTTGTTTTCTCAGAGCTATGAATTATCTGCAACCATCCTTCTAGTCTTTTCTTTTGAATGGGGGAGCCTTTCCTCCCTTAAAACTGCTGTCACCAGAGAGATAGCCCTGTCAGATTTCCTGCTTCTCTGTGTGCTCCACAATCCTCCCTGCAGCTCTCACTGGAGAGCTCACCCCTGAGCCATTCCCATGCTGGTGGGAGTGGAGGAGAGCAGTGCTCTCCAGCTCCACCCTCTTCCAATGGAAATGTCATGAGAAAATGTTTTCTTGAGGTTTTTCCTGTTAACATGCTATGAGAATACTTGCGATCAACTGTGCATTTTTATGGCATTTTGACTGAAAGTAACGTGAGAATATCCTTTCTCACATTATTTCCAGCAGAAATACCCTGAGAACATCGTTATTTGAGATATTTCTATGAAATGTTCTTAGAGACTGGATATGAATAAAGTTGCCTATGTAATTTTGTTCTTTCTTCCAGCAGAAATATGGGCAGCAACTAACATCTCTCCACTTTTAACATTTCTTTTATTATTAAGCCTCATCCAAGTTCATGCCAAATGAAGCCCTAGCTGAAATAGCAGATTTGATCCTTTTGTGTCCAGAGACCTATCCAAACTGAATTAAAGGTTAAGAAACTAGATTAAACTCCATAGCAATTAGAGTATTTATGGGATTTCCTTCTGAGATGAAGTTGTTTCTACTGCCCTATCTGTTTCAAGTGGGCTTACAATAGGGCTAGATAAAATGGTGGAGGAGTAGAGACTGGGAAGAACAAAGACCACATACGGTAAAAAAAACCATTCTAACTAAATCAGTATGAAAACACCAGAATACCTCTGCTTTCAGAGGAACAAGTAAGTGACCTAGAGAACCTTATAACTTGGCAGTCTACACATTTCTTTTTTAAAAAGCAACCCACATCTTTAAAAGGAAATAAATCCTGGAAAAAATATAAGATGTGTCAAGTCAATCAGCTATTCATGCCATTCCCCCCCATCCTGATGTTTCCCTCATGAATTATGCGCTTTCAGCTGCCACTACTTACATACGTAGGCCCTGGTGGCACATTTCCCAGGACCAGCGTGTGATTATGGATCATAGGAAATGAACATACACATTGCTCCTTCAATAAAGGGAGAGATGCACAATTCCAACTGCTCCATGTTAGAAATCTCTACTCTATCTGAAGAATAACAGCTGCTATTAAGATCATCCATAGCTATAATAGCTGCAGCCGTGACAACTAATCACCGTATTTTCATTCTAAAGTGCAACAAAGGAATTAAGAAACAGACGCCCATTAAAAAGGAAATAGGTAAAGTAGCCACTAAGAGTTTCTCAATAGCCAGAAGGTGGTGCTACATTGTAATGTAGTCACAGGGGGGTCAGGTTTGCATCTTTGATAACTTATGCTGCTTGATTCACTTTTATTTTTAAAGAAAAACAGAAAATATTAAACCATCTCAAATGCACTGTGGGGATGCGTTCAGCAGAGGAAGAAAGAAATGGAGAATTCAGTTCCAGGTATAGTGAAATCTCATGGTGCGACTATAGAAGATCAAGTCTTCAGTGGAAACTCTCATTGTCTTTCTGTATTTCTTCACTGCTGATTATATTTAATTCTCCCACTTCCTCAACTCCTCAGTTTCATCACAACTTTGAAAAACGTGATCCAAAAAGCCTTATCAACCATACTGCTATGTTTCTTTGAATAAATCTTTCATCTTGTAGCCCTTCACACAAGTTTTGCCTGGAACCTTTCAGATTCTTCATTTTATGAGCAGATATTCAGCCCCAGGTGGGCACTGTTGC
The DNA here is from genome assembly GCF_987193195.1 of Phasianus colchicus. NCBI lineage: Eukaryota > Metazoa > Chordata > Aves > Galliformes > Phasianidae > Phasianus > Phasianus colchicus. The sequence continues at coordinate 99,222,817 of NC_143437.1, read as the reverse complement.
CTCTGATGACATTCTGACAGTCCTTGCCAGCTAAGGAAATGCGATCACTGTCATTAGCAGCAGAAGAGAAAGGGAGCAGAGCTGCTGTCACCTTGTGTATATCTGCACAGTGGGAAGCAGGGCAGGGCTGGGTTTCTGTGATGTAGCTCCAGTAAAGCAGTTTGGGTTCTTTTTCTGCCTAGTTAGACTTTCTGACCAGGCATTGCCTCAGCTTTGCTGCTCCCCAGGTCCGCATGGCTGCATCCACATTAATGCTCTGTTTAAGAGTCAGGAGTGAGGTTTTTCACCAGACCCCTAAACTCTCCCTGTTTTCTGTGCCTTGCTGTGCATTTTGAAATAGTCTTGGAAAGCAGGTGCTGAATTTCTCTTGAATGGCAATAAATGGAGAGAGGTGCACCAGCAGCACAGCCAGTGCAGCCTGACCCCAAGGGGCAGGCAGGATCAGAAGAAATGACACAAGATCGGGCCCCAGTGAGGCTGAAATAGCCCTCCCTCCCTCTCCTGAGTCCTGTAAGATCTGGACACGGGGCCTCAGCAATAATGTTGCTCTCTTACAGATTCATTCCCATTGATCTACTTCACCGGCTCATGTGGATGTAGCCCAGGGGCATTTCTGAGTTGGTGTGAGGTCATACAGACAATTCCCCTGTGTTCTCTGTTGAGAAGGATACTCCAATCTGAAGCTGCTTTTTTTCTTCTTTTCTTTGGTGGAAAAAAATGTCACTATTAGTCAGGCAGCTGCCCCAAGGGGATAAGGTTTTGATTCAGTGGAAAATGGCCCTGACCATCAGAGCAAATCATCTCATGGAAAAATATTGCCTTGTAATGCCATCATCTTTGTTGTTTGCACTACAGAGGCACGCTGAACTCACAAGCCAGCACCCATTTATGCTAAGTACAAACAAATACATGTTCCATCATAAAGCCATGCAGACTCATTCCCTTAAGGGGAGACATAAGTTCACAGAACCGAAATCCATTGAGAATACGCATAAATCACATCTGGTTCAGGAATTCTCTGGGCTGAAGGCAGCTGGTTGTTGGGAGAGTAGTAGGGGGGTGGTCAGATGCACTCTTGTTCTTTTTTAGACATGGTGATAGTTCACATGGTCAAGAGCCACCTTCACACTTCTCATATTTCCTGTGATAGGCTGCAGAACCTTTGTGGGTCCATTGCAGATTTATTCCCTGTATTTACAATGCCAGAAAATGTTTCCAGTTTGATGCAAACATACAAGTTCTGCCGTCTGGGGAGGGGACTTAAGACATGAGCAAAGAAAGACAGAGACCTGATCCCAGTGGAGTATGAATAGCATTTTCTTTTGTATGACAGGATCACGACCAGACTTATAAAGAGAAAATTCAGGAAAACTTTGAGTTCCCACAGAAATAACTATGGATTCTTTATTTGGTATACAATGCAAAATAATTTTGTTTTCAATGTAAATATAACTATATGTACGTGTAGTATAGTTATACAGTAGCTTTTAAATTCACCAGATGCTTAATGACTGCTTTCAATCAGAAAAGTGGCTCATAGCAGATGGAATATGCCTTAACTATTTCCAAAACCATGGTGTTTTATTATATTAAATAAAATGAATCTTAAACCATGAAGGGCAAAAAAAGAAACCTTTATTTAACTTATTTAATGACAAAACAGACAAGCTATTTAAATAAAATATTGTTTAAAGCAGCTGTAGATCTCAGTCTTGTACTGGCAGAGATCATATTCAGCTCGGGATAAGTGCTTGTGTGAGAGTTTCTTATTGCTGGAAATGCAGGCCCATAATGGAAGTGGTGACAGACCTTAAATTAGTGCAGTGCTACTGTACAATAATGTGTCCTCTCAATGCCATATGGTTATGATATGTGGCCGTTTTCCTATGCTGGTTATAAATTTGGACTGTCTGGCACACATTACAGAAGGGAAAGAAAGCCTTCACTGCTCGTCTTAGCCATCCTCTTCAGATCAGTGAGAAATCATTCTTGACAGTCTTAATTTTTAATTTTTAATTGTTGAAAAGCACTGTTGAAAAGTCCCAAACCACCTGACAGGTCAGTACCCCTTGTGCTGCACAGTTGTCACCTTCTTTAAAAGTGCAGAGCAGCTGATGTGCAGAGGGAATTGGAGGCAAACAGAACTGAAGCTAAGGTGACACTGTACCTGATGTAAAGATTACAGTTCTTAACCTTTCCTGCTTTACTTTTTGTCCTTTTGTTATATCCCAGATGCCTTGGATTTATTGTTACCAGGTCACATTCACTGGAGCATCACAGAACTGGTGTGTGGAGAAGCTCCCTATGAACATATGCAGGAAGAGTGTTCCATATATCCCATATGCAGAATTACTTAAAATTTGTCCACACCAAGAAATGGGCTTGGGATAGAAATCCCACAACTAGTGGAAACTCACACTGCTAACTGTAGATGTGAGATAACACTACACCACAGTGACCTGTTACTCAGCAGGGATGATTACCTTGGGCACAGCACTGTCTGATGTGGGAACAGTGCATCAGATGGGATTTGGCCAGGCTCCAGGCAGCTCAGCGTGTCCATGTATCGCACGCTCCGGCACACCAGCATTGGGATTAGCTTGGGCAGACCTCACTTGGTTCTGTTTTAATTGGTCCATAAATGATAAGAAGCCCTCATTGCTTCTCTCATCCAACTAATCTCCAGTTTAATAAAGGAAGTTCTTTCTGGCGATCAGACATCTATTTTCCTTTTTTTTTTTTTTTTTTTTTTTTTTAATATTTAATTCCAGTATAAATTAATTGCCTTCCACAAATAGATCGGTCCTTTGAGAAAGAGACACCCTGGCACACCAAGCGGCCATGTGTTTTGTTACCATTCGATGGGGCTTCTGCAGAAATCCCAGCTCTGCTGCCTTTCTCTGCTAAGGAAGAAGTACCTCATATCACAAACCAGCAGCCCCTTCAGGCAATTGCCATTTAAAGAGTGGCATTGATGGGCTCCGTAAGGAGCCCTATTCAGTGCTCTCTAGCTGGCAGCATGATGTCAGTGATGTGGGCGGCAGACCCCTGAATTTGCTTTGATGGTATTTGTGCTCTTTTTTTTTCATTTTTCACGAATGAGTGATTCATTTCTTTGAAACAATGTGTTTGGAAAGCCTGCCCCGCTAAGGAATTGTCTACGCAGTGGGGGAGGCTTGGAACATTGTATGTCCTCAAGGAAGTCCCAACAGGGGTTGTGCCAGATCCTCAGTGCAAGAGGTAACGGGGATGCTTGTATCCAAGCCAAAGCTCCATGAATCAAAGGCACTGACTCTCAAGAACAAGCGTCAGGGTTTGGGTAGATAACCCAGCCCATGCCAATTTGGGGCAAAAAGAATGCCCCCAACTAACCCTGGGGTTTCAAACAAACTCAGCATCATCAACTTTAAGAATCCCACAGTACTAAGAGTCTTCACTTAGAGATGTTAAACGAAGAAATAATGTGATCTCGTTTCCCTAATAAGAAAAAAAAAAAAAAAACAGAAAAAAAAAAGAAAGCACTATTTTTTATTGCAAAAAATGAGGTTGCCTTGGGTTCTTCACTGCAAATACAATTTTGGTGAGCAAAGGTAATGTCAAGAAGAGGAGAAACTGCTGCTGCTGAATCACAGGTTTTGCAAGTAGTTCATATGAAGTTCAAATGCTCATGTAACAGATGAGCAGAAGCAGATTTTGCCCGATATGATGTTGTTGAATAATTTCTGCTTTCTTCAACGGCAAGCACCAGACACTTGCTAGAAGGGTGGTTTGGACTGCTTAGGCTGGAGCAAAACTTTATATGCAGGGGTGAGAATAAGGCACCCATGATAAATTATCCAAATATCCTACATGCAGCGTGGAACTAGTGGCAGCTAATATTACATCTTGAAGCAGGGCCACATCTGTGCTCCTGTCACTCACTCTCCAGCAATGAAGTTCCTGGATAAGGTTGAAAATTATGTGCCTATGGTCACTCAGAAAGAAAATGTGAATCCGCTTCTGCTCTGAGGTGTGCAATCAAGCATCTCTTGTTCTTTCTAAAAGCTAAAGGAGAGGGCAACAGCCTATTTTGTGTGTAACACAGTCATGATTTGAAAGAGGAACATGAAAACATCTTCGTAGTTTCAGACAAATACAAGGAGTTTAATTAATTTAATTTTGTATGCCATATACAAAATGTTAAGTGGTTCATTGCAACAGATGGTCTGTACCTTATTGAAACAACGGGCTTCCTGTCCTAACAAGCCCTTCATACGGGGGTCCCCGTGGGAAAACTGATCGCCTGACTCCACAGCAGAACCCGTCTCTGGTTCAAATGACTGATCCCAATCAGAAGGACAGAGGACTTTGTGTTAGCGGAGTACAGTGTCATCATATATCTAATGAGTGTTTCCTTAACCCTTCATAGAACAGCAAGTGGGTTAGATTACTTTTCCAAGAAACAGAATTCTTGTCTCTATCTTTTTCTAAAGTTTGATTTTATAGCGCTGTGTTTTAGCACAGCTTTGGTGTATTCTGAATTGGAGAATCTTCATGCCTCCTCCTGAGCGTAAAACTTGGTGGAGGAGGGGGGTTGTTTCAAATTCAAGATCAATATTACAGTATTGCTGTTGCAGTTATCCTGGATGGAAATGGACATATGCGTGATTTGCAGAACAGATAGTGTGAGCCTGACCCAAATCATTACTGAAATGCTCTTTTACAGAAGCCTAAAATTCAGTACATCAGTGCTCAGATTATGTCTCTGTGACACAAGGAAACAGTTTAATGGGTTCTTCAACCACACAAGAGAAGAAAACATCCCATTCTCCTCCAACCCTGCTTCCCTAGCCTAGAGGATGAGATATTATACACAACAGCTGCAATGCTCTGGTTTCCTACATGTTTTATCTGTTTTCATGGAGCTCAATGATGTCCAGTAGGTACAGAGAAAACTTCATTTTTGGTAAACATTCAGAAGTAGCTCCCCATTTATTCTGAAGTTATATACATGTTATATAATGAACAAAGACAAGGAAACATTTTGAAATCACACTTGTTCCATCCTTTTTGGCACTGGAAGTTGATATTCCATATGTACTCAGTGGAATTTTTCCTTCTTGTTTTGGCACTAAATCCCAACAACAGTCTCAGAAACCTATTCCGTTGAAACGTTCTCAAAATGGTATATTCTTAGAGAAATTTAATTTCTGATAAGCATTTTGATCAAAACTCCCTATCTAGTCCCCTTTACTTATTTACAAAGCCACTCAGTATTCTCTAAAGTATGAATCAATGTATTTTGTATTATAAAAGTATATAGATATTAGTTTGAGTTACGTAAGAATAACCTTTCAAGAAGAAATGTTGCCAGCATCATACTACTTCATGTGTTTTTGTATTTTTGGCAGAAAACAAACAAGCAAACTGAAAATTGATTCTTCTGCTGAAAAAAATTATGCATAAAAATCAAAAGTTACATCAATTATATTGAATTACTATAATGTTTCATTCTAATTATTGAACATTTAATGTTTATTTAAAGCATATTATTTTATACCGGTGATATGCTATTAACATTATCAAATCAAAAGAAGAAATTATTAACTTACAAAATTGGCATACTATAGAATATAATAATACAGTTAGTTAAAACATTTCATTAAAGACTTTTTCATTAAAAAAACAACAACAACAACAACAAATTGACAGATTCCTGGAATTTCCAGATTCATAAAATATTTGGCTTTTATGGAATTGCATTTCTTATTGGAAGTCTGCTCAAAAATGTTCACCTAGCTCTAGAATTATACACAAAGGAATAGAAAATTATGGTTGTGATGTTCAAAGCATCAGTGAAAATAAAAAGCATATGGATCCTATTCAAAATTACCGTGTTTTGGATCATGATTTAGACTTCCATAGGCTCCTTTGAAATTCCTAAAAGAATAATTTTTCAAGCAAAGTATTCCTTCACTCCCTTTTACTTGTTCAAAATAAAAAGTAAGGTACATATTAAAGAAAGAATACTTTAAATGTTGTACACTGCCTTTAAACTCTAAGTAGACATAGAACAATAATTCATTTTTATACTGATAGTAGAACTTCTAATGAGGTTATATGTGACTCTTGGTGGCTGTTGGATTTCTAGTAAACATTTGTATCTCAAAAAAAAAAAAAAAAAAAAACAAAACAATTAGGCAAATATTAGGCAAGGCAAACCACCCTCCAAACCAGAACTACTTTGGAATTTTAGATTAAATCATAAAATATTGCCCAGAAAGTGATGTGAAATCATCTAATGAGATTTCCTGCATTAACATAAGTGATTGCAATTCATTTCAAACTCCAGTTGTGTCTCCGTGAATGCTAACTTCACAAACACAAAACTTCCCACTGCATTTTTATTCACAGGCTTGTCAATCAGGTGCTCACCGTTCCTTTAAAGTTTAAGCCTTATTAACCTACACACTGGATTTGACTGATGATAGGCCACAACAAACAAAGAGCACCAACTCTCAGGTTCCAAATCCTGTCATCCTAGTTCAGCGGGTCCCTGCAAACCCCCTGTAAGAGATGAAAGGATCACTTGAATGTCTGATTATTCAAACACACAAGCAATGAGGGCACATTGTGGGGGAAAAAAAATAATAATGTTAGTGGAGTCCCTTGCTGATTGAGATATCTTCTAAAAAAATAACTTGGTGCTGATCTTTGCACACAGATAATGTTGGTTTCTAGTCCAGGTCTTCATGGGTTATGTCAAATGCACAATGGGAACCCCATGTGCAAGATCTAAATTCCACATATACTTTGCAAATATAATTAAATTTAAATCAACCCATGCCAAGGTTGCCCAGATATGGTAGGAAGCCAGAATGTTAACTGCTTCAGAGGAACTGAAAAATCACCATAGTTATAACAAATAGAATTTTCCTTTCCTTATTTCTCATAGACAATTTCGTAGTTTAGAATTTCAATATGAGTGCATGTTTATACACCACCTTGGTATATAGAAGAGATTGTTTTATTATTAAAATCCTGCTCATTAGTGACCTGGCATGTTGGATAAATGCAATTCCTGCTGACTAAGCCTCAGTGTATCTATCAGAATTATTTTTAATATTAATTAATATTATAGCATTGCCTAGAGACCTATGAGGCAGAAGATCCTGTACATATAAAGTAATTGTCCTTTCATATTCTAGAGAAAAAAAATCTAAATATTAATTATGTTTTGAATATAAAATTGAAGAATGAAAGGGAAGAGAAGGTTAAAGTTAATTAAGAAGTCTGGAAGGTGGCTTTTGTTTTGTTTTGTTTTGTTTGTAGAAATACCTTTCTTAAAGTATTAGATAAGACAAAGGAACAAGAATCAAAAAAGTGCAAGAATATCTACCCTGAAGGCAGAATATAAAAGAAAAGCTGACCTGAAGATTTTTTTCCAAAATAGTCTCTTCTTTTTCTACTTTTCTGGTCTTCTTTATTTCATTTTTCTCCTAAGAAACTGTGCTGGATGCCAACAACTGTTGAGCCTGCCTGCAAAAAGCATTCACCTTATGGCTTGTTAGTTTCCCACTGAGCTAACTACCAGTCAGTAAAATGTAAATGACACAATAAGCAGTGCTGATGAGAGGATCAGATCATAAGTATAACAATTTTATACAATACTTTTTGAAAAGAAGGAAACAAGTGCAGGTTATAACTGAACAACGTAGAGAGAACTACAGTTCTTCTATTCTTTCTACCAAAGCAAACTTTTAGTTTTTTGAAGGAAAAGAATATATAATAAGTTGATGGGAAATGTGGTTTTGTCACAGAAGAACTAATTTTCCAATAAAAGTGGCAGTATCAAAATTCAGCTGACTTTAACAATGTATCTTAAGACAAAACACTAAAATACAAGAATAAATGAGGACGATGAGAGGAAAACAAGGACAAATAGCTCATCAGGACACAACATTTATTATTATTTTTTTTAACAAATGGATTATCCCACCTACACAGTATTATGTCTTCTTTCTGAGCCATATTGGTAAAAAAAGAAAATGTTCAATTATATTTTGTAAGTTTTGGTACGATACTTCATCAACTCTCAGAGACAGCAAAATATGTGTTCTGCACTTTTTTTTTTCTGATGACATATTATGCGTTTGTTCATTTCTTTAGGACATGATGAAGCTAAGACTTTCATCTTATTCTGTGTGAGCTATGTCAGAATACTTCTGTCCTTTGAGAATACCTCTGGGCATTAATTAAAAAGTTAAATAAAGGGTAAATACATGAGTAAATTTATATGATTCAGAATTACACAGCAAAAAAAAGCACCCAAGCATATACAAGCAATATGTGGTTCCTCTAGAAATACAATACTTGTACCATAGCTTTGGCCTTATGTTGCAGTGTTAGAGCAAGCCTGAGAGATGAATGTAAAAGATAAAGAAGCATTGTAAAGTAGGTGACTGAGTTCCTCTTTTTCCTAATCGGCTTCCCTTGTTATCCATCTAATTTACTAGAAGGTTAACCTTTTCACTACTGCTAGAAACTAGCTGCAGCTTTTTATGAGATGACCATGTTAAGAAATTAATCATTACTCTTCGTACAGCTCTGTAACAGCATATGACAACATGTGATACTATTAAAAAACACAGAGCATTCAATTGCAAGTGGGTTTACATGAAAATAGGTATCAGGACTTCACAGGTAAGAAAACTTCATGAAGATAGAGAGCTTTGAAGGCCATGAAGGGAAAGCCAGTTTCACCTATCAAAGTTATTTAAGGTGCATTGACCTGGAATTTTCCAAGGAAATAAATTTAGTTAAAACGCATTTTCTGTTCAGTTAAAAATTCACATATAGACTTTAACACACACACACACACAAAACAGTTGCAAATGAACAATAAACATAACATTAGCAGAATACTGTATTGTTATATATATATATATTTAAGTAAAGATTCATCTCCCAGGTTGAAATGACCACGAAAGTTAGAAAAAAAAGCAGAATATTTATAGATAAGTGAATCAAAAATAATTACTTATCCAGGAAGTTTTTTGATGTTTTTCCTTTCTTTGACTAGGATGAGAACAAGTAAATGTGCTGGAAATTTTACTGGAGTGTGAAGTGCATTTCTCTTAAGCAGTGTTCTATATCCCAAGCATAGGAATGAAAGAAAAAAAAATGAATCAGAATGGGCAATCCAAAGCTGTGGGTCTTTGACTACAAACTGGAAGATAGATGTTGAGCATTTATTTTCGACACAAGCTGTCTGTGTGGCTCTGACACTTCACTCCATGTTCAGCTGTCCTGAATTTGCAGAAGGTGCTAAGGATCTAGATCTCACACAGCATCACTTGACCCCTAGAAACGCATACATTTAGTACTTCTGTTCTGGAACACACAGATAAACACCCAAAAGCATCACAGTGTGATAGTACAGGTGGCTACACTCTCATGAAAGTACTGATCCTAGGAGAAGTACTCCCTAGTTTCAATTCAGGACTTTATATACGAGGCTGAAAAGCAAAAAAATGTCCCCAGAAGGACCACGTTCATTATCTGTGCCCTTGCTATGGCGTAGGCAGCGCAAACTTTAGCCACTCTGCATTATGGTTTCTTGTATTAAGAAAAGGAAGGTAGTGTACAAAGAGCATCCTTTACTCAAAAATTCATTAATCATCCCAGTGATTAGTGGGATCGTCCTGGTACCTTCTGCCACAAAGGATCAGTCTAGGGATTAATATCCTAATTAAAGTGAGCTCTGAAGAAACTATACTGATGGAAGGGACGGCTGGAAGTACCCTAATTTTGAAAGAGACTCGGAGAAATATCTGCATGTTGCCTTTCTTAAAAAAATTTACATATCAATGCAGAATATTAGAGAGAAGAACATATGAAAATGTTTAAATTCTAGTGAAGCAGAGCTGGAAGTAAAATCAAAAGTATTTGGATCAAACAGTGATTACGTGTCATATTATGTAAATTCAACTCCAAATATAAATAAATTGATGTGATGACATCAAGAGACGAAGAACAACAACAAAAAAAAATCAGTGGGAGTCCCAGACTAAAAACTGAACTTTCCAAATTTGAAAAATGTTATCTTTATGCTGATAAAGTTAACAAGAATTCTTAAATCCAAGAGATGTTTTTTCTAGGAAAACTTCTGAGGGCAAAATCTATGTGCCATGTTCCGTTTCAGTTGTGAAAGAAGCAAGTTGAGATTTTTTTCTGAAACTGGAATGAACTCCTGGTGGCCTGAGAGATCCATTAAAGAATGGACCAGAAGTCATCAGAAATATATTAGAAGTGTAGGTTATTCATTAAGGAAATAGAAGGTGTTTGATTTTTTTTGCTCAAAGAAAGTGTTGTAGTCATGTCAGTGACTTGCATCCTCTGTCTATGGACCTTCACTTTCTCTTAATCCTTCAGTTTTTACTTTATATATATATATATTTATACCATATTAGATTGCACATAAATTATCTGTTAGCAGAATCTCTGCAAAATCTTTTTCTTTAGGCCATGTTTGTTTTCAGTAATTCTTCTTAGGTAATATGTAAATTAGAACTATATGCATAAATTTTTGGTGAAAAGGAATGAACTATCCTATTATTCGATTGTAATTCTTAGGCGTTTGAATACTTTTAGTTGGAAGAGTAATTTTTTAAGTATTCAAACGGATCTGTAATTTCTTCGTAAGTCAAAATTTTCCACCAGTTTTGAACTTTTAATTTTGGGACTCCAAAGTGCAACATTTAGGAATAGGTTTCCATTCTAACCTCAGTGTGTATTGCAGGTGCTTGACATCTCTAAATACTGCAACTCATCATCTCAGTTTGGATCTTCAACAATTTAGCCTTACTATTTTGACTTAATGTTGGCATTTATTATAATCATGGATAATTATGTGTAATTATAATTAAGCTCTAATCCTCCTCAATTACACTGACATAAATTAGGCATAAGGAATAATTTAATCAAAATTAATGGATTTACGCCAGTGTAAAGCTGACGCAAGGATAAACTCAGATCTTGTATCTCATTACAAAGTACAGTATTTTAAATAAGCTGAAGTAAATCCAGTTTGTAGGTAACTATTTTTCAGTTACATTTAATATTTGCTGTTCATTGATTGTCACTGCTAACAAAAATGGAAAAGTAGGTTGTCAGAAAATAAAGCAAAAAAATTGCCAAGGAAGCACTGAAATATGAAAGGATTTCAAATCACTTACGTGAGAAAAAAAAAATATTTGTAATATCATAAGGATGCCTATAAAAATTACTTTTTCCTAAAATAAATCAAAGGAAATTTCACTCCCTTCGGAACTTTAAATGTACGTGATAGAAATACATCCAGATGCTAACTTTTCTAACTGATCAGGAGTGGTCTTAGAGAGCTGGTTAGGGAAATGATCCTTTACAAAACATAGGATACAAAGCTTATGTTGTTGAAAGGAGAAGCATGTAATCAGCTAAAGAATTCCTGAGAAAGACCAAGGGCAGCAGATACTGAAACCTTGAACTTCCTTGCTTCAATGCATTTTTCGCATGCTTCCTGAAGAAAGGAGCAACCAGGGGAATTTATTAACTTTTAACTTAATTAGGTAGATGCCAAAAAAATGTTCATTCCTGGAATGGTGTTTTTAGACATTGCAGCCTTCAGAAGACTGCAGTTCCACTCCAAGAATCCAGTGGATAATTTTTTATTTTTAAGAAGCTATGTGAGTCTTTTAATCTTCTAGATAGGAGACAAGACAAGTTTTAAATGAGACTATTAACATGCATTGAGGACATAGTTATGGAAACAGGCAAAGTATCATATATATATTTATATATTTAACTGACATACTCTATTGCAATCTAATATAAAACTTTACAAAATAATGTAACAATCACGTTCCTGTGAAATTTGACCTATGTTTCTATTCACACATACGTACACATGTACTATTCTTTTCTAACTTTGATTCATTGCTCTTTGTGAGCTCTTGTATAAAATAACTGCCTTTCTGAAGAAATGCTGTGGCAAACCCAGAACACAGTTTGGAATTAATGTTCTCCTTGGTTTACTCACATAAAATTTATTTCTTTTTATTCCAGTTGGTTCCTATTATGAAATTGTTGATTAAAAAAATATAAAAGATGAAAGTATTATTTTCAATTTCTCTCCCACTTTATGCTCACAAACAATTGCTAACTGCAGCACCAGCACCTGGACAACTGCTGTCTTTACTGAAGAGTCTGCAAAAGGCACACAGTTTCCCCCTAAGCTACAGTCTCTGTTTCACACGATGTCTTCTGTGTTATCCAACAGAGAAGATGAGGAAATTCATCCCTGTCAATGGTAACTCAGAACTGGCATTTCAGCCTGACAGCAGACATGAACTGTACATGACTGTGTATAATACCAAGAAAGAAACAGGCTTTTAGGAACCACTTTTACGGAAAATGCAAGCTATAGACACAGAAGAACAATCACTGTGTACTAAACTATAATCAGATTAGTTTTTATTCACTGGGTTAATTCAGAGAATCAGCATTGCAAAGGAGGTTGAAATGAGTCCTGGTGACAGAAAGTGCTTGATCCACCAGATCCTGGTGGTGAATTCATTGGACTACTTCCAACTGAATTAAAAGGTGTTTGGATTAAGTACAGAGTATATATAGTAAAGTCAGTGGGCAATTTCATAGACAGAGCCAACAACTGCAAAGTAAAATTTATAAATAATCATTTTTACAACAGACTCTTAAAGCCATCCACTGTGTCTGAGGCATTCTTTGTTGTACTTGTTTTGAAAGTGAAGCATTATAAGAGAAACAAGACATAAATGCTGGACATATGTCAAAGCACTAGAATAATAATAAAAGAAAATCTGTGCTAATTCACATTCTATAAAACTGTTGGTAAAAGCATATTTTCTGTTTATTGCTCACAGTAGATGCTACAGTCTTGTCACTAGTCTTAGATGCCTACTAGCAAATCCTACTGTTTGCTATCAGTATTGCAGTCTTGTTAATCCTGTCACCAGCTGCATATTCAATTCCTGAATCAATGGCTTTAATCATCTTTATAGTTGCTCTTTTATTCATGTCTATTGATTACAGTACCACAGTATGAAACAGCAGAGAATTAAATGACAGAGAAGCATTGGAAAAAAAATTACATTGAATAATTCTTCCAAAATGCTGTCTCTGAAGAATTTTGATGTATCAAGCATTGCAGGGAATTCAATTACATATCTAGAGGCCTTCACAAAGCTTTACATGCACTACATTTCAATAAAGATAAAATTAATTTCATTTTGGTGAAAATTCATATGCATCAGAGTTTTCACAACCACAGAAAATAAAGAGTGGATGGTAACTGAAAGGATGCATGAGGTTAACCAGCATAATTGAAGGATGGCTTTTGGTCCATTTTTTTGTGTGTGTGTGTTACTGAACTACTAAGATGCCCCAAAACTGCCTTGTTTATTTCGAAATATAATTATTAGCATGTCTAAAATACTTCAGTAGACTACCAATCTGCCTAGAATCACGTGGCTTTGACTTGAACAATTCCTAACCTGTTCTGCAAAGAACATCCTTACTTTAACTCAGGTGCACAAAGGTAAAACCGCTCCATGTTTACTCCTTTGTTTTATATATGATCTCAGGGAAAATGCTCTTTTGTGTCCAATATGGACATGATCATGAGAACATGACAAAAATGTTATGCTTTTATTAGTGTTACAATACCCTCTTCAGGGAGAAGCCTAAAAGACAGCAACAAAACCACCACAACAACAAATAGGAAGTTATCACTTTACCAGGATGAATATCAGAGCAGGTTTATCATAGAAACATAGAATGGCACGGGTTGGAAGGGATCATGAATCTCCAACCCCCAGGGTTTGGAGGAGGACCACAAAAATGATCAGAGGGATGGAGCTGGAGCACCTTTCCTAGGAAGACAGGCTGAGAGTTGGGGTTATGTAGACTAATCTCCCAGGACGCATTGTTGTAGATCCATAAAGGGGGGCTACTGGAAAGATGGGGAGGGACTTTCTACCAGGATGTGTAGAGATAGGACGAAAGGAAATGGTTTAAAACTGGGCATAGAAAGGCATATTCAGAATAGATTGCTGGAAAAAATTCTTTACTATTATGTGGCTAGGCACTGAAACAGTAAAGTTGTGGATGCCCCATCACTGGAGCTGTTCAAGGCTAGCTTGGATGGGACCTTATTCAGAAGAGCTTCTGCCTATGGAAGAGAAGTAGAAACCAGATGGTCTTTAAGGGCCCTTTCTGTCTCAAACAATTCTATGATTCTATGGTAAGGATTACCTTTAGGCTAGGAGAATTTCTACAGTAGTCTTTCCTTCAGGCTGTTCCTGAGCCAATATGAATCTGTTAGCTATTTCAGATGGTTGTCAGGAGATATGTCAGTTCAAAGCACTTGAGCCAAACTTGGAAAACTCCTGTACAGGTTCATAGGAGTTTTGATTTTGAGAAGGTGATATATGCACATGCATAGAACTGAGTGTGTTTCCTTCAGATTTTATGGCTTGTGAAGGCAAGTGAAAGAACCAAATCTATTTTGATGTGCTGGAAGTCAAAACAGCTTCCTGAATGTGATTCATCTGTCTCTGCTACATTACACGGGACTGGATCAAAAAAAGCTTTTTTTTTTTTTCTTTTTCCTTTTTCTTTCTTTTTCTCCTTTTTCTTCTCCCTCTCCCCCTCCCCCCCCAGATTGAAGTGTGGATGTCATGGGGCTAGAACAGTTACTTTTTTTTTTTTTTTCCCCTCAAAACATTTTTTTTTTTCTCTCTCTTCATTGGAAACATAATGCTGTCAGCTGTTTCTGCCATCTTCTTATTTCAAGTTCTCTCTCCAACTGTGTTCATACTTTTTTTTTAACTCTTAATCAGGTCCTGCCTCATCTTTGTATCGGAATTCATCATCATATGGCACCAATTCAGATCTGTAACATGAATAAAGATTGGTATTTATCATACCTGCTGCAAAGGAAGTGCCTGTAAAAGGAAAGGGAGCATGTAATTCCCTGCCCTTCACTTTCTCCTCAACCTTTCACCTTTTAATCAATAGCCATAACCCAAAGAGATCTCACAATGGAAAGTTAATTATGAGGTCATGAAGATGAAAGCATATGACTGGCATTTTCTAAAGGTACTTTACTTTTAAATTATCCCTGATTTACCTGCATAAAAGGAAAGGAAGTTCCCAAAGATTATTCTGAATGGAGCAGTCTTTTCAAATTATTCAGATGCCAGTTTTTCCAAGTGGAAATGCTATCTTGTCAAAATGTTCTTTGAATATTTCTTAAGAAGGGGTCCCCCATTTGCAAGAATGACCTGACTCATAGATTGTAGATATGTTAATGAACATGAGGACATGAATCACTCAAAGGCAGTGCACCATGGCAGCTCCTCAGCTATAAGAGTTGTACATGAGAAGCAAGATGTCTGGATGCTTTTCCTTAGCAAACTAAGAAAACCACAGAATTCATCAGCTCTGAGAATCTCCTAAATAACTATTGAAAGTCACAGGGAGAAATTTTTTGTAGAACATTGTATGATTCTATGCTGGAATCCAGTATCATTCTCTCATCTTAATTGCATAAACTGAGGACAGTAAGAATCACTACAGAAAAAAATTGTTTGTCAAAAGGATAAAATAAATATTAGCTTATTTTATCGCTTTTAGTATTCAGGAGGATTAGATGAAAAGTTTGATAGTTGTATTTACTGCTGTAAACAATAATAACAAATATTTCTATTGTTTTTTATTTCATGAAAATCAAGAAACTGATTCAATATTGGTTACAGCTAAAACCCCAATGAGAACCAATAGTTAAACAACATTAATTAATTTTAGAGCTACTCAACCAAAAACATCAGATTACTGAATATATAGGTTATCCTTAATATTAGACCTTAACTCTATTGTATCCTCTTTGACATATAACCGTTAGGAGTTGCAACAGAGAAAAAAAAAAAAAAAGGAGGCGAAATCACCTTTAGTTACAAGCGTGTTAAGCTGGGGAGAAGAATCTCAGCATGTGGTGGTTATGACTGTGAAGAGGAAAGGGATCTGGGGGTGTTGGTTGATGCTCGGCTGAACATGAGATGACAGTGTGCTCAGGTGGCTGAGAGGGCCAATGGCATCCTGGCCTGCATTAGAAATAGTGTGGCCAGCAGGAGCAGGGAGGTGATCATCCCCCTGTACTCAGCACTGGTGAGGCCACACCTTGAGTACTTTGTTCAGTTTTGGGCCCCTCAGTACAAGAAAGAGGCCCTGGAACGTGTCCAGAGAAGGGCAACAAAACTGGTGAGGGGTCTGGAGCACAAGTCCTGTGAGGAGCGGCTGAGGGAGCTGGGATTGTTTAGTTTGGAGAAGAGGAGGCTCAGAGGAGACCTCATTGCATGGCTTCCTGAAGGGAGGTTGTGATGAGGAGGGGTTTGGCCTCTCCTCCCAGGCAACAAACAGGACCTGAAGAAATGGCTGCAAGTTGTACCAGAGGAGGTTTAGGTTAGACATAAGGAAGAACTTCTTCTCTCAGAGTGTGGTCAGGCACTGGAATGGCTGCCCGGTGGTGGAGTCGCTGTCCCTGGCAGTGTTCAAGAGGTGTCTGGATAAGGAGCTACAAGATACGGTTTAGTAGCTTGTGATAGCAATGGTAATGGAAGGACAGTTGGACTAGATGATCTTGTAGGCCCTTTCTAACCTTGTGATTCTATGATTCTATAAAAAAGCCTGAAGGGAAGTGGAGTTACAGAGTAGGAAAGGCTGCCTGGGGGCCAGTCACACTTCCCCAGGGAAAGATCAACTGAAGAACCATATCCTCTGCACCCAACATTAGGACACTGAAAAGGACCATCTCCTTCTCTTCTGAAGGATCTGACATTTGGTAAAAGAAACACTGTTTTTGCATAAAGTTTTCTTGTATGAATTACTAAGAAACAGCATATTTACCTCACTGATACCTCTGTATAGAGATATCAGCTTTCTGTGTTGTTATGACTGTACCCTTCCTCTCCTACAACCGCTTTAAATTATGTTTGGATATTAGTTCTTCTTACATTGTTTTTGTTTCCCTTAAAGAATGAATAAAGCAATTCCCCGTTGATTTTTTTTTTTTTTTTACTTTTTTTTTTTTTTTACTTAATTGTAGAGGAAGAATGCAGAAAGAAAGACTGTGATTTGAGATGGCAAAAGATTAACTATTTATTACTTGTGGTAAAACAGGGATTAATTCTTAGAAGAACTGAGATCAGCAGTAAGGAGGAATGTCAGCTCTTCTGGGATCAAATCCATCATGCCTACATCTGATAAAATAATAAGACTTTTAGCAAGGTTTTTAACATGTACAAGAGAATGTTTTGCTCAATTTCTTTTCCTTATAATGCTATAAACCTTGAGATCAGCTACTGTAAATGAATGAAAAGAAGCACAAAACTTAAACAGTCTCACACCTTTGGTATTTCCTCGAAATGCCTTAAAATCATCATTTGATATCACTATTTCATATTCTTCATGTGTAAAATGTAGATGCTGAGTATATATACACGTCCAGAGCACTGCACCTAAAACTCCGTATAAGGATCTCAGAGGGTTTGGATCAGCACAATGATGAAATAACTGCAAAAAACTATCCCAATGCAGTTGATATAATTTGTGATATAATGTTACTATTCCTAAAAAAAAAAAAAAAAAAACACACTTGAATGATAGAACTCTTTTTCCTTTCAACATTATCAATTCAGCTGTGACAGGAAGCCCTCTGGATACCATTCTTACAAGCCTCTTGTTCACATTTCCAGATAAAGGGACTTTCTGATAGGTTTTGAAGTTACGCATGATTATTCAAACCAGAGTTTGCATGAATGAGCAATAGTGAGTATATAATCTATGCAGCTGGTAATCCATGCCTGTATCCCTCCAAACAGAACCAAGCCTCTTATGTTCACTATGGAACTTAGATGTTTAGTAATTTAATAGGCTTAAGCTTTAGTCCTTCAAGGTTATTGTGCAGATACCTTTAATAAAATACACTCAACATTGCCAGCAAACATTCTAGATAAATGAACACAAGAAATGTTAGATGCAACTTTATTATACTGTTAATCCTTGCTGGAAGGCTTCCTGGACTTTTTGAGGGTAGTGTTAGTAGTGATGATAAACTAATTTGCCACGGCTCTTAAGTTTATGTTATCTTTTCTTATCAGCCTAAGGGTAGGTCAGGAAAAAAATTGGAAACATTTGCTAGAGATGGCAATGTCGGCAATTCAAATGCTGTTGTAGAGTGTCAGCCCATACATACTCCCAGAATGGATAGTTTAATGGTCCATTTAATTCTTCAAAGCAATTGAATTTCCAGCACCCTGGATATCCTGATAAAATGATATACTACAGTCAATTTCCAAGATTTATTTATATGTATATATTTGTGAGCATTGATATAGATACAGATATATATATATATGCAAGATAACTATTCCAGCATTCTAATTTTGCCATCAAAACTGAGCTAACAAATTGCAGAATCAAACAGCACATAGGATGATGGGGTCTTTTGGGTTTGTTGATCTGGCTTTTTTTTTTTTTTTTTAAGTTCTCTCAAGACAACATATCTCAAAAGCAGAAATATACTGCGAAATCAGATATAAATAAAAATAAAGCAAGTCACCAGTTGTTCTTTAATCTTAGAATGTGTGTTCAACTCAGTGATAATGAGGTTGGTAAGTGAATCTCATTATCCTTATCCTGATGTGTTTGCAATAATCAGAGCTATTAGATCTTCCACTATTTGCACGGGTCTGCAAAATAAAGGAATCTGAGCTTTCTGCTCCTTTCTACTGCTCCTCTCTGTACCACTTCACAAATTCTGCTTCTGTCCCTGTGAAATCTGTTCATTGCTTGGCTGCAGCTGTCTTGATTCTTCTATTTTATTGCAATCAGATGCCATGAAGTCAAACCTACCAGATTAGGAACTGTTGAAAAAGATGATGTCCTAAAGTCTCTCCCAATTTGTATTTCTCACACAGTTCTTCCATTCTTGTTGAATTTTCTTCTATTTTGTGTCAGGATTATCTGCTTCCTATAGGCTGATATATCTATTTCACATTTATTTTCACTTATCTGTGCTCAGAGATGGAACTAGTTACAAGAAATGATCACAGACAATTTTCAAATAGTTTAACACAAATGGTATTTATACAGTTACAATAATTACAGATAGATATGCCAAAACTCAATTTTCCTTCACTGAAGCAAAAAGATTCTTTTCTATGCAAGTCTTTTAGCTTTTAAGCTTACATTGAATGTGTTAGTGTGAATTATCTTCAGCATATATACAATTAATAAATATTCACTAAATTCTACCAATCAGCTCAAAATTATAAGACTTTTTACAATAACTTTGATAATACTAAAATACATTACCTATGTTGTTGTGTACTTTTAAATTATTAAAATAACTGATCTAATTCACACCAGTAATAGCACTCCATGAATATAAAATAAACCCTTTAACTGACGAAGAAATACTAAGAGAAATTTAAAAGTATTTAAAAAAAAAAAAAAAATTATATCGCTCAAAACACTTACTTTCAAATCAAGATGCATGAAAGCTTTTAAAAAAAGGTTTTTAAGCTCTTTATTTATGCTACATTTTTAAAAATTCTTTTGAGAATGGCATCCTCCATATCTCAGATTTGGTTCAGCAGAAGTTTCTTCAGCCTGTGACATTGTTTTCAATAAAAACAAGACTCAACTATGCTGTATATCTTCTCCTGATATACTGATGAGGACTGATAGTCTAAAGAAAAGAGTGGTGAAAATTTTCAGATTAAAAAAAAAAAAAATCATGATAGTGTTAATAGTGTAGCTTGCTTTGACCTTTTGCCATTGTGCAGAAACATACCTCTGGTATTAGTTAATTTCATTACAAAAGAAATGAATAATGTATCAAAGGTGCTGAGAAATATTGACCAAATTGAAAAAATACCTCTGAAATAAGGACAGGAAATGAAATAGAGAAAAACATCACATTTAAACCCCTATGAACTGTTTTTATTTGTTTCCGTTAATAAAGAACATTTTCTCCTGTAGATGGCAAATGGGCATTTTTCTTTCCTGTAGATAATGATCTGGCTTAAAGTAGTCTCCCTTTAAACAGAATATTTAGTGAAAGAGCTAGTTGCTTCCTCCATTCCTCACAAAACTCTTTTTGTACTTTTCGTTTACAAATAATCTGGTACATTTAAAAAGGAAACTGCAAAAACATTGGAGTTTTATGTCAAAGTTCATACTCTTAACACATTTAAAAACTTCAGGTTCACATGTTCAAACTGCCAGACTGCCAGCCTTAGGAGCAAAGCCAGTCCTTCCTGCCCTTCAGAAAGATGCAAAATTCCTGTCTCCACTGAATACCACATCCTCTCTGTTTTTCTGGATGGTTTTCTCTACTCTTTGAAAGGCCTTTCACAGGATTGTCTGAATGAAGTCTTCTGATTTATGCTATACAAGAAGTTAGTTGAGAAGGCCAGTCTTGATCATAGAAGCCATGATGGTTTCTGTCTGGAAGTATGTTAGATTGAAGTCTTTTTACAGGATGTTGGCTTTGAAGTGGAAAATCAAAAATCTCATTCCCCTTGCACCCACAGTCTCTAGCATTTAAACAAGCTAATCTGACTTTCGGAGAAGGGCTGGCATCACCTGATACATTAGAAAAAAAAAAACATTTGGTTCATCCTTAGTTTATCTGTGACATAAGCGTTATCTACTAATTACTAATAGTGAATGTGAAGATCTTGTATTTTGGTGTTCTCTACTGAAAGTTAATGAGTGAAATGATTGTAGAACCTCTTGGATCTCAATACAGAATAACTCCTAAATTAAACAAATACAGTGGATAACAGGGAATGAGCATTCTTAATATGCTACAAGGACAGGATAGTTAGGGACTTACCCATGTTTCATTGTGGAGTCTCCACCAGGATTACAGAACTTTGTTCCTTTTAATTAATACAAGGCAAAACTTTTACTCCATTGCTTCTCATCCTCTTCTGTCCTTTTTTATTTCTTTTTAACAGTAGTTCATTAACAAATCCTTCTTTTCAGAGACCAAAAGCTGATATGTTCTGGGGAAATGCCAGCAAAATGTTAAAGATTGGCACAACTAGCTACTGTCATTCTATCAAGACAATAGGATTTGAGCGAAAGGGGTAGAGTTCTCCATGCAGAATTTAGCTGCTTAATCCTCTCTTGTGGGCTGGCACAAAATCAACAAAAGAAAGAAACCAAATTACCCAGCTCTGCTTTGGCAGATTTAGCCACTGTCAGCAGGCCAGAAGTTAATTCCCTCATATTCTTGTTTGCCACAAACTATGTCAGGCCTTGCTGAGCCAGGTTTCCTGTGTAAATCTGTCAGCTGAAATGATGCACAGCGTGAAGAAAGAGAGAAAGGACATGCAAAGAGTGTGGTCCTTTTGCCAAATCAAGTCCCCAGAAGTCAGACTGGCACTGGAACTACCTCTTAGCCTTCAGCCTGAGTGATGGTTTTGACACAAGATGAGAAGGATTTATACTTTCTTAAACCTCCATCACACACACACACACACACACACACACACACCCTTCCTTGCCAATAAGTAAGGATTGTTGTTACATTAAGCTCTGTGTGTGGGAGTCTGTTTCCCTTCTGGCAACAGGCACAAGCTTCCAGCTGCTTAGCATCTTTCTGAGACTCAACAGTGTGTAGGGTATGATATGTTAATAACGAAGACCACATAGTCATCAAGACCAGTAAAATTGCAGTGAAAGTAGGAAATGCATCAACAGTTTGCTCTGTCACAAATACTTACTGACCAGTTGCAGCCTATGGTGACTTTTATTGTGTGCTCAAACTCTTGGGGAGATAATGTGACACAGGTGGTCAGGCTGTTGGTATCATTTATTATTGCCCTCTTTTTGGAAATCAAATAGCAGCACTACTGTGAGGTGAGGTGAGATGAGTTCAAAATATTTGGAGCAACATGCAAAAATACTCAAATTATAAAGACTTTCTCACTATGAACACCTACAACAAAATGGATTTTGGTTCATGAAATATTTTGCCTAGGCAAGTTTCATTTAAAGCAAAGACAATTTCACTAGTGTAAGTAAGAAAATCAGGTAAAAAACACAATCTACTTACAGGGAAAAGAATATGGACCACTTTATAAAAGATAATGGTTTCCACACAAAAATCACAGAAATCCGGAGATTCCATGTGTTCTTGGTGTGAAAGAGGACATTTCCTTAGAGTACTTAAAGAAATACACTTAACAGAATGAGTAATTCTGCAAAAATGCTGATCTGAGTGTGAAATTCTCATAAAGTTAAGAATTCTTACTGTCATTTTTTTCTACACTGGAACTGATTTCCACTTAGACTAGACCAGAATATGATATATATGGCACATCTGTAACAAAAGCAGTGCAATTCAGAGTATTAAACAAGTTTTACACTAATATTCAACACTTTTTTTTTTTTTTTATTGCACATGTTGAGACAAATTTTTAGATACATTGCAAATACATCTATTGATTTTAACAACTGGATGAAATTATAGAAGAATCAACATTCTACCAATATTTTAGTTCCTTTCTTAACTTGAGCAAGTTACTCTAGCTATAATCATAACATTTTATGTAAGAGCCAGACTTGTTAATTATGACTACTGAACTTAGGAATTAACAGGCAATTCAGTACTATTCATGTGTGCCAAAACTTGATACAATAAATGGAGAAAACTTGTTGCAATTTCTAAATTAAACATACAGAAGACTAGCACAAAAAGAGCCTCTCATCTATTTTGATGTTTCTAGCTCTGACCCAAGACACATATTCATGTTAATAAAAACACCATGGAAATGTTTGGTGGAAAATTACCAACACTTTCAAGCAGATTAACCTGGATAAAACCCAGGATGCTATCTAATAAAGACGAGTGCAGGATGATGTATTTAGGGGGAAATAATCAGCTGTGTAACTACAAGTCAGGGAATATTTAACAGATGAGGTTTCAGAAAAAGATGAGAAAAGGATGCAATTTATCAGTAATCATGCCATGCTGTTTTGTAACAGCCTTTCAGCATCAAAACTGGATTTTGAAGGGTGTTAAAAGCAGAAAAAAAGGGGCCAGATCCTACTTTTATCTCAGTTCTAGATCTAAGCACTACATTGAGACACCTGACCTCAGTGAAAATACTACAAACTTGCTCTGTAGATAATGGAGAGAAATCAGCACATCCTGAAGGCCAAAAATATTTAATCAGACTTTGGAGATCTTCCCCAGGAATCTCAGTAAAGTGACTAGATTTGCATGGAATGAGTACAAGTGTCTACGGAAAATGATATGTAGAAAGAATACAGCCTTGTCAGGCTCAGTGATTTAAGCAAATTTTTTATCTGTGCTTCTGAATTTACATGCCAGTAATCCACCTAAGCTTGTTCAAGTCCCACAGAGGAGACATAGCAGACATTTCTAAACAAGGATGTGTTCCCCTCATGTCTATGAATGTGAAAAGATGTCCATGATGGGAGACAATGAGAAATGAGAAACTGGACTGAGAAAATAGAAGGCTGCAATGTTGCAGTACTCTACCTGCTGAGATGGAAAGTTCATTAGGTGGAGAGCTTGAAACTGCAGATCTTTATCAATAACATAGGTGACACTCTTTGGTGGTGAGGAGATGCTTATACAGGCATGTCTTTTACACTTTGCTACTTGATACAGCCATGCTAAACAGCTTGAGATCTAATCCAAAAAAAGAATAGCCAACATAGTTTCACTCTCTAGAAAATATCTGCTAAGCTATATCTTTTTGGACATCTTTTTGTGCAGTTCATTCAGTTGGAATTCACACTTAACAAGCTTCCTCTGGACATTTTATTGCAAATTTGACATAAATTAAAAAATACCTCAGAAAAAGCACAGCAAGTGCTTATTCTCTCTGGAGACATGCCTGCACACTCACATGACAGTCAGTAGGAGTGCATGGGTGTAACTGAGAGCAAGTTTTGGCTCACATAGTTTGAAATCTATTTGAACTCTTAAAATAAAAAGGTTTTAAAAAGGATTTCCTTCCTGTCAGCAAAAAGCCACAGACATCAGAGGAACAGAGTCAACCACATGTGTGTTTCTTTTCATGCTTCCTAATCAGATGTAACGATTGCTCACACTGTATAGATAGTTTTTATTCAAGGATGTGCATTCTTGAGCCTTAGGAGCCTGCCAAGTGTAAAAGCAAACAGAACAATCTACACATGAGGTGATGTATGCCCTTAGGCTTTCCTGACTGCATCAGGGCTAGGGAAATCTAACAGAGTTCCTCTTCCATCCTGGCTGATGTAAAGTTCTCAAGAGAAACTATCTGGCCTCTGTCCAGTAATCGTCCTTTGATTGGGATGGTAAGTTACTTTTCTGAGAGTGCAGAAGAACAACAGCAGAAGGAAAAGCACTTATAGGGGCTATAAATAGTGCTGCAGAAAACCTAACAAAGGTGTCACAGTGAATGACTTAATCTACCATGCATGATGCTATTATTGATAGTGATTCTTCTGTTTGTGATGGAGGAAGGAGCAGGGGGGAAGGAAAACATATATTAACAAGCTGAAATGGTGAGAATTATCAGAATTTTTACATAATATGCTCTTAACTAGATGTTTCGTAGGTCTGCTTTTGCTACAGATATCACAGCTTCCACAGATAAAACGGAGCTACTACATGTATTTCCACAGAGTAGTAGCAGTATGGAAAGCTTAGCAGGAAAGGACAGCCTCATGTTTTACCACATTTATAAAGTAAATTTTGCAGCTGTGTGAAGCTCTATGTTATTACAGACAAGTTGGTAGCATTACTCAAAGTAGGTCATTAAAACCTTACTTAATTAGTTACGTCTATGCAGTCTGCAGTGAATATATACCCTATGTACTGTATGTCCTAATACTGTGTCTTTAAGCAATGTGCAGGTTTTTTGGTTTCTTGAGAAATCTGAAGAAATACATAAGATTCACTACTGAGCTGAGAATTGGGAGAACTGGAATTTTTTGCATAATTTTCTTTATTCATCTGTGATCTCTCTATCTTTTCTCTGCAACTATCTTTGACGAGGAAAGATCATTTCCCAGAAAATATTTGTATGTCAACTACAATAAAATTTGTCTGAATCTTGATGATTCCAAACCAGCTTTCCCAGCTTAATTCTTACTTTTGGTCTGCACACTTCTTCCCTCCTGTGCACACACACCAAACTTTCATGAAGAAATGAACTGCATTCAGGCCTTTGATTAATCATAAAACTGCTATTAGTCATCACCTCTACATCAGGAATCACTACTGTAACATAAATAATTTTCTTGAAAGTGGTGGGAAAATACTCCTTATGATTAATATAATGTTACACTTTTTCAGCTTGTTTTAGCTTGCATGCCTTTGTAGCTCCATTCTTCCTAAATACTGCAGAGTGAATGGTGATTAACAGTCAAAATGACATCAGGAGTCTGAAATGAGAAGACTAAGCTTGTGACATCACCAAAATGTTTCTCTGCTTTAATTTTGAAGACATATGAAGACAGCATTTCAGGAACATCAAATTCATTCTTCCTTTAAGAGAACATTAAAACACTCTGGTCTAAATATCTGAAAAAATATCTAGATTTGCAACGTGAGCTATTTTCACCCTGAAATGGATTAGAACGTATTAAAATAATAATAATTAATAATAATAATAATAATAAATAAAGAGGGAAAGGAAAAAAAAAAAACACAACAATTTTTTATGCCTGTCAGTTTCAGTACTAGCTCTGAACTACACCAGTACTGAACTATAAATTTTGTTTTGAGCAGTGAACCTTACTTTGCCTTCACCTATATGGTTAACTTTATTGTATTTGCTAGGAGCCACTAAAATATCAATCGTTTAAGTAAGGAAAGAAAATATAATTCCCAAATGTAACCCCAAACTACTCATTTCCTAAAGAGTAGACACTACAGATAGGTGTCT
Source organism: Phasianus colchicus (assembly GCF_987193195.1). NCBI lineage: Eukaryota > Metazoa > Chordata > Aves > Galliformes > Phasianidae > Phasianus > Phasianus colchicus. The sequence continues at coordinate 99,196,778 of NC_143437.1, read as the reverse complement.
ATCTAATACTGCTATATCATCCTAAAAAAAAGAGTAACCAGGATTTGGTTATGGAGGTCAACTGATATCAAGTGGTTCACGTACATGGCAGTAAATTTCACTAGCAGCTGAACTGCCTATTGGGAACAGTTTCTGACCACATTAAATCCCAAATTGTGCACAGGAATTTTTGGGGAGAGCACTAGCTGGCTGAGGTCAAAAATCCATTCTGACAACTTCACAGTCATTGAGTACTAAGACTCAGGAACATATTTTGGTAGCATATAATTTATGAGTATGCATGTAGCCAGGAGGAGTGAAGCCTATCTGAGATTTCTTTATAAAGAAAAGGAAATAGGTATGTTTATGGTGCAATTCATCTTTGACTTCAGAATATAGTCTCATAAAACAGGTCAAATGAATCAAGCTTTGAAGCTGTCTATTTCTTTTTGTCATTGGTAAAGTAAACCTAGAGAGACTTACTAAAACATAAAGAATAAATTATCAACTTCTATAAGGGATAAATCCTTCTTATATGATTAGTGAAACTGGTTAGTGATACATTTCCAGTAAGCATCTTTTCCAGTATGTGAGCCTATCAATTTAGATAGCAGTTTCTTGCACGTAGAGATGTGAGATCCATGGATAGTTTTCAGTTAGATCAAAAGGCTTTTGTTTAATTAAGTTTGTCTTTATTTACATGTACAGTGAGACTTTTTCAGGAATCTTAAGTTAGCAGTTATTCTTGCAATTCTGATATGAAATAATTATGCACATTGCAGTAAGAGCTTGCATGACAATGAGCTAGTAGGAATGCAAGATCAGAAAAGTACTTTCGTGACAGTAAGACCAGTCCCCCCTCAGTACAGGCAAATCACAAACTCCTTTCCAAATGTTTACCTGTATGAAAACTTTCTGTCTACACTCTTACTGAAAGACTGAGTTAAATAACTTCACTGCTCTGGTGCTTACAAAGCTTATTCCACCTTTCAGCCTAAATTCATGCTTGACAAGCCTGCCTTTACTTGTTCTCCTGCCAAGTTTGCCATTTATCTTAAATAGCCATTTTCCTTCCCTGCTGTTTTCCTCCATGGCATCTTTATGGAGATAATTCATATCCTCTATCAGTCTTCATTTTGGTAAACTATACCAATAAAGGCACACCCCTCCCATTTTAGTTCATATTCTGTTTATCTGTCAAATTTAAATTAGATTTTCTTAAGCAAAAGTTTCAAAAAAATAAAAGAAAACAGTTAAAATTTCTCCAATTCCTTGCAAAATGATTTCAACTTATTGTTTCCTTCAGCTGGAAATGAGCCATCAAATGCACCCGTTCTCATTTGCTTTTTCCACAGAGAGATCACACTGAGTCTGGAGGTTATCCTAGTGCTTTTCTGCTCTTTTATTTGAACATAATGAGATCCTTGAGTTTTTCGCACATCTAGGTTGTGATTCTTTCTGTCTTGTTCACATTAGATAAAGGACTTTGTTCTATTTTCAACTTCTTCATGATTTTTGAGACATAAGTTTAAAAAAACTTATTATTTTGAGCAGTCTTTTATTATCCTTAGTCACACTCTACAACTGTATAGCAGTTTTGTTTTTAATTCCCAGAGTATTTCTGTAAGTGAATAATTGCTTTAATACCTGCAAGGTTTAACTCACCTTCTGTTTAACCAAATCTCTTTGTTTTAAATTATTTCTCAGGCATAATATTGTTGGGTTTTTTTTTTTTTTTGGTGTTTTTTTTTTGTTTTTTAATTCGGTTTTATTCTTTATGGTTTCTTTACTTAACCCTAAAATTCTTTTTGGAAATGGATATTAATTCATCCATTGATTAACAGGCTTTTCTTTGGAAGTTATTATTCACACTACTTTCTTCACGTGAGAGCGGGGTAGGTCTCTTCTCACTGGTGACAGGTGACAAGACGAGGAGAAATGGCCTCAAGTTGCGTCCAAGTAAGTTTAGGTTGGACATTAGGAAACACTTCTTTACAGAAAGAAGGGTGGTTAAACATTGGAATAGTCTCCCCAGGGACATGGTTGAGTCACCCTCCCTGGATGTGTTTAAGAGCCGTTTGGATGTGATGCTCGGAGATATGATTTAGCAGAGGGTTGTTAGAGTTAGGGTACTATGGTTAGGCTGCGGTTGGACTTGATGATCCTGGAGGTCTCTTCTAACCTGAGTAATTTTATGATTCTATGATTCTATGAATTTTAGCAGAAATTTATAAAAGTTATAATCTTTATTCCTGACTGGTCTCAGGAAATTTACTTACTTTTGCTTATCTGTGCAGTTTAAATTGATTAAGATCATGAAGGTTTTACCTAAGGTAATTTTGTACTGCTGTTGGACAGCTACAAATGGTGAGATAAAATAATCCTTTTGGGTTGAATGATACTATGGGAAAGTGCTATGGTGGCTGTCACAACTATACTGTTATTCATAGACTGTTTTCTAAATCTTATCCATGAAGTAAAATAACAAGATGACTTATTCTTACTAATATTTATCATCTTGACAGTAATAAATCTGTTCCCATAAAAATTCCACCTTGGGAGTCTATAACATAACTATAGTAATGAGAACTCTTCCTTACATTCAAAGAAAATATGTCAAACCTGAGATATTTTGACATAAACATTTAAGGTTCAATGAACATGCATACTTCTGTAAAACTATGTTTCTTAGGAACTTTTCTGACCAGCTACACAAGCATCCCCCGCATAGGCAAAAAAAAACTGTATTAAAGATCTATATTAATAGAAGGTAATATGACAGTATAGGACTGATGATGGCAGTTTAACACATGCAAATAGTTATGCTAAAATATTCTAATGTAAGTGCATGCATGTATAAATGTATGTATATATACAAATACCTACGTACATATGTAGGTCACTCAGAAAGTAATACTTCATATTTATTTACATGGAAACTATAACAAATACAAAGGGCACAATAACAGCAATTGATAGAGCACATTCTCAGTTACCTAATTTTTCAACATAGTCACCAGCATGAACTATGCATTTTCACCAGCAGTGAACAAGAACCTGCATGCCACTCGTAAAAATCTGCACCAACAGAGGTGACCGTCTGTTGCCACTTCTGAAACACACCACCCTCAGACCCATTGTGCTCTCATCCACTGTTTGTTCTCCATAGACATTCAGCAAGCATCGATGAATGTCATTTTTTTTTCACATGGAGGAATTCAATGACATACCTTTGCTACATGCACACCTCCACGTCAGACACCATTTTGTCAAGTTCATGTGTATTATCTTTTAATCTCAGTACTTTAATTTGCTGGAGCTTTTTACATTCTTCAATCATTCAAAACCAGAGTGAAAAACAATCAAGTAGAGTAAACTATTATGTGTTCAAGACCTGAGCCTGTGCACAGATATTGCAGTTTAATGAAGTAGACCCTTTTGTCTCCGGTAGCTCAAATGTTTCTGCATCTCATTCTCTATCATTAAGCATTTCACTACACATTATGAAGCAGGCTTACTCAGTCTTTTAAGACTGTAAGACTCAGCCTGATCTAAATTCAGAGTCTAAAGAAACAGTTTTGAGGCTGGAATAAACATGTTAATTTGGGAACATTTTTTGATATAAGCAGATGAGTCCAAAATTAGTTCTGAGCCAGCAATGCTCCTATGGAAGAGGCTCTCCAGTTCTCAGAGATTATACTGACACTTTCACAATGACATTTTTTTTAACATGCTTCTAATTCTTGCTAGCTGGGAGAGGTTCCTGATGACTGGGAGAAAGCAAATATGACTCATATTCTAAAGGGACAAAAAGAGGACCTGAAGATCAACAAGATGATCAAACTCAGATTGTTCTATAGTAAGGTGCAAATAATCTAGAAGATCATTTCCAAGCGTATGAACTAGAATACTACTGAGACTAGTCATCTTGGGTTTAGAAAGAGGCAATCCTGCTTGACCAAACTGACAGCTTTCTTTGATGAGAGGAGTGGTTTGTTGCCTTCTAACCCCAACTAGTCTGTGATTCTGTGATTCAAAATCAAGTCAGAAAACACTGACATAAATGATTTTGTATTTATTTTTCCTCAGAGTAAAAATGAACAAACTCAGAGCACAACTACAAGAAAATTACTCACTAAGAATATTAATCAGTATGTCATGATTATAATAGACTTCTACCCCCAAGTACAAGAGATCTGATCACAAAGAGTATCGGTTTATACTTCCCTTAAGTGTTTCCTTGACAAGCAGGAAACCACAGGTCAAGGCCTCGAGTAACCTAATACACCTTCAAGGTTGGCCTTACTTTGAGAAGGGCAACGGTCCAAAATACTTCCAGAAGTTCGTTCCAAATGAAATTATTCTTTACATCTATGGCATGAAGACAAGAAGCAATGGTGCATAAATTTCACCAATGTGTGACTGGTTCCAGTCCAACATGGGCCAATGCTGCAAGAAGGATTTTGACGAATAATTATTGTTTTGTGCTTGGAGGAGGGATATTTTCACCTATCCACTTTAGATGACAAAGATTTAGCAAATCTTATGGAAGCTACACCACAGGAAAACTACAGATTTTTTGTGCTAGTATTGCAAAATGTTATGTGCGTAAGTGCAAACCTGATTAAAATCTGAATTACTCCCTTATTCAAGCTTAGGACATGATGAATAGGCCTTGTATCTCTCCTAGCTGCATAGCTCCTGGACACTATATGGCAGCTTCCAAATTCTAGGTGTGTCTGCCATGTTTTATCATGATATTAGTTTACTCATTGAGGCAACATGAATTAAGAGGGAGCAACTGTTTTTTTCCTTAATAATTTACAAATATTTTTAGGCAGATTTAAGACTGCAAGGCACTCTCTGAAAGGATTCGCGTGTGTATTTATGCTACCACATAAATTATTTTGGGAAGATGAGAAATATCTTCTAATCTTTCTTACAGAAGCATAAATCAAATAATCTTTAATTGGTGTGTTGGATAAATTTATTGATATTGTTGATTTCTGGTAAGTGCATAATGAAAAGTGGATATATTTTTGTTTTCAAATCTTATTGGGATCACATTTGTTCTACTAAGGATAGTTTTCTAGTCATCATCATTAGTATCTCACGCCAGTGTTGGTCATATCAGTACTTTCATTGCTGTAATGCAATCACTGGAATATTCCAAAAGCATCCAGACTTCTCAGGTGAAACACTGGGAATCTCATTTCAATCACAGTCTTTATCACAAAACTTTAGTTAAGTGCAGTGTTGAAATCAATAATAAGAATATGATTCTTCAAGAACATCTTCAGAGCATATAACACAAACCTGATCCAGTGATCCACTAACAGCCTGGGATCTTCTGTAGTGGGCACTATCTTTCCTGAGCTACATAGATATAGCTTTGTCACCTCAGGACTAGCTCAGTGGAGGAGTTTGGAGCCAGATCCTTGCTCCAACTTCCAAAAAATTTGAATTTTTCTTTATCATATTATTTTTCCATCCTCTAGTGCACCCTCTATCAACTTCCTACCAGGTAATAATGGTAGCATAAGTTCAGTTGCTCACATTTTTCTCAGTTAAAAAAATAATTCTTGTGACCAGTATCACAATTTTAAGGAAGCAAATAAAGATTTTTTCACAAATAATATAACAGAGGCTTTCTCACATTAGATCCTGCATCTACCTGAGATCAAATATGTCCTCAGTAGATTCAGCTGTATTTTGAGTTGAGGGGGTTGATTAAAAAAAAAAGACTAAAATGCATCTGGATACTTCTTTACTGAGTGTCAGATTTTCTGACGTATGCCATGTGTATATACATACATGCATATTTTTTTCTAACATTTTATCTATGTTTGTCTTTTATGTTTGCCAGGTTAAATAACAGTCCTGTTGATAAGTGACGAGTCATGATGTTGTTTATGTGCATAATTCCCATTGTTTTCCATGGGCATCACATGACCCAAACCAACAGGATGATTATGTTCCTGGATTGACTCCACTGATTGTAATAAAATTATCTCAGATTTACACTGACATAACTCAAAGCAGAAGTTGACCTCACAGTCTTTATACAAACTGTGTCTTAACTCAGTAAGACTTTTGTCAATCCCTTTAAAATATAAAAAAATACCCTTCATAATAAAACTCATAAGACTTTGGAGCATGACCCTCGGCTATAACAATTCAGAAGCTCCCAGGGTCCTTCCCCTCTCTAAAGAATGAGAATAAATTCTGACAGCTGAATAAATATAAAGGGTCGAGTGTCAGTCTGAGGAAACAGGTTTTCATTTTGGCACAGATGACTTTGGTTCACAGATCCTCAATGGAAAGGGAAATCAGTGTCTGCTCAGTACAGGATTATTTGTTTTTCAGAACAGCCTTTGGATAGAGATAAATGCCCCCTGCCCCCACACCTATTGCAATACTAAACAGCCTGCAACAAAACAGAAAACTTTTTCATACCAAATGGAAAATGACACATCCACCTCCTCCTACATTTTCTCTTTTCCTCCTCAGAAGCCTCCCCCACATGCTTATACAATGTTTTACCTTCTTGTATGTTGACAAGTTAGCTCAGCTTGCTTGCCTGATGGGAAGGTGCAAGACAGTTTTTCCATCACCAAATAGCTATTAGGAAATTCTGAGTAAATGCAACTTTTCTTACTTCAGAGCTTTTTTTTTTTCTGTTTGCTTGTTTGTTTGTTTGTAATATGTGTGTGAAAATAGAAGCCATTCTACAGCCATTACCTTCACTTCTAGTGTTAAATATATTTCTGATATTATCTTTTCTGTAACAAATTTATGCAGTATTCAAAGAGTTAGTGTTTGCTTTCATAGCAGCTGCCACTTTCTATAAAAAAAACTTGTCCTTTTCCCTTATCTATGCAATATGAGAGGGAATGTGGAAAGAGGCCCTTCAGTTTTTTTGGATATTTTATTTAATCATGGGCATGTGCTACTAATGACCTCCTTTTCTTCTTCCTCTGTCTCTAATTTACCATAAAAAAGTGAGACAGTCTGCAGACTGAGCATCTTAAAGCTCATCACTTTATTTACTGCAGGAATGTGTTAGAGAATTGGGCTTTCAAATTTCTGGTTTCTTTCAGTGTATTTTGCTGTTTAAATTAAAAATCACACTGTTGCCCTCCCATCACAAGTAACACTCTTCACCTTATACAGTCCAGGATTTTAAAACATTTTGTTTGCATGTATAATTTCTGCCACAGTTTGGGGTAATGGTTAGGTGCTGCACTGCTGCGTGTATAGTGGCTATACCAGAGCATAGCAGCTATTGTAAAGTAAGTGTTAGAGCAGCTGATGTCACCTACCTGGACTTTATTTTGATGCCATTCCACACAATATCTTTATCTCTAAACTGGAAAGAAACATGACAATTCAGTGGGTAAGAAATTGGCTAGATGGCCTCATCCAGAGTGTTGTGGTCAATGGTTCAGTGTCTAGGAGATCAGTGGCAAGTAGTGTCCCTCAGGGGTCTGTGTTAGGACTATTCAATATTTTCATTAATGACATATACAGTGGGATCGAATGAACCCTCCGCAAGTTTGCAGATAACACAAAGATGAAGTGGTCCATAGAAAGAAGGGATGCCATCCAAAGGGATCTGAGTAGGTTGGAGATGAGAACCTAATGGAGTTCAACATGACCAAGTTCGAAGTCCTGCACTTGGGTGGTGACAGTTCCAAACATAGTGCAAACTGGGGATGAAATGATTGAGAGCAACTCTGCAGAGAGGCAGTTAGGGGTAGCAGCAGCTGAAAAAAATGGATGTGAGCTAGTAGAGCATAATTGAAGGCAACTGAAAGATAACAGTATCCTAGAATGCATCAAAAGGGGTGGTCAACAAGGAAAAGGAGGTGATCATATCCCTCTGCTCTCTCCTTGTGAGGTCCCATTTGGAATATCATGTCCAAACCTAGGGCCCCAGCACAGGAAAGACATGGAGCTGTCGGAGCAGTACCAGAAAAGGCCATGAGGATAATCAGAGGGCTGGAGCACCCTTTCTACAAAGAAAGGCTGAGGAAGCTGGCATTGTTCAGTCTTGAGACTGTTCCATAACACCTCACTGCAACCTTACAGGATTTAAAGGGAACTTGTAAGAAAGATGGAAAAATAATTTTACAAGGATTTGTAGAAATAGGACACGGGGTGATGGCTTTAAACTGAAAGAGGGTATATTTAGATTAGATATCAGGAAAAAAATTATTTACTCAGAGGATAGTGAGGCACTGGCACAGGCTGTCTGGAGAAGCTGCAGATGCCACATCCCTGGAACTGTTCAAGGTCAGGCAGAATGGAGCTTTGGGCAATCTGGTCTAGTGGAAGGTGTCCCTGCCTATGGTAAGGGGCTGGAGTTAAATAACTTTCAAAGGTTCCTTCTGACTCAAATCATTGTATGAATCTGTGATTCATTTTAAGTGTTGATGATGGAATTGTCCTGTCCTAAGGGATGTCTGTCTTTTTTTGCAGTTTACAGCTTCTGAATATACATATGCATACATATCTCTTGAGGAATGCAGCCAAAAATCTACCTAACATAGGCTATAGGAAGTAATTCAGAATAACTCAATTATTTCAAAAAGTAACAATGACATGGCCACGAACAATATGAAACACAGAGAGGCAGAATTCACTGAATACATTAGTTTCTACTTATTATTTGTTCAGCTCCAGCCAGAACACATCATTCTTGATTTGCATTATGACAAAAAAATTAATATGGGTACAGTTATTCTTTCTTGTACTTGAAGTCTTTAAGCTTTCATTAGAAGATCTAGCAATGTGTGTGTTCGTTCCCACAACAGATGCTAAATAACAGCTTGTAAGTAAAAAAAAGTATTATCAAAGTCAGTGGTTCAAAAAATGCATGTAATTTTTTTTCCTTTGAACACATTTAATATATAACAGAGGATTAAGTATTATAAAGAATGAGGGTTAAACTGTATATCAATCACAACATCGATTATGCAGCAAGCAAAGGCAAGTAAACGTTGAGTCAATACAGAACATTTTGATCTAGTAATTATCTCTGCCTCCAAAACTTTTTAAAGTATGATTCAAAAGATATTGAAATCCATACAATTCCCTCTATTGAACTCATATAGTCTGGAGTATCTTTTCTATCATGAGCAATGGTATAGTTAGGTGGGATAAATCAGCTAAACTGCAAATCAGCTACAGGCTTCCCAGTAGATCCATAGCCACCCACAGATCGGGAATAGCTGAAAGAACGAAGGGTACATGGCTAGTATTAATGAGACAAGCAAGAAGAATAATAGGAAAGAATTGTTTACATATGTTGAAATGTTTTTATTATATATTCAGAATCCACATATGGAACATGTGTACCATAGAAAACAGTGAGGGATATTTTACTACCAAATCAGTAAGACTTCTGTGAAATTCTCAATTTCTCCACTGCTTCCTCAGATTCCAGGTAATATAATTCCACATCTCTGCTACTTTAGATGGTCCAGCAGCAACACTGTATGCAGAGGTCATGATGGGCCTCAGATTCAGGAATGTGGCTGAGTCTAGTATGCCAATACCTGTCCTTAAATGGGATCAGCATTTTAAGTCCTCATTTAACCGCTACACTAGGCTAAGAATAATACTGTGTTTTCCTGAGATATATTTAACTAGGTTCTCTTCAAAAATGAATAATAATTTGTTTCTGTTTGTTTAACTTTTGAACAGTGTCAATCAGACTAACAAAGACATAAGAGTGTTACAAAGCACGTAAAACGTGTAAGAAAACTCAGAGACCCAGAAGTCCTTTTTGGTGTCTTAATGGCAGACGTAGCAGCAGAAGTTCAAAATTTAGCAGTCCAGCCACAAGTTTGAAGCCACTGGGAAATTTCAATCAGATCTCAAAAGAACAAGATGAAAATCCCATAAGATTTGCTTCTTTTAGCCAGGATGAGTAAATATTTTGTTGAACTACTTGTTTTTTGTGTGTTTTCTGATACGGATAAAAACGTTCACAATCACATGTGGTATAGATTATTTCATTTAAGTTTTACTTTAGACATCCTAAGCTTTAAGAGTTTACGTTCAAATGATGAACTGTATTATAACTGGCATCATTCCTTGAAATCTGATGTTAAGTAGTTTCTTCCTTTTTACCACTTGTTCTTCTTGTTCTTTTTTTTAAACTGCACACTTAGTAAATTTCTGAAAATTTTATGGCATACTCAGTGAAATTTTTGTGATAGACTCCATTCATGATATGGTCTGAGTAGACTAACCACTAGGTTAACCAGGAATTAAATTTAAATAAGAGGGAAGTCTTAATAAAATAAATTGCTCGTACTTGCAAACTATCTTTCAAAACTCTCTACAGATACAGTGAATTGCTCAAAACAGCAAATATGGAAGTAAGACTTTTAGTCTTTTTACATGTCAGTGATATTTTATCAACAGTGGTGAAAGATCACAGTACATCAAAGCTTTGCAGTTGATGGCAGGCAGTGAGAACAGTCTTTTTACCTAAAATTCTGATAGATAGTTTTTTAAAACATACATGCATAAAGAACTAATGCTGTAATTCTAATTGAACCAGAACTTAAATTTTGCGAATTCTTCAAGTATTAATAATAGTAAACTTCTAGGGAAGTTTCATTTTTAACAAGGAATTGATTTATTCATTTATTTTACAAAAAATAAATTTATTCAATTTAAATTTAAAAAAAAAAAAAAAAGAACAATGTCAAATTGCTCTAAAGTGAACCTCATATCTAGACCATAAGAAAAACAGAATTGAGACTTCGTTTCCAAACATGAGTTTTCCACAGTTATGACATTAAGAATTCAAGGAATCCAAATAAATTTCCAATGGAATTTATACAGATTTGAGATTTTTTTTTCTAGTAAGCTTTTTGTCATATAAATTGCAAAATGCACTAACATAACAGACACGACATGCAATTTTGAATTACTGTGAAATCTTTCATAATATTTAATGAATAGTTTCACATCAGTTCTAGGCAGGTTGGAGCTATCTTTAAAAGCATTTTGATTAGAATGAGTTAAAAGGCATCTCACCACCACCACCTACTACTACTTTCTTAGCTACCATTGTTTTTTTATATGGGATTGCATTGTGTGAACCAGAAATCTGCAAGATGCCTAAAGTCACCACAGTGTCTTCCAGAGCACAATGG